>NC_046383.1:32612303-32912303 GCF_011125445.2 Fundulus heteroclitus | reverse complement strand
ATTTTAGTTCTTCGATTCAGCTACAGTGGAACTAGCATAGCGTACTGTATGATACTCTGGTTTTTAACCTTCATGAAACTGCCCTAGAAAATGTTTTTAATATAGGATAAGAAAAGTCAATATGTATAATACACATGGTAAAATGTATATTCATTTTCAGATTTCTGGATGGTACAAATACCTTTTTTCCTATACTGTCATTCTCATTAAAGCTAAGAAACGCTTTAGCGCTGCATTTAATGTTCATCTTGTGTTTTTCTCTTTATAATTAAAGGGGTTAGTTATCTTTAAATTGAGGGTTTTTGAAGGTACTGAAAGGTAATTGTTCCTGCAATTAGTAGAAAGATGTCTTATATTCACAAGCATTTTGAAAGGTAAATAAATACTCAAGAGTGGAAACTAATGAGTTAGTGAGAGTCTTTTTGCTAACTTTAGTAATTTAAAACAATTCAAAAGAGCATACTGTTAATTTTAGTCCCATTGTTCTCCAGCCGAACAGTGTCCTTGTTTCTTGTAGCTTTGGAGTCTGGAGGTTGTATTAATCCGCCAGATAAACTGCAACTTGTCTGTTTCTCCAAAAACTTTTAAAGTTACCTTCACTTTTCCTGCAGCTTTGAAGAAAGCATGTTCTTGTGCTTTTCCCAGCTCGTACTTGTTTGACAATTACCCCAGCAGACTTGGTTGATCCTCCTAATTAACAAATCCCTAATTAGCTCGTTAGCTTCTGTCACTTTAAGGATTTATTCACTGTTTCAACAAGCTTAGGGGGGTATATCCTTCCACAGCAGGTAATGGGCGATTTCCAAAAAGGACATCACAAAACCAAACTTCCCAAAAATCTTAACCAATCCTTCAAGAGACGTAAAGCCTTTTGAACATGACCGCACACAGCTCTCAGAAACGAATAGAAATTTGGATACACAACATTTTCTCGGTTGAGTAAATCCCATCAGTATTTTCACTAGGCTGGTAGCAATTGTTCCGAGAAAAACTGTAATTTAATGGAATGCTGTGCTTTAATAACATTTACATGTGGTCTGCTGACTCTAAGGTGTGATTTCTACTCTCTGGATGAAGCTAACCCGAAGACTAACACAAGCCAGGCAGAAGCTAAATTAGACTGGGATTTAATAGAATGTGCAAAGCAGAAGTTGGATGGCAATGTTTACCTTCATTTAACAAAACAAAGAAATAAAGGAGTTTATTTGTATGTTTGAATAAACAATTCATTTAAAAAGGAGGTCCTTTCTGCAGAATGTTAGAACAAGCCGTGTCTAATGGCTGAACTGCTGAGTGTTAACGTCTATAATCTCATTTCCCCTCACATCTCTTATCACTCCTCATACTTTTATATCACGGAGAACATGCGGCATGAATGTCCGCGTTTGTTTCTGTCCAAGGTTCTCTATCTGTTTCCTTGAGATGTTATTAAGCCCCTCCAGTTGTGTGTGTGTGTGTGTGTCCCTGCGGCATCAGACAGGAAATGATCTGCCCAGTGCATACAGCTCATAGCAGCCGCAACAAGGCTGTTCGGGTTTATTTGAGGCAGTCTCATGTTTTCATCCACGATATGAGAATAATGCAGTTACAACCACCAAGAGTCACAAATGATTGAACTTCATCGTTTTGTAGGCATTGATAAGGCATCTCCTGGCTTTAAGATGCTGATTGTGAAGCGGATCTGATTATATAATGGTAACTCTGATGAACACCCCCACCTCCCATCCCTGGCATGTCAGCAAACCCTCTGGAAAGTTCCTCCTGTCTCTGTAATACACGTCTTACAGTAAACACAGTTGACGAGAAGGTTTCCAGAGAGACTCCAGCCACACTGACAACACCTGGAACAAAACATTGTCCTGTTTATAAAACAGAATGCACACTCATTCCTTTGCTATGAAATTTTTCCCGGTGACAATACCGTCCGTCCGTCCGTCCGTTGTCTTCCGCTTATCCGGGGTCGGGTCGCGGGGGTAGCAGCTTCAGTAGGGAGGCCCAGACGTCCCTCTCCCCAGCCACTTGGGCCAGCTCCTCAGGAGGAATCCCAAGGCGTTCCCAGGCCAGCCGGGAGACATAGTCCCTCCAGCGTGTCCTGGGTCTTCCCCTGGGTCTCCTCCCGGTGGGACGTGCCCGGAACACCTCTCCAGGGAGGCGTCCAGGAGGCATCCTGACCAGATGCCCGAGCCACCTCAACTGGCTCCTCTCGACGTGGAGGAGCAGCGGCTCTACTCTGAGTCCTCCCCGGATGACTGAGCTCCTCACCCTATCTCTAAGGGAGAGCCCAGACACACTACGGAGAAAACTCATTTCAGCCGCTTGTATCCGGGATCTCGTTCTTTCGGTCACGACCCAAAGCTCGTGACCATAGATGAGGGTAGGAACGTAGATCGACCGGTAAATCGAGAGCTCGGCCTTTTGGCTCAGCTCTCTCTTCACCACAACGGATCGGTACAGCGCCCGCTTCACAGCAGACGCTGCACCAATCCGCCTGTCGATCTCCCGCTCCATCTTCCCCTCATTCGTGAACAAGACCCCAAGATACTTGAACTCCTCCACTAGGGGCAGCACATCCTCCCCAACCCGGAGAAGGCACTCTACCCTTTTCCGGTTCAAGACCATGGTCTCGGATTTGGAGGCACTGATCTTCATCCCGGCCGCTTCGCACTCGGCTGCGAACCGCTCCAGTGAGAGCTGTAGATCACGCCCTGATGAAGCCAATAGGACCACGTCATCCGCGAATAGCAGAGACGCAATCCTAAGGCCACCAAAGCGGATCCCCTCAACACCTTGGCTGCGCCTAGAAATTCTGTCCATAAAAGAATATACCATATATTCATAACATTTCGCCTGGACTGGTTACTAGGTTCAAGGTTTCCCACTTTTACAACCTTAACACTAGTCGCAGAGTTCAACTGTGGTGGTTTAAGCAGTCGAACGTGCCACTTCCGATCACTTGCAGCGTTTGTTCGGGGACGTCTCATCCCTGTAACACTGCACGCCTCCATTGTTGGCGTCCACCACCTTTCCTGTGCTCAACTCTTCTCTGTCCACTCTTAATCAATCTTCAATGACGTGCGTTATAGTGGGGTGGACTTTCGGCAGCTGAGCTTCTCATGAAGGTATGAATAGACGGAGCCAAAACTAACTTTATTTTCATGTTCTTACCAACCGACTATAAGAACAAAATTTTCGATTCTCGTGGAGTATGTAAAAGTTTTAACACAGTAGCTTTGATGTACTCTGAGCAGCCTACTGTTAGCTGTTGAAAGTCTTGCTCTCTCTCCCCATCTCGCAGCCTGATTCAAACACAGACCTTTTGTAAAAATACAGTCACCTTCTTATTGATATAGAAATAACCGTTTCTCGCTAAATAAAAATAATTCGACCATAGCACATATTTTTGTTTTCCTTCTAAGTGCAAATACCATGAATTACTGCTTGGTTTGTTCCAAAGTTATCATACTGGGAGAGCAGCAAAGGCCTAAAGAAGACGCCCACCGTTACGCCTTGACCTGTACCGGGGCTAGGGCTGGACGATACAGAAAAAATGCATATTGATAAAATAAAAATCATATTGTTCGATATCGATAGTTGTCAACAAATTCAAAACGCATATTTTAAGTGCAACCCTGGTCATTTTTTGCTGTTGCTTAGCAACCTATTTTTAGATTCAGAACACACAAACACCGAATTCAAACTCAACCCTTAATTCAACCAACTTTTCATTAAAACTGCAAGTAAAAAAGAAAAAAGAATGTGTGCTCGCTGAACTCTTTGAAAGGGGCG
Source organism: Fundulus heteroclitus (assembly GCF_011125445.2). Lineage (NCBI taxonomy): Eukaryota > Metazoa > Chordata > Actinopteri > Cyprinodontiformes > Fundulidae > Fundulus > Fundulus heteroclitus. The sequence continues at coordinate 32,908,517 of NC_046383.1, read as the reverse complement.
GAGCTTGGTCACAGAGCGTTCCTGGGTCTTCGTTTGTAATTGGTTGGGAGGATGTAATAACTGTAATATTAACCTATATGACTAGAAGGCAAAAGGAAGGAAAACTGTTATTCTGTTGAACTTTTATTGACCCTTTTTTTTTCTATCATCGATATGTCTATCGATCAATATATATTGTTATTGAAATATCGTCCAGCCCTACCTTCTTAGAAGCACCAACATTTCTCCCCTACCTCTGACTTGATTGTTAAACACCTCACTGATACTGAAATGAGCAACCTTTGAGCTGTCTTCACTGCGTAACTGCAACCACACTCAAGAGAGTTGTTTCCCTGACCTTTTAAGCACCAAAGTGTGGCGCATTCACTGATCACAAACATATTTGAGTTTTGAGTGTCCAAAGTGCCAGGATCTGGTCAGGGTCAATCAAGCTAATAATGCTCTGCTCATGGGCACCAGCTGATTCCTCAATGCAGTTCTTGTAAAAATTATAGATCTTACAACCAAATAGTTGGAGGACTTTTAAGGACAACTTGGTCAGTTTTTGTGGGGGCTTCATTTTAAACATCACAGCCCCAGTGCCATCTACTTGGATTATTTCACAGTTGGAAGTTCCTACACCCTTATTTTTAAAACAATCCTACTTATTTTTTATCCACCCTAGCCTGTTGTATTAAGATAAATGTACAAATTTTTTTTCTTTAAATTAATCACGCAGCATAAGTAAACAGAAATAAATGGGAGTGTGACAATTCCTCTGGAAAGCGTTCATTAACTGTACAGGAAGTGCTGTACTGTCAGGACTGGATCGGAAACTTTCGTGTGACGCATTTGAACTTTGTAAAATAGTCCCATTGCACAGGATGTGTTAAACCACACCCTTCAATTAAAGGTTTTGTAAATAGTCTACACAAATTAGCAGTCATCAACTCTCTGCGACATCAGTGATCCACTCACTGTAGCAGCCCATGCTCTGTACGCTGCCTCACACAGACTACACTAACCAGGTACATCACAAACCGATCTCTCCGCTGAGTTTGTGTCGGAGGTTGCTGGGCATCGGCTGTTTGGACCGTGTAAACATTTTAGCACAGAGAAAGAGACGACTGAGCAGACCTCTGGAAGCAGAGCTGAGATTCCTCTGCCGCGATGTTTGGACTGTAGAGGAGCAGAGGAACATTTCTGTCTAAAAAAAGACACAAAATTACAGTGAGAATGACAGAGTCTTGAAAAAGCCTTCATCTAAAACTGAGAAGAGTTTGGTAGGACAGAAAATCTGAGACGTGGTCGTCCTGCTAAACCGACAGGGTGGCGATGGAGATCATTAATTAGGATAGCAGCTAAGAGGTTCATTATAGCGCTTGAGGAGCTGCAGAACTCCACGGCTCAGGTGCATACGTAGTTCTACAAAGACGTGGGGGGGCTTAGTGAAAAATTGAGAACAATGTTTACGTTTTCTTCTGCTATGCAATAACAGGCCATTTGGTTTGTCTGTCACATAAAATACATGGAAGTTTGTGCTTATAACCTCAGCAAAATGTAGAAAGGTTCGGGGCTGTGCAGAGTTTTGCAAGGCGCTAAGGAAACTATAATCATTTTAATCATGAAAATCATGTTTTCACTAAACTCTGTTGTTCGGCTCTGCTGCTGCTGCTGCTGACCAAAATGCAAAGGTTCTGATTTCATGACTATAATTTTTCAGGTAATTTATCTCATGCTTCCCGGCCTTGCTGCGCTCCCCTTTCAGAAACTCATCAGGGACTTGATGTAATCACATTAGAAGGACTGATGCTCATCATCCGTGTCTCTGTGTCCTGTCAGCAGTGACGACGCTGCCATGGCATCAGGAGCTCCAGAGTCGGTGACCAATCAGGAGCCTGCTGAGGTCCAGGAAGATTGCTCAGGTACTGATACAATTGGGCGTACGGTTTTGTTTCATGTTTAACACAGATGTTTTTCACAGATAAGCAGAGGGCCTTATTGTTTTTTTTAACCTAATTTGTATTTTTAGCCTGTAGTTTTCAACCTGAAAAAGGGTTTTCCACGGCAGCTACTTATGTCGTCCTGTTCACTTTATCCTCCATTTAATTGTGTTTTTGCAGCTCTAGACAGTCCACTGGCAGCGAAGCACAAACATGTGACCAGGCTCTTGATTACTATAGTGTTTTTAAAATAAAATTAAAAAGAAACTGTATGACAAGACACTGGTATAAATATGGGATATGTGTTTTGTTTTCCCTGTAAAACTGTAAAAACAAGTTTTAGTCCTAAATAAAACTTGGTCACTTATTTCATCTGATATCAAACAGAAGCTGTTATATATTCTCTTTGATGAAGGCAACAGTTTGCACATCAAATGGCAGCACATTTTATCTTTAGAGTATCATTTATTTTCAAAATGCTGTACAAATAAATGTATGAGGTGTCCTCTAATTAGAAAATAGAGTCCATATGTAGTTTAATCTCAGGATGAAGGCCAACAGCATCACGAAGACAGAGAAACACCGCAGACACGTCAGGGAGGAAGTTGGGGGGGGAGGGGGGTTAAAGCAGAGTTTGGTTATAAAATAATTTCTCAAGCTTTAAATATCTGACGGAGCTCGCTTTGTTGTCCAAAAATGGAAAGATTACCCCCTAAAGGGGAAATCAAAACATTAATTGCATATGCTCCCAACTTTGGTTGAGCTGCAGAAATCCACTGCTCAGGTGGGAGAAATCTGGCCGTTGTCAACAGGTGGGAAGAAAATAAATGTCAAAGATGATGAGAAAGCTGGAAAATGTCCAGTTCTAAGCTTGTCATAAGCAATGTGGGGGAAGAAGGTGCTCTCTCCTGATGAGGCTGATTGTAACGTTTTAGTTTACATGCAGCACTCTCACTGGCAGAAAAACAAGCACATGCACCCTCACCTCAGTGAAACATGGCGGTGGCAGCAGAACGGTTCAGGTCAAAGCATATGCGTGGTAGATTGGCCTAGTCAAAGTCCAGACCCCGTCGTGGAGAATTTATGGCCAGACTGATTTTATAATGCAAAGACTCACCACATTTTTATTGAAAACTACTTATTGTTCTTTCCCTTTCAAACTATGCTCCTTTTTTTGTTGTTTGTTTTGTTGTTGTTTTCTTGCTGCTCTATCATGTAAGATCCCAGTGAATGTGGCAGAAAATGTGGCAAAGGTCCCAGGGGCGTGAATACTTTAGCGGAGCAGCCGGACCTGGGTGCACTAAAACAAAACAGCAGACGCGTTGTAGATCCCATCTCCTCCCCCGGTCCGCTGCATGGTTCTCCTCCCAAAGGTCACCACCTTCTCAGCGCGTCAGAGTGGATCAGGTCCTCCTTTAGTTCTGACCAGAGAGTCTGGTGAATTCCCCGCGCTGCTATTCTGAGTAATTGTATTGTTGTACAAGAAGCTGACGGGTATGAATGTTGGGAAATCAAGGTTTACTCAGCCCTACAACAACAGAGCTACAGTGACCTTACGGCGGCTCGGTGGCCTTTTCCTGCTGTCTCCAACTGCAGGCCTTTGCTTTAATAGGGCATTATGTGGAGAACGGCTCAGTAAATGACTCGCCCGGGTGGTGCTTCCCCCTGATATTTAAGGTCGGCATGCAGGGAGGCTTCTTGCTCTTCACTCATAATAAAACACAATAGACATAATAAAACATATTCACTGTAAAGTCAACCCGGAAATTATTACAGAAAAGTTTATTGTGACTCAGAATTTGCCTATAATACATGGGAGGTTTCAAAAGAAAAGAAAGTACAGTGTCAATCGTTCTTAGATACGTGAGAAAAGCCCGACTTGCATGTTTCAGATTCTGTATCCGTGTTTTAGCTTGGATCAGAAAGCACATTTTGAGAGAAGTAAAGGAATTGTCAAGGATTTTCCGCGAGGACAAAAATGACAGTACTTGTGTCTGTCCTTTTTATGAAAACATTAAGCACAATACAATTCGTTTGCATTAAACATTTAGGGAGGTTTTTTTTACATTTAGATTATTGCACTATTATTTTCATCATCTTGAGCTGTGCAGCATAAAAGCAGCTGGAGTTCAGGAGTTTGGGGAATTACTCTTTCCACCATGAGCCATGCAAATAAATTCCTGGACATTGGGCTTTTCTACATTTTTGGCACATTACAACCACCATATATATTTATATACAGTATATTTCCAGTCTTACCACATATTAGAAGTTGGATTTTGATCATTGTTGTGTCCAGCACATGAAAGTGGTTTGATCTGAACCATTCCCTTTCTATCTCAGACAGTATGCTTAGGGTCGCCCTCTCTGGAACCTGAGGTCTTCCACATCCTCTAACAGGTTCTCTCCCCCCATTGCCCTCGTTTTAGCTCCTCCCATCGTCCAATCAACTCTGAGTAGCTTTCCTGTCCCTGCTGAAGAAAAGAAGAAATCTTCACAGCATGATGCTGCCGCCGCCATGTTTCGTTGTAGTGTGTTCAGGCCATTAAGCCGCGTCGGACATCCATGTCTACCTTTTTCCTTCTACTTATAACGACGCACTTATTTTATGTCTGCCTGTCACATAAGGCCAACAAAAGCCACTGGTTATTTGTGGCTGTAACGGGACAAAATAAAAAGATGTGAGATGGAATACTGAAGTTTCTATGCTGAGTTAGCCTGGAGGTGAGAACTGAACAGTGTTGCCAACTCAGCAACTTTAGCGTTATATTTAGCGACTTAAAAAAAAAAAAAAGCGGCTAGCGACAAATCTAGCGACTTTTTTTCTGCGATATTGCAAACTAGTGACTTTATGTGAAAGCACCAATCTACCTGATTGCTCAGGTAGCAGTCCAGGTTTCTCCTGGTCTGCTACCTGCAGCTTTTTTACAGCCTGCACGGCGTTAACGTCTCTTTATAACTTAATAACTGCTTTCTGACTCTTCTTTTCAGGAAAGAAGAAATCCAAGTTCCAGACGTTTAAAAATTTGTTTACGCGGAAGAAAAGGAAAGAGCCGCAGAGTGCAGGAGCAGAAGAGGGTATCAAGGGGAGCCAGTCGAGTGACAACGTCAGCAAAACGTCCGAGAATCACGCACTCGCTCCTTCGGAGAAGGAGAAGGGTTCTGGGTAAGCTCACGCATGTCTGGAGACTGGTGCATGGTACACACTGTGAGCATCTACAGGGCCATGCTAGATATTTAGCCCTTAAGGATGTCTGCTGGTGTTGCTTTGTGTCACAGTTCAGCGTTTTAGATCATAAAACATATTTTAATATTATGCAAAGATAAACTGTGTAAATACAAAATGCTTTTTTAATTGAATTAATTCCTTAAAGCAAAAAAAAAAAGCTTTCCAGTCCAACCTGGCCTTGTGTGGAAAAGGTAATTGCCTCCTAAATTCTTGGTGGTAATAACTGGCTGGGTCTTTTGACCGCTTTGGCCCAGTCTTAAGTTTGGGCCACAGCCTATTAATTGCAGATGTTGTTGGTTGAATTTCCTCTGTGCCTCAAAGCTTCATATTTTTTGGTTTGGGAGCCAATCAGAGGTGCACTTGCTGTTTCACTTTGGTTCATTGCACTACTAGCAAACACCACGTCAGCTTGAGCTGAAGGTGACAAACTGCTGGTCAAAGATTCTCTTTTGGGATTTTCTGGTAGAGACCAGAATTTCTGGCTTTCACCAATTATGGGAATTTGTCAAGATGCTGCTGCAGCGACCCCCCCTTCCCCAGACCATCACACTACCACCACCCTGTTGGTTTAATGCTCTTTTTCACTAATATCGTGTTAGTATTATGCCAGATGTAACAGAACAAACATCTTCTATTAAGTTCCACTTTTTTTTGCACTCAGTAAACAGAATATTTTCCTAAAAGTCTTGGATTTTTATTTATTTTATTTTTTTGTCAAAAGGGAGATGGGTCTTTGTGTGCTTTTTAGTAAGCAGGGGTTTTGGCCTTGTAAACCACCTTTGGATGCCATTTTTGCCCAGTCTCTCTATTGATTTATCATAAGCACCAACTTTAACTGAGTCCGTTTGCTAATGTGTGGCAGTTTAAATCCCGGTTGTGTCAGGAAGAGCATCCACTGTCAAAACTCTGCCAGGTCGGTGTGCTAGTTGTAATGACTTGCTGTGGCGACTCCTGAATAACGGACTCACTCTCCGGCCTTGACTTAGACAAGTGAGCCCAGCGGTGCTTTAGATGTGTTCTGCTTTCTTTTGGGGACCTCTTGGATCAGTCGTTGAAGAGCTCCTGTGGTTTGCTGAAGTTCTAAAGCCTTAGAAACAGCTTTATGACACTTTGCAGCTCATTGGACTGTGACTGTGTTTCCAGTCTGTTCCTGAGTTTCCTTAGTTTAGGGAATGCTGCAGGGCTTTATGAGATCTATTTTGCCTGCTCCTTGTTGTCAGACAGGTTGTGTTTGAGTCATTTCTGGTTTCTTCAGGTCTGGCAGTAATCCTGAAAGTTGTGAACTACTAAAACTGAACCAGGAAAATGTAGTAGATCGCAGATTTACCTGATTTGGATTGCTTTTCTGAAATCTAGTGTGGAAAAAAAAAATCAAGACAAAGATCTCATCATCTTTTTGTTTATCGTTAATTAAAAGAGGGGCGCGTTACTACAGATGAAATGTCATATTTTTTGTATTGGTACTAAAACATTGTCATTGCACATTTTTGTCTAGTATGTATATATATATATATATATATATATATATATATATATATATATAGAGAGAGAGAGAGAGAGAGAGAGAGAGAGAGAGAGAGAGAGAGAGAGAGAGAGAGAGAGAGAGAGAGAGAGAGAGAGAGAGAGAGAGAGAGAGAGAGAGAGAGAGAGAGAGAGAGAGAGAGGAGGAGCGAAGGAGAGAGACTCTCTCTCGCTCGCCGCCTTCTCTCTCGCGACTCGCTCACATCTAGCTCTACTGCGGAAGGGAGAGAGAGAGAGAGAGAGAGATTCATTTCAGAATTTTTAATCAGGCACTGTAACTCATACCTGGAAGGATAAATGATTTCAAAATTGCTGATTTCCCTGTGGATTACCGAAAATCAAAAATGATTTTTTTCCTATTGTGTTTCTGTCCCACAGAGTTCCCCTGCCTGCTTAAATAAACACTGTAAGTGTGAAGTTAATTTAGGAAAGGAAGATTATGTTTTAAGATGCATCTCATGCCCTTCGAAACGCACCTCAGTGGAGGCTTGGTGTTTCCTGTTTTTGTAACCCGAAGTGGACTGTCTTTTCCTGAGGACAGGTCCAGGATTTCTTTGTTCTCACGGGCCGCACCACTTCCTGCGTCCACTGCTCTTTGTCTGTGTCACAGGATGTGTCTTGTTAAATTTTGCAGTGGTCATCATGAGAAGTCAACATACAGGCGCATTCTTGTAATAGGTTAGACTGCTGACTAGCCTCTTATCTGTCCTTTTAAAATTTAAACATTTGAAGAATTCTTAATTATTTCTTCGTATCTCTTTCCCCTAAAGGTCTAAGAGCAGCCTGGGCAACAAGGCCTTGTCACATGACTCCGTTTTTGTCTCCGACTCATCGGAAGCTAATGAGGGTGTTGGAGCGTCTCAGGACAACATTCACGGGAAAGTTAAATCCCTACAGGTAAATATCGATGCCCTGACCTGACTGGTTGACTGCAGAGGTCTAAAGAAGCAATAATGGCCCAATGGCACCATTTCAATGTGCGTGTGGTGGGAAAATGTGAAAGCGTTTTTTTTTTCATATTTTGGAATATTCCTCAAACGTCACCTTTTACATTGGGATTTTTTTTTGTCCCAGACCAACAACCAGTAATGCGTAATTGTAAAGTGAAACTGAAAAGTGTGGCATGTATTTGTATTTAGTCCACTTTATGTGTAATTTGAGCTCAAATGGAGTATGTCTATCAGGCATTACACATTTAGCGACAGGATTTACTGAACATCTTCCTTTACAAAAAAGCTCTACCTCAGTCAGGTTAGGATGGAGAGCATCTGTGAGCAGCAATCCTATGACAGATTTCCAACTTAATTTTTGTCTGGACTGTGACCATGCTTGCATATAAATGTGCTTTGATCTGAACCTTTCACCGTAGCTGTATGTTTATTAACACATTTTCTTGAATGTGAAGCTAGATGCCTTTCTAAAACCTATTAGCAGTTATTTTCCTCAGGACTGGTCTGTATTTGGCTCCCTCCATTAACTATGGCCATCTTTCCATGCTGCATCCCCACAGCATGATGCTGCCACCACTATGTCCAAAAAGTTCAGTTTGGTTCTCATCTGACTAGAGGACAGTCCTCCATGTGTTTGGTCAGATTTGTGAGACACACGACTCGTTGTTCTGTGAACAGATTCTCTCACCTGAGTCGTGGATCTCTGCAGCTCCTCCAGAGTTACCACAGGATGCTTTTCTGATTAAAGCTCCCCCGGTCCATCCTGTCCGTTTAGGTGGAGGGCCAGGTTGTATGGAAACCATGCAGAACTTTCCTAGCATTTTACAAGTAGGCCCTACTTTGTGTTGGTTTGTTGATCAAAACCGCTGTAAAAAGAAGTTTGAGGTAGTAAAGTGGGGAGATGTGGAAAAGGCTTTCTTTTCTACAAAGCATTTCACTTCATCCTGTTAAGATAGCAGATGTTATGGGTGAAAGTGATGTTTTTCTAACAAAAAGACTCTTCTTGATACTCAGCCAAAGTGATTACAGCGGAGGGCAGAGTCTAATAGACAGGAATGAATCAGAAATGACTCTAAGCTGCAGTCCATATGTAGAAAATGAGACTGATCATTGTGTCACAAACACCTGAAATAATGAAAGCAAACATGAATTGGATGACGGCGAGGAGGCAGCAGCAGCGAGATGAAGCAAGTATCTCTGTCACAACAACAGTCTAAAAGTGGAAGACTTGACCTCCAGCGAAACTGCTTTCCTAAACAGGAATTAAGCTTCTCCTTAAGGGGATTTACTAAAGAGGAAAACTTTTCCTTGCAACCAAAACGAAGAGGAAGTGGTTGGGCCTATTTGTGGTCGAGGCGGTTCACAAAAGGGACAGTACCGCTGGAGCAATCAGATTCAGACACATGGCCGCTCTAAAGGATGGCTGCAGCGATAGATGGGAGTTCACACACAGGAATTGGCTTAAACCGAATTTGGAGAGAAAAAAGATGATCTGATGGAGATATTCTGAGCTTAATCCTGGCTCTCAGCGGGGCTTCCTGTTTGATAAGCAGAATTAGGTCATCCCAGAGCCAAATATAAACACATTATGCAAAGATCAATATCTAATGAGGTGCTATTACAGGGAAGATGGTGCAACCCTGCCAGGTAAACATAACACACGTGGAGAAGTTATTATTGGCACCAGATTTGTGTTCAGCACCTATGCAAAACAAGGTTGCAGCTTGCTTTTATTTGTACCCGTAGGTAGATTTGTTTTGCAGTGGTTCAACACTTACACACACACACACACACACACAACCCGATGAGTAGATTTCAAGATAACTAAAATCATAAGATATAGCAGTACTCCTCAAATCAAATCAAAGCACGCAGACAAGGACAGATGGGGTTAATAATCGAGATAAATATGCAGTCCACTGAGTATCTCTGTCATTTCAGCTTGTGCATTTCAACAACCACAGTAGGATCCAAGCTGTTTTTAAAACGTCTTGTCTTATGTTTGGGGACTAAGAATCTCCATCCAGAGGGAATGAGCTGAAACTCTGTGAACGCGGTCGGTCGGGGTTGTTGTTTAAAACAGAAGAGGCCATGGGCTGCAGCTGCCTGCTGTACAGGGATGAGACTGATTGGTGGGCGTCTCCAATCAGTCCGGACGACACTTTAATGATTGCTCTCTTTCAAAGTTTCAAAACCACGATGCCAAAGAAAGGGATATAACACATTTATTCAAAGCATGATTAAAAAAAAAAGAGTCATTATGGTTGTTAAACAGAATATGCACTGATGGGCCTTTTACCACACATCCTCACAGTTCACAGCTTCAGCGTTTTTAGTTATCTTCAAGCCGTTTCTAGTAAAACGGTTCCCAAATAATTAGTTTTATTGTTGTTTTTTTTTCACCTTCTGTCAATTAAAATATCAGAAATGTATTAAAAATGAATATCATTGATATTATTTAGTGTTGCTAAATTGTTTTAACTCTTTCGTAAATCGTAATTGAGTGTCAGGATACTTCAAAAGGGACATGCTAGCAAAATGTTAGCCTACGTTCTATGCTAATAGCATGTTAGCCTATTCCTGGGACCTTGAGAGCTAAAATAAATAAATAACAAAAACTCAAAGAAAATCACTTTATATTAAAGGGGAAGAGCATAAAGCAAAATAAAACAGACATTTTGGTTCTTTTAAGTCAATTCTTGCCTGAAGATTGGATGGAGACGAGCTGGAAAAAAAAAACGGATGCTAATGTTGCTTTATTCTCGCATACTTGTGTTAAAATTGGCTGTTTACATTCCCTGTATAAAAAGACAAATAACCTTTGGCTAGGTAGAAGCTTCAGGCGATACCCGGACCCAGAGGCTGTACAGGCTGTCCGACTCCACCAGGATGGCATAACAATGTGTGCCATTGCCTGGAGGCTTGCTGTGTCACCCAGCACACTCTCAGTAGCATGGAGGAGAGTCGAGGAGAGGACTCTAGGAGAGCTGGACAGGGTGGTCAGAGGTCCTCAACCCATCAGCAGGACTACTATCTGCTCATTTGTCCAATGAAGAACAGGATGCGTTCTGCCAGAGCTCTACAGAGTGACCTCCAGCGGGTCACTGGTGTGAATGTCTCTGACCAAACCATTAGAAACAGACTTCATGAGGGGGGCATGATGTTCTCTAGTGGACCCCATGCTCACTGCCCGGCACCGTGGAGCTCAGCTGGGATTTGCCAGAGAAACCAGAATTGGCAGGTTTTGCAGAGGGCACTCTGTTCTTTTCACAGATAAGACCAGGTTCGCTCTGAGCTCATCTAACAAACATAAAAGGGTCTGGAGAAGCTGCAGTGAACGTTATGCCGCCTTCAGCGTTGTCCAGCGTGATCCATTTGATGGTGGTTCAGTGTTGCTCTGGGGAGGCATCTCTATGGAGGGACGCACAGACCTGTGCTGGATAAATAATGGCACCCTGATTGCTATTTTGTATCAGGATGACATCCTTAGACCTAATGTTAGACCCTTTGCTAGTGCAGTGAATCCTAGGTTCCTCCTGGTGCTTGATAAGGCCCGGCCTCATGTAGCAAGAGTATGCAGACCACTGCAAAAACGGAACTAAAAAAAAGTAAAATGTTCTTAAAATTTGTGTATTTTTCCTTGATTTGAGCATGTAAATAAGATGATCTGCCAATAGAAGATTTCTGCACTTAAAATAGGAACAATTTAAGTGCAGGATGTCTAATTATCTTATTTTAGGGGTCAAAATACTCATTCCATTGACAGATAATCTTATTTACCTGCTCAAATCTAGGATAAAAACACTAATTTTAAGAACATTTTTACTTATTCTTACATCCGTTTTTGCAGTGAGATCCTAGAGGATGAAGGATCCGCTCACTGGCCTCCACACTCCCCTGACCTAAATCCTACAGAAAATCAACATAATGTTGAATAAATGTTGTTTGAAGCAACTTTAGCTCTCTGAGCCATAGCTGGAGCAAGCAGTGCTTTGTTTATTTTGGTGGCGTTAAGTGGAGGTTAATTTTAATTAGTATGAATATTAAACTCTGAACCTTTTACCATCTGTAGCAGTTTCTGATCCATACAGCAGCATGCCTGTGTCCAGGCTGGCTAGACAAGAGCTGTATTGTCTAGTAAATGACTCATTTACTTGTGCCTTTTGCACAAGTAAATGAGTCATTAAGAGTCTGTTAGAGGGCAGCATGGAGATAAGAAACCTGTTTGAGTTTCTATGATATCTGTTAGGAGAACACGCAGGATCTACAAGAACTTTCCCTGTCCAGTGCCAGTAAACCCTCCCTAAAAGCCCTGCATTGTTAATTATACAAGGACACAAAATGTAACCTCTGATGTAATTATTAAACGGGAAGTAAAACGTGGGGCTTCCCTGTCATCTGTAGACAGAAGGCGTGGAAATCACCTGTACTTCTGTGGAATCTAAATCTTTTAAAACATACAGTAAGTAATCTGGGCCCTGCAATTATCATGTAATGGAAGAAAAGTTTTTTATAAAGAAGGATCTGAAAAGTGTGGCATTAATTTGTATTTAGCCGGCATTATTCTGAAGTAGTTGTGACGTAGTTAATCACCAGAGCCCACCTGTGTGTAATTTAAGTATAAAAACAACCACTCTGTAAAGGCTTTAGAGACTCGATAGAGAACATTAAAGAACAAACAACCTGGGGAAAACCAAGGAACACAGCAGAGAGAAAACCTGTGAAGTGTGAAACGGCGTTGGGTTAGAAAACCGCAGGTCAACACCCAGCCAGGAGAACGACGAAATGGATTAGAAGAGAGCATATTAGGGTCGTACTAAAATCTCTAGCTCAATACAGAAGAAAAGTACTCAATGCCATTTTATACTGCTGCAGCATTTTCAGATTATTTCTAGTTAAAGAACAAAAAAATATAAGTAATTAGAATCTGGCAATATTGTAAGTTCCTTAATTAGGGATCAATTAATAAGCGGGGTAACCTGACAACAGCCAGCTGCATGTATCGCTCCGCCTAGCTCCACTCACATACATCTGGGACACGGCTGATTGAAAGTGATTTCCCCAACCAAATTTTTGGTCTGGCCAATCAGGACGCAGGGCGGGTGTTTCATGGATGTGACGTAGTGGAGAAGCCACCGTGAGATTCCAACAACAATGGCGGCTCGCATCGAGGAAGCAAGCGTTAGCATTGATGCGTTTTTTTTTTTTTTTTTTTTTTTTTTTTTTTTTTTTTTTTTTTTTTTTCTTTTTTTTGTTAGCATTGATGCTGCTATTTCTTCCGTGTTGTCCAATCTACCTAATATTGTTTCATTAAAAGAACATCAGAGAACGGCTCTTAAGGCTTTTGTTGGTGGAAACCATGTTTTCGCCCTTCTCCCGACCGGATTTGGCAAGTTTTGTTTTCCGGGGCGCGTACGCGGACGCGCAACGCGGACGCGTCCCCGGAGCGGTTAGCGGTTAGCGCGAACCATATAAGGAGACCTTTAGTCCTCAACGCGGTCGGCCCGGGATCGACTCCGACCCGCGGCGCTTTGCCCCCTGTCTTCCCCCTCTTCCTGTCAGCTCACTGTCAATAAAAGGTGTGCCACTACAGTGTTTCCCGCAGGAATTTGCTTATGCGAGGCGGACCGACTCGCGGAGCGGGGGGGGTGGACGACACGTTTTCCGCGGACCGGCTCGCGGAGCGGGGGAGGGGGGGGGGGGGGGTGGACGACACGTTTTCCGCGGACCGGCTCGCGGAGCGGGGGGGGGACGACGACACGTTTTCCGCGGCCGCCTCGCCAAGATAGCGCTGCGGGAAACCCTGCACTAGAGCCGCAAACACATTTAAAAAAAAAAAAAAAAAAAAAAAAAGGGTTTTTTTTTTTCCTGCGTCGGTCTCATCAGCGTCACAGGTTAGCTTCGGAGTGAGTGGTTGAAATAGCACGTCGATAAAGATGACAGACAAGTGGTTTATCCAATCATATGCAAGGAGTTTTGATAAGGCCCAGCCTTCAATAAAGGCAATCCCTATGGCGAGGTCCCAGATGTGAGTGGAGCTAGGCGGAGCGATACATGCAGCTGGCTGTTGTCAGGTTATAAGCGGGGGCCCATTCAGCTCTTTTTTTTTTTTTTTTTTTTACATGCAGTTATTTTATTAAAATTGCTCCTCTTTAGAGTGCAACTGTGGACCTCCACTTGCCTTTAGGTTTGCTCCTGATACAAATGATTGTCCCTACTGGGGGATGCGTAAAGGTTTAAATAAATTTAGTTTTAAAACAAACCTGGATCTGGCACATGCAAAACATTATTTTACAGTATAAATAAGGACGTGCTCCATGCCAATATACTCAGCAGCAGCCCGGCGTGATCTCTGTCTTTCTAGTAAATATGTCGCTGCATGCATGCTCTGAACGAGGGATTGCTGCAATGACACAATGACTCTCTGCGATCTGATGGGTGTCCGTAGACAGAAAAGCTTTGGCCAGTCAGAATGATTTGATTGAATTGACTTTGAGAAGTGCTTTGAGGTGACTTGTGTTGTGAACTGGCGCTATGCAAATAAACTGATTTGATTTAATTTCCTATAGTTGTCGACTACAGCAGCAGGGTTGGTTAATACAGGTTCCTACATTGGCTGAACTTGAAATTTGCTGTTTAACGACACTCTTCCTTTGCCAAAATGTAAGATCTCTTAATATGCAAAACTGGCCCCCAGCCCAAAAGGCCTGCAGCTGGAATTCTAGAGAAAGGTGGTTCTGCGAAGGTTTGACTCAGGGGGCCGGATTTAAAAAAAATAAATAAAAACGCACCACACTTCACAGATTTTAGTTGGGGAAAAGGGAAATTGAAAAACATGCGTCTCTTTTCTTCCACTTCACAAGAAAATGCACTGACGTTTGGGTTTGCAAGGTGCCAAAGTGTTAGCAAGGCGCCGGAAGATAGCCCTGAAAAGACGGGTTTGACAACCGCTGCTAATGCTTCGTCTACAGCTGCAGCTGAAGCAGGCCATCAGGCTGGGCTCTCCTCCGTCCTTGATGTGCGTGAAGAAGCCAGACGACGGCGGCACCATGTCCGAGGACGACGGCCTGCCCTGCAGCCCGCCTGACTACACGCCTCTCCATTCAGTCAAGGTAACCCACACCTGGGTATTCGCACCTGTGCCCTGCATGCGTCTCTTTGCCGAAGATGAGCGTGGGACGTTTCTGAATTTACGTTCTTTCTTGCTTTTTTTTCTCAGAGCAAAGCTGAGAGGAGCAGCTCGAACAGTCTGCACGGAATAGACAGCGACGAACAGGTGAAGGAACATTAAAAAGGCCAACGAGCTCGGTTAGACGGAGCGACACGGGCCACTGTAGGGTAGAAAGGTTGTCGGCTGGGACAAGAGTGGCCGTTGTGTGTCCTCGAGGCGAGCATCATGCTTTGAATAGATTCACGCGTCACCTAGAAGAAAACCTAGAAGAGTCCGGGCCTGTGTGTTGGAGGTTTGCGTCTTGGACCTGTCTGCTCATGTGATGGTGGTGGTGAACATCTCATGATCCGAGTTTAAATATTAAAGCGTGTCTCTTGGCCCCGGATGAAGGCATTCCTCGTGTAAGTGGACCTTTGCTCTCTCTCTGATTCTACACTTCAACGTTGTCTTGTTCTCTCGTTCGCTTCTTTGCCCTGCTTCCCGGTTCGTCTCCGGACGCTCCCAAAGCAACACTTCAGCCTCAGACCCCTCACGCGGCACCAGATGTGCCGAAAACCTCAGAGGAGGCTCAACCAGCACAGAACGGCAAATAAGCATTTAATGATAGTGCAGTTTGGGCAATTTTCAGAAGCGTTTCGGCCAGTCGTTTTGCTCACTGGGAAGAGTGACAAATGGCCCGCTAAAAGAAGACATGCTCACAAAAATGGAAAATAAGCCCTTCTGAAGAAGATTCCTCTAACGGGAGTGACGAGGAGCCAAATCAGACGGTGAAGATGGGTTCATGTGCGTTACAGGACTGAGCTGCAGGGTCTTGCAAAAGCATTCGTTGCCCTTTTTATTACAACCTTTCGTCATGTAACAACCCAACACTTTAATGCCTCTTATTGGGGTTTTATGTGCTTGATGGACACAAAATAGTGCGTAACTTTAAGGGGAAAGCATGTTAGACGGTTCTCAGCAGACTGGGCGTCACGGTGCCCAGCAAACACGGTGGTGGCAGTGGCATCCTGCGGGGATGATCTTAGAAGAGACGGGTACGCTGGTGAGCTCTAACCTGACGAGCCAGATGAATTTCGTTCCGCTTAGCTTCACTCACATCCATCTGGGACCTCTCCCATAGAGAGTGATTTCTTCAACCCATTTTATTGTCTGGCCAATCAGGACGCAGGGCTGGAGTTTCATAGATGTGACGTAGTGGAGAAGCGACCGTGAGACTGTTTCTTGATCTACCAAATGGCTCCTCTGGTAGTTAAGGAAATGGGACTAGTGCAGCACCCCATCGTTAACATCTTGTCCCCGCTGATTGCTCTCATAGAGGATCAGATCAGAGAGGCTGGAAAATTGGGTGTTACCGGTATGCAGCTGGGAGGAATAAACAAAAACGACTACTCTAGTAAGCCCATATTAATATCTAATGCTGGTCTCCTAAATCATACTTGCGTTGACATACGTCACGGGTTGGTTTCGGTGTGAGTGGTTGAAATAGCACGTCGATAAAGATGACAGACGAGTGGATTATCCAATCATATGCAAGGATTTTTGATAAGGCCCAGCCTTCTGAAACGCCATTCCTATGGATCAGTTCCAGATGGATGAGTGGAGCTAGGCGGAACGAAATCCATTTGGCTAGGGTCAGGTTAGGTGAGCGCTGGTGGGGACGGGAATCTCTTAGAGGCTGCAAAAGTCTTAAGACTGGGGTGGAGCTCGACTTTCCAGAAGGAGAACTTATTCTTTCGACGTTTAAGAGCTGGAAGCCTTGTTTTCAGTCTCGAAATGTTGTGGCGCCAGCCCTCAAAACGTGGCTCCCACACTGAAAAAGAAACTTAAAAAAAATCTCCTCTGCTCTCCCTCAGAATTAGCTCAGACTGAATGTCTCTTGCACAAATTGGATCCTTCTCCTGTTTGGATCCTTCTCCTTGCACTTTGACGTCTCTCCTGCCCGCCTTCTATAACGTGGGGGCACCACAAACGTCCAATCAAGAAGCTGATGTGCCTGAGCGTGTGCCAGCAGCACGGCTGTTTGTTGAATTGTGATGAAGTGGTGACCCATCCAGGGTGAAACCCACTTTTCCCCCAATCAACGCTGGAGACGGTCCCCAGCCCCACCCCTCAGTGGATACAGCGGGCTTAGCCAACGGATGATCCATTCCGGTATCATTGCACCGGGCTGAAAAAAGAAATCCCTCAGGTAATAAGTCTGCAAAGAATTAGCAGCCGGGTTAGGTTTGATTTCAAACATGTTCCATTCAGATTTAATGGCAGGTTAGCATCTGTATTTCTCTACATATGGAAATAAAAGAGGCGAATACTGGATCTCTCTCATTTCTGAATCGAACTTTGTTTCAGTTCTTGTGACTCCTTACAGCACCAACCCGCGTCTGTAACACCGTAAGTAGCTGTCCTGTGCTGGCGGTGCGATGCTGGGCAATGCTGCTCAGGGTGCGTACGCCTATGTCTTGGTCCTCTTCGCTGCTCCTCTAACCTTAGACGGGGGCGTGCAGGTTGACCTACTCTTCCTCCGTGTTTCTTCGTGTTTCCGGGCCCTTTTCGTCTCGTTTGCAGCCGCTGCGGTATCACGCCGACCTGCTGTATGTGTGTCTGTGTGTTGGGGGGGTTGCATTCCGATGGTTAGTTTTGCAGTCAGCGTGTCTGCTTTTAGTTACAGTGCTCTGATTCGACACGCCTCTGCAGCTCCCGCTGGCGTCTTTCTGTTGCGAGGACGTTCTGTTGCTTTACATTTCATCCTCCGCAGACTCCCCATCGATTGGCGGCCCCTCGGCTACGTCCGAAGCACCACTAACCTTTAGGAAGCGTTCTGGTGTCGTCTTGGGTCCAACACAAGAGTTTCTCTTGGTCAAAGCAACATTTTTCTGCACCACTCTGGTGGAGAATTTGGGCGGCTGTGTGCTGACTTTCTGAAAATGATGTCCAGTCCACCAAATGGATGGGTGGATAAAGGGCTTCCCCAGTAGTATAGGCCAAAAATATCAAGCGGTTCCCTTTACTCGTGCTGATAAATGCTGAGAAAGTGGGCCTTCTGTCAATACGTTCCGTGGGAAACGCTTTGCCGAAACCTTCTGTCTCCTTCTGCTGCCAGCTTTCCTGCTCAGCCTCCAGCGGAGCCGTGAGCCCCCTGGTGGTTCCCGGGGACTTCAGCCAGCCGGCCAGTCCCTTCGTCTGTCTGGATAACGCTGCCGCCAAGCACAAGCTGGGCCTGAGATACAAAGCCTGCCACAAGAGGAAACCTGCCCGTGTAAGACGCACACACACACACACACACACACACACACACACACACACCCTGCATGACCCAGAAGGCTCCGGGGGCTAGTTTATTTTGAATGGGGGTCAAAAATATAGAGATTTTACTCTTTTTTTTTTTTTTTTCCCTCCCCGGTTTGTGGTCACAGCCATAGACTCAGTAAAGTAACTGAAGGGAAACTTCTAAACCAAACAAAACTACTTCTGTTTAAATGTAATAAACTGAATATTTAATAAGACGATGATTCTTTTTCTGGTGACAAAAACTGACTTCAGCCAGTTTCAAATGTGTTTACATAAAGGGTTTATTAAGCACGAAAATGTGTGCAGAAGCTCACAAGACGAGATGTTACACGATATGGGGGTCCACGATGAGACGGGATTTTAGGAAATGTTTCAACCCCGCGTCCGCCAGGGCTGGTCAAGGCTCCGTCCCGTTTTCCCGTTGCCTGAAGCCCCCCACCTTCTTACTGGAGGGTTCAAAGGATTGTAGGCTTGGTCTCTGGTAGCTTGGAGGCTAGCTGTTGGTATTTCAGCTCTATGTTATGGGATAGGGCTGGACGATATAGAAAAAAAAAGCATGTCGATAAAATTGAAATCATATTGATCAATATCGATAATTATCAACAAATTCAAAACATGTATTTTAAGTGCATCCCTGGCCATTTTATGCTGTTGCTTAGCGACCTATTTTACATACAGAAAACACATTAACACTGAATTCAAACTCAACCCTTTATTCAACCAACTTTTTACCAAAACTGCAGGTTTTTAAAAAAGAAAAAGAACGTGTGCTCTAAGAACACTTTGAAGGGGGCGGAGCTTGGTTCCTGTGTCTGCGTTTTGATTGGTAGGGAGGAGGTAACGACTGTGATATTAACCTACATGATAGGCTAGAATGTAGAAGGAAGGAAAACTATTATTCTATTGAACTTTTTATTGACCCTTTTTTTTTTTCTATCATCAATTTACGTCTATCGATCGATTATATATCGTTATTGAATTATCGTCCAGCCCTATTATGGGATGCAACCAGTCAATCCTACAAAACAAATGTACAAGAGGATTTATTGACTGGATGTGTGCAGATTTTAATCTAATCTCGCTGTAATCCTTTTTTCCCGTGAAGTGATTTTCTGCTAATCGAATGCACTGGTCGTATTCAGTTGGGTAATCATAACTAAATTAGCAGAATCCAGGCGAAGCTGGCCCTGTTGTTTAATCTGTTTCCTCATGCTATTTTTGTTGATGCTCATGTAAGTAGCAGCCGATGATGATGATGATGATGAAGAGCTGATGTCTGATGTCTGTGCAGAGGCTCGAGCTGAAAACGGAGGGGGACTCTGCGGCGGAGGAGGAGATGACGGCCTCCGTAACAGAAGCAGATGCTTTGGAGGAACGGGAACAGCAGAAGGCAGAAGGTCAGAGCTGTCCGTTGATCAGCAACGCCTTTATTAAGGACCTCAGCAGTTTCTGAAGGCTGAAAGCAAATCGTAGTTTCACTGGCTTGTTTATTTTCTTATCTTAACATATTCAAAGTAAAACCTGAGGCAAGCCATCCATTTTTAAAATGAACTAAAAGTTTAATAGTTTTATTTTAATACCCTTATCACAATGACACAACAATATATAGCAGGCGGTTTAAAAAGTTAGATTTAAATCATATGATTTGATTTTTCTAAAAAAAAAATAATAATAATAATTAAAAACGGTAACGTAAACACAACCTAAAACCATTATAAGCTTTGAATTCAAGTATGTAGACACACTTGAAAACAGAATGCAACCGCAACAGAATGAAAACTATAGGTTTTGTCTATTTTTATTTCAATATAAAGGCTAACTAAAAGCAAAACAGAGGTTGCTTATATCTTGTTAAAAAGAAAATCCAAGTATGCAGTCAAATAGGCAAATCCTGGACAGGTTGTGTATTTTGTGGGAACTTTTCAATATTTATGATTTCTCCTCTTTAAGCCTCATTTGCCTTTTAAACCAAGTAAAACACTCTCTTTAGAACATTTAGTAGAACAATTAGTTCCCATTAAAATGTTGTTTTTTTTAATGCAATTCCATCCCACTTTGACGGGGTTTTTTTTTATAACCTGAATTTAAAAATTTTATTAAAAGGTAAAATTGTAATATTTATTTATCTATTAGGTTCTTTATTTCTTGTTGTTTTTTTCACCAGCTAGAGAATATTTTTAATTTACTGTCAATCTCCCAACTAGCATATTCCTCCATATGGGGAGCAAACCCTCTATCTCTGTTGTAACACGTTTTATATTTCTTTTTTTCCGTGTCTATTGTAGTTGGCATGCAGTAAAAAAAAAAAATCTAAATGGGACCGGTCACTTTGACAAAATAGTGTGACTCTAAATTTAAAAACCAAATGTTTCCTTTTTAAAATTTCCTGAATTAAGTTACATTTTTGGTTTAAAAAAATTTACAATTGTTATGGGCTTTCCAGATAAAATAGAAATGTTGTCAAATGTTGCTGCACTAAGAATAAAAAATAAAATAAACTTGTGTACAAAATAGAGAGGGAGATTTTGCTTCCTCAATATGACATGCAAGGGGTTATGAATGAGAATATTTCATAAATGTATGAGTAAACATGTTACCTTTGCTGCTGGTACACCTGAACTTCCCACTGTGGGACAATAAAGGATCATTCTATTCTATTCTAATGAGGACTGGAGCTGATGATGAAATTCGTAAAAATTAAAACCTAGAAAAACGTTGATACATAAATATACCATGGTGGTCTTTAAAGGAGCATTTTTGTTGTTTTTGCCTGTCTGAAGCTACTATGATGCTTAGGAACTCTGTTTCTGTCTGTGACTCAGAAGAAAGCGAGGATCAGCTGAAGCCTCCAGCAGAAAGCGAAGAGGAGCAGGAGGAGCAGGAGGAGGAGGAGGAGGACAACCCAAAAAAGGATTCCTCAAGATTCCTTCCTGGGGATAAAGAGGGAGAAGATGAGCCGGAAGCAGAGCAGGATGTTTCTCACGCCCCAGACGCTTCCTGTCCTCTGGACTCCAGTCTCTCGGAGGAGGAGGCCTCTGATGATCAGCATGCTCCCTCCTCCAGTACCAGCTCCAGATCCTCCTCTCTGGACACTCCCAGGTGCTTGGACCTCATTTCCTCCTGCCGGTACGGCCGCTTGTGTGGCTCAACCTCCCCTCAAACTAAACTTGCTGCTCTTTCCTTCTAGTGGTTCGCCAGAGCCCCCTGCTGGTCAGAAGGAGTCGCCGACACGTCCTCCAGGCTTCTCCAGCGCGGCTGACGACCGCTCTGAAAGTGGCTCTTCATCGGGCGACGAAGACGCGGCGCAGGAAAGCAGGGAGGATGAGAGCTCGTTCTTAGACGAGGTGCTGAGCTCCTTGAAGAGCTCTCGCTCGCCCGATGTGGAGATCAGCGGCGTTGTTCTGGAGATGGATGAGACGGAGGAGGAGGAGGAGGAAGAGGAGGAGGAAAAAGTGATGGAGATTGATGAAAGAGTGGGGATGAAGAGCGAGGAAGCAGAAGTGGCCCGGCCCACTGATTGCGAGGCTGTTGTTTTGTGTTCGGTCATGTCTGATCACACTGCCCGGGAGGAAGAGGAGGAGGAGGAGGAGGAGGAGGAGGGTCTTCTTCGGTCTCCGCAAGAGGAAGACGTTGCACTAGAAGAGGAGCTGAAAAGCACTGAGGAGGAAGAGGAGGAGGAGGAGGAGGAGGAAATAGTTGTGGAGCGATTCATTCAACTCAGTGTAAGTGTTACTGAATATTGTCGATAGTAATTTCCCATGGAATGATTTTTATTGCCTCGCCTTTTTTTTTCAGCTACCTGCAGCTAAGACCAAATATTGTAATAATACTTTATCTGATTTGACCGACAGCAAATTCGTCAGTAGCACGTTTCTCCGTTTGTCGGAAGCAAGAAAGCACAAAGCGCCGTGTTAGAGCCTGATCACTGGCTGACGTTTGCACTCGTGTTTTCCAGGATGAGGAAGCTGGACAGGAAGAGGAGGCGGAAGAGGTTGAATCGGAGGAAGTAAACGACGCGGTTTCCTCACAGGCTGTAGGCCAGGAGGAGACCGAAGAAGAAAAGAGCAATGGTGAGGAAGAGGAGCCAGCAGAGGGGAGGAAGCAACCAGAAATTGTCGAGGAAGTGTGGGACCACGGGGAAGAGGAAGAGGAAGGAGCGGAGGCCGAGGAGGAAGGGAAAGGGGATGAAGAGGAAATGACCGAGCTGATCCATGACCTGAAAGATGAGGAGGTTCAGAGCGGCTCTCCTATTCAGGGTCCAGGTGAAGGAGGCACACATGACGCCGCCGCCACAGATACCGATGATCAAACACTTTCCAGAACCAATGAGGGCCGGGAAGATGTCAGCGAGAACTCTGGAGCTGAAGAGGAAGTAGAAGAGGTCGAGCTCAAGGATCACGAATCAGAAGAGGAAGCAGAACAAGAAGTGGGAAGAAGCCCTTCAGATGCACATGAGGGTGGAGACGACCCGGCGCAGGAAAAGGATGAACCCAGTCCCCTCGTAGATGTGAAACCTGCAGAAGCCGAGGAACCAGGCGACGCTTTCCCCAAACTTCCTCCTCTGCTAATTTCCGAGTCCCGTTCAGAGGGAAGTCCCCTCAGCTCCCCCAGTAAGACCTCTACCGTACACATTAACCTGGTCTCCCCCACCTCAGAGAAACCCGCCTCTCCATTCCAGCTGGGTCCAGCTGCTGCCAGTCCCAGAGACGCTGTCACAGAGTCTCTCAGTCCTGCGGTGGAGCCCCCAGAGTCAAACAGGCTGTCTGCTACCGAAGAGCACCCAGAGGCTGCGGAAGGTTCAGAGGGAAAAGAAGAGCGATCTGTTCAGGAGCAGAGCGCATCAGGCCCCGCGTCTGTGCAGGAGGCGCCGACGGATCAGAGTAAGGTCCGCTTCACCATCGCCCCCGCGTGGCAGAGGCTACAGACTCCCCCCGCCTCCCCGTCTGACGCACCCGCACCCCAAGAAGCCGAGGTGGAGCCTGCGGGTCTGAAGGATGCGGATGTGAACGCAGAATCCGGCGGCCCGGTGAAGGCTGAGCCGGTGCTGAGTCCAGGCAGAGGGAGGAGCTCTGGGAGCTTCAGACTGCAGAGCTCTGCGCCGGCGTCTCCAGCCGAAGCCCACGCCGCAGCAGGAGCATCAGGTCAGGACACCGACGCCTTCACGGGCGTCAGGGTTTAGGTTTCTGTCATTTCAGCGCCTTTACTTTTGCTCTTGACGTGGGTGAATACTCCTGTCCCCTCCCAGAGATCCTGCTGCTTTTGTAAAGCTCTGTTCTGCTCGTTTTGGTTTTAACAAACGCTGCTTTCTTTAACTTGACAAATACAGAAACAGTACAATGATCCAGATTATCTGTACAAATTAGACTTAACAAATGATATCATATCTTCTTCATGAGACATGTATAACATTATCACACGGAGTGATCAGTTTTAATCATTTATTTCTTTTCATTTTGGTATTCATGACATGCAGCCACTTTCTCTGAAAATGCTGTTAATACATTGGATCAGATGAAAAAAGGATTTTATGACCCAATGTTGTTTTCTGGTCTGCTCCAGGAGGTGTCCAGACCTTTCATCACGTGGGCCAAAACCCTCAGGTCAAAAGTACTCGAGGACCAAAAGATCATTTTAAAAAATAAAAAATAAGCTAAAGTTACTTAAAAATGATGTTATGAATTTATTTTATTACCTGCTCCACAACATATAGGCATGCAATATTTTAATTAAACAAATGAGTCCGATTTTTCTGTAGGAAAGGGATGCGATCGTTGCGGATCCACATTTGCCGTCTCAAAAGACGGTTATCCAGTCTGCACATTCTTTTGGGCTCATTTGACGAAATAAAAATATATATATATTCGACTGTAAGAAGATTTGAACGTCAATCATTTTAACAGACTAAAAGCCTCCTTCTGCATCAATCTCCTGCACTGGTTGGCTCAAAGCCTTCTTGATTTGCAGTTGAAGCTGATTAACGGGTGGCACGCTGTTCCTCCCTCAGTAACAACATCCACATCCAGGTGTTGTCACAGCGACCTGCGCGATGCGTTCACTGACCAGAGGAAAGACGGGGGGGTTTTACTAGCATCTACTGTGCGCAGGGGGGCCTGTTGGAAGTGACTCTGACTTGTTCACTCTGCAGAGAGCGCCGCAGGAGCGGAGGCGAACCCCGACAGTCCTTTCGGCGTTCGACTGAGGAAGACGTCGGCTCTGCTCCGGCTCAGCTCAGAAGAGGGGAATTCGGAGGTGATTAACACAAAACAGGAAACAAAACATGATCCGAGCTTTTCACTTCTTGCTGATAATTGAGCAAAATGTTATCTTTACCCTCTTTTTTCCCTAATTGTCATGCCGCCTCAGGTTGAGTCGCCAACACATGTACCCTCCTGTAAAGCTGCGTCACCCCAACCAATCACCAGCAAGCCCTCCATAAGCCACCCAACCAGCAACAAGCCCGCTCTTCCCAAAAAACCAGATGTCCACGGGGACGCCGGGCTCAAGCTGAGACGGATCTCAGGTCTGCGCCGCTGACTCGTCCCTCGCCCGTCGGCACCGCGGACGTGTAGGTCACCGCGCCTGACCCTGTCTGTCTGCTGTCTTGTGTCCGTCCAGAGCCGGCTGCTCCTCGAGGCGCGCCCGGTGGATCGGACCCTCCCAGCTGGATCTCTGTGGCCAAGCAGAAACAGAAGGTCTATAAAGAAACCCCGCTGAACGAGATGACGGTCAAGAAGGTAATCCTCGTTGTCCAGGAGGCCGAACTTTCCGTAACGCCAGCCTGTTAACGGTGCTTTCTTTCATACACCGGCATGTAGTGCAGAAATATGAAGCAAGGAAAACGGCACATTATTTTATTTTACAATGAACAAAGTGACCCCAGTAGTCTGGTAACCCGGTGCAGGATGTTAACGGAGCTCTTTGTCATCAGGAGGAACAGGAGAAGAAGTCTGCGTTGCCCACCAGCGTCGGCTCGGCTGCCAGCAGGGAGCAGAGCACCAGCAAACCGGCCGAGCCCGCCAGCAAAGGTCAGCGTCTGCAAACACGCCAAAAGACAGAGAGCGCTGCCGTTATCCTACAAAGTGCTCAATGGACCAGATGCTTTACAGTTGCATAGTTTGCAGCTTTGCTTCATGGATGTGGACTCACTGGAGCAATACTGCCCTCGTGTGGCCGACATCAGCCCCTGTTACGCTGACCAAACCCGATGTGTCGGCGCATGTGTCGGTCTCATAGAGCGAAACCCGTGTCGATGTGTGTATTGCTACGGAAAAGTCACGTGACCGATACAGGAACTGTTTCGAACAGACTGACGCGCCAAACTGTTTCTGTTCCCTCAAAGCTGCACGCATGTGCATTCGCGCAAAGCAGCGCACACAGCAAAGCTATGCTGCGCAGTAAATAAAATCCAAGGTGAACTGTAAACAAAATAATGGTTAATAATGGTTAATTTTTAACCATTTTGCAACTCTGGTGTGATGGTGTTGTACCACAGTCTCGCTCTGTGAGCGCAAGGTGCTGATCGGAGCGGACCACTGATGAATGGGTTGGGCAGACGCCTTTATGGTTGGGCGGGTTGCGCTGTGCGTCTTTGTTCTGAGCGTCGTTTCAGAAAAAAACGGCTGATCTACACTGAGTAGAAAGCTGCTACTCTGAGTAGTTCTTCCTCCCTTTGTCATACTCAGCATGTCCGATTTCAGAACAGATGATATTAGTCAGGTAACTAAACACAGCGCCCGATCAACCATTTGTAAAAAATAAAAAAGCCAGTCCACAAGCATCCTCCTTCACATTATTTATTTGGGTTATTAAAAAAAACCAAATATATGTTTAATTCAAATGAAAATATAAAATAATACAATGCAACATACAATGATTTAAATTGTATTGTGTATACTTGGTCATCAAATCAGTGTCAGTTAACTCTGACAACCAGGTAGCCTGTAGTGATTTTTAAGGTCCAGCAGGTGTCAGTATTCAGTGACACAGTATCGACACAGTATCGGCACAGAGTGGCAATTTGTCAAAACGTTTCATGACGCCTCATCGACCCATCACTACCAAACGGCATATTTTATATCATGATTATACATCAGCTGAAAGCTACAGACAAATACACGAGCTTCCTTTAGCACTGGGTCTGAAGACTTTCTTTGATTTTGTGTTTTTTTTCTTCCAGTTTCCGTAGAAAAGGAGACCAGAAGGACACATTCTGCTCCTACTCCGGTGCCCCCTCAGCCTCCGAAGCCCCCGCTTCAGAAGCCGCAGGTTCCCCCCGCCCCGGCCAAACCTACGCCCCCGCCGGACTCCCCTCACACGTCCCCCCCGTCTCCCGCTCCAAGGTCGGCGCCCTTAAAGTCTCCCGCTCCCACAGCCCCGTCTCCTCTCTCCAAAACCCCGCCGGTCCCCTCCCTGTCCTTTTCGCCGAGAGCCCGCCCCGGAGAAGCCCGCTCCCAGAGCTCCGGGGCTCCCCAGGCAGCCCGCGGCCCCCCAGCGAGGCTCGCCTCCCCCCGCTCTGCCGCAGGACGAGCCCCCCTGGATGGCGCTCGCCAAGAAGAAGGCCAAGGCCTGGAGCGAGATGCCGCAGATTGTTCAGTGACACCGGCCGTGGGTTGAAGAGGAATAAAGCGCCGCACTTGATTTGCACACCCGTTTTCCTATAACGTCGGCTTCAGGCTTTCTGGCTGGTGATTAACACGCACTCCCGCGGCTGAAAAGGGCCTCTGTTTAACCCCTCGCTTGCCCCACACGCGTTGCGCGGCCACGTCGTCTGCAGGGTTGGACCGCGGGTGTCCATGTATCCACGTTTCTTCAGAGCCCTGTCACCATGAAATAAGGTGCCCAGATGAGACGCACACAGCTGTGAAGACGACCTTCTTATCCAGCGAACAGTGCGGGATCATGGGAGAAAATGCTTGGACGGCAGCTGAAGGAAGGTGAACGGACGAGCTGAACGTTGTAGAAAGGAAATGTTAGACGTTGCTGCATTTCTGCTAGTCAACTCTCAAACCCATACCCCCCCCCCCCCACCCCCCCACCCCCTCCTTTGCAAGTGTGACTTCTCATCTCGGTGATGCATGCTGACTAAATGCTGATTCCTACCTAACATTACCTACAGGAGCTAAACTAACCCTGATTGCCGCATCAGCCGGTGCGGAGCGTGCGCTCTAATGTCAGCGTATATTCTGTTCCTCCTTTTCCTCTCGTACTTCCTGAGAACTTCCGTTGCTGTTGTTTTCGGTGCTTAGCCGCAGGATGAGCGCTTGCATCCCACATACGTCCGATATCTCCACCAAACCTCCTGTTCATGAGAGAAATAGCCATCGCCACGCTGACTGTCTGTGTGTTGGACTCTGGAGTTTGGAGGAGAGCAACAGGGCGAGCTTTGCTCACTTTTATTTACTTTTGTCTTACAGTAACCACAAATGTTACACTTCTTATTTTGTATCGCCTTTGGAGAAATTGTCTTGTACATAAAATGTACAGTAAAAAAAACAAAAACAAATGGAATCCCTTGTTCTTCTCTGTGTGTGTGTGTTTACTTTTTAGGTCTGTTAATCACGCAAAGTGGAGTAGTTGGGACTTGTACAAGTTTTCATACTTAAGGGTTTTGGTTTCTCTTTTTCTATATATTATAGCAGGTAGGAGTTTATCCCATTGTTGTGCATAATTGTGCAGTGGAAGGAGGAGAATGATGGATGCATTGATAGTCGGAGCGATACTAGAGAGGGGCCAACAGGGGCCAGTGCCCCTATAGAACCGGCCTTGGCTCTTGTTATGGCTCCTGTACTAAAGACATAATAATCAATATTTTTTTTATGATGATCTACACTGACAAAGAAACCATCACTGATTGGTCCCTTAGACCAATTACATTATTACCTTCACAGTTTTACTTTAACACTTATTTATTTTTCCCGTTTAGCTTCAGAAGTTTTCATCTGCTAGATCAGGAGTCTGCTGCTTTCAGCTCCAGAGACACAAGTGGCTCTTCTTCGGCTCTGGGCTCGCTTCATATATTGACAAGATTAAATATTGCCCCGTTTGTGTTTTTTTGTTTCATTCTTTTGTTCTGTGTCCCCAAGAAAAACCCTGGCCCCACCCTGGTAAATTTGGTCTATCCACGTCTTTGCACGTCAAGAGGCTGAATTTGTTTCAGTCAGATTGGAAGGGGAGTGCGTGTCTACAGCCATTTTCTTTTTGAAGTTTTTAATTGGATTCAGGTCTGGATGTTGACTGGTTCTGACACCTGAACAGGCCTTTATCAGAACCAGGCACATCAAACCCGAGGCCCGCGTGCCACACGCCACCTGCGATGCAATTTCACAAATGTGTTGGTTCTCACACTACACGTCCACGGCCCAAGATCCTCACCCTGATCTTTCCTTTTTCAGTGATTGATCAGAGCTCTCTGAGACGTTCAGACATTGTTTTGGAGCCCAAAACGTCTCACCCACCACGTCCTCCCTGACCCGCCCGCTGCGTCCCTTGGCTGCCATGATGCTGTTGGTTCTCTAATGTTCTCAACCCTGTGAGGCCTTCACAGAAGAGCTGGATTCCTTCTGATAATCCATTACATCCAGGTGGAGTCTGTTCACCAACTAGGTAGCTTATGAAGGCGTTCAGGGGCTGAATCCAAATGCACGCAACAATTTTCAGATTTTTAGTCTTCACTTGTGTCATTAGGCACTACTTTAGGCCACAAAATCCACTGGAGCTTTTTGTTGCAATATAAGAAAACGTGAAAAAGTAGTGTTTGTTTTTTTTAGCATATTTTGGCCTCTAGCCGAGCATTCAAGTGAATAAAAAGCCCTTAACATGGAATGAAACGGTGTCTCCCGACCCTCGGGGGAAAAAGAACAGGCCCAACTCTGTCGTTAGTAAAGACGAGTTTAATGTTTGACATCAATCATCTTCATGAATCACAGCTTTGTTTCTCTTCCTAGCAGAGGCTGTTATAGTTTACCGCTTTATAAATCATCTGGAAGTGTGTGTGTCTTCTACTTTTGACTGCTTATTGCTCTACTAGCCTGGTCTCTATTTTAACGATCAAATATCAATGGTGGAAGAAGGAAGTTGAACTATGTCTCTGCGGATCTAGAGACTGCTTGTTACACGTCGACAGGAGAGGACCTGTGTTCCTGCACGGGGAAATCAGGTGGGGAGCAGAAGTGAATGACGGTGGTGGAGGTATTTAAACGGACGGACAGTAGGGGGGGTGTGGTAGGAGAGAGAAATTCAAGATTTGGGGGGAGGGGGGTCTCAGATGACAGCGTGGCTCATAAGTTTACAAGCCCTGGCAGAATTTCTGATCTTTTTAAAAAATTTCCCAGGTGACTGATATTCCAAAAGCAGTTTTTCCCCATAAGGCTAGTGTTTGATGAAAATTTTTTTATCAAGCAAATATATATATATATATATATATATATATATATATATATATATATATATATATATATATATATATATATATATATATATATATATATATATATATATATATATATTGCCCAGAAAACACACTAGAAACCAGACACACCTGAGTTTAAATGACTTCTATCGATAAGCAGCCTCATCTGTGGTGTTTGCTTAGAATTTCTGTTTGGGTCAAAAAGGTCAGCGAGTTTCTGAGCGTCTGACCTCTGCTTGTTTCATAAGCTGCTGATGATGCATGATTCAGAACCATGTGGGAAAGCAAAGTTATCATTCAAAGGATCTGCAGCAATGGAGTTAACAAGACCGAGAATTTTATCTGTGAAAAAAGGTAAAAAAGAAAAAAAAAAAAAAAATGGCCGCAGCTGGAAAATGCAAAGGTTGTGGAGTGGCCGTCTCATGAGCCTCTGTTGGCTGACCTCAAACATGCAGCTCAGGCAGGACAGCCCAAGAACTCTGCCTCATCCAAATCTGCCACAAAACCTTCCCATACTCTCACTGATGTTAGAGGGGGCGGTGCTCTGTTGATCAGGGCCATTTGGCCTGTTTCTGCTCTCATTAGGATTTTAAAAAAGGGCAAACAAAATAATTTTGTGTGAATCAGAGGAAGACGGACCGACGAGTGAAAGCTGCAATAATTAGACGTTCTGAAGATGGATCTAACACGTTCACTTGTGATGCCATTCTCTGCTGGTTCAAACGGACGTCACCAGGACACGCCTAACCGAAGAATGTTGGAAATGATTATAGAGGGGAAAAAACAGGTCCTGGATTAAACAAACGATCATGGTGTCGTATCATCTCAACTCCTTTTTTTACTCTCTTAAAACCTCTGCAGTGCCTATAGAAAACTAGTCTTGGCACAGACGCACATCCAGCACATTCCTGTCTGTTTTTCTGTTACCCTCCATGAGAAGCTGACCCGAGGGGCCTGCAGCGTTCAATGCTTGCAGAAACGGACCCGAGGCAGTCTTTGCTTTGGAGATGATGCATGTTTAATGTGCGGGACGGGGAAGCTGTAACGGCTGAGCCGCCTACTTAAATTCTCCAGATGTCTTTTCTGGGTGAGTTAGGTAACGCTGACTGCTGGCTGGCCTACTTCTGATACCTGCATGGTCACATTCACGGGCCGGCTCCAAAGTCCGTCGGCCAGGATGTACGATACGTCCGCGCCCGTGCCAAGTATCCATGGCGATGACTGGTACTCGCTGACCTTCTCGTGTTCGTGTTATGTAACAAGCTGACTTGGCAGGAATCAGGCGAGCAAAGGGGGTAGTATCGGTGTCCCCTGAGGGCACTGTGCCCCTGAAGAAATAATTGAAAGTCGGTCGGGGGGGGGACTCAGAGGTGCAACTTTTGTGTTTTGAAAAGATAAAAATTTGTGGTGTATTACCCAACAACCAATAGTAGCTATGACTGATGAATGGCCAGCTGACAAATGAGTCCCAGAAGAGCCTGGAAATGGACTAGAGTGTGAAAGCATGAGCAAAACAGGAATAAATGAGGTAAAGGAAAACAAAACTTCTTTAATACTTTAACACTTTATGCTACACTAAAAGGCATTTATAAAAGACAACTTATAAAAGAATGGATCGCTCTTATGAGATCAGTGAACTTAAACATGGGACCGCGATTAGGATTCCCCCTGTGCATTACATATAAAGATTTGCAAATCTTTTTCCACCTATATTCTATTTAACACAGTACAAAGGCAAGAAATGGAATCTTCAAATTGATCAACTTTTTATTCTTTTCCTCATTATTCATTTTCAAATTTGATGCCCGCAACGTCTTGAAATTTTATTCATGCAAACTTAAACTGGCAACAAAGCAAGAAATTACAACTTCCAGAAACGGCAAAAAAAACTGTTTTAAACACGGTTTATTCGCCTGTAAGATCACATTTGTAGCAATAATTTTAAAGTAAGAGCTTGTTTCTGACTCTCAAAAATCCTTAAGTATGAAATATGCTGAATCAGTGTTTCTCCTGGTAACCCTTCCAATCAAGCTGTGCTTGATACATTTTTCTTGGATTTTATAAGGGGCAATCATGAACAGCCTGTCTTAGTCAGATTTAGGTCTACGTCCTGTTGTTTTTTTGATTATTGTTATTTATTTATTTTTAGTCTTATCAAATGGAGTCTAATCTTAAGGGTCCATTTCTTTAACTTGGAAACTTTCCCTTCAATAATCTTTTTTTCTTGAAGAAAGACATCATTTGGAGGTCACCTTAAAAGCATTCCCAGTTGGACAGGCAAAAGATATCGTGGCTGATATGTTTTCCCCTCGCGTTGTATCAACATGTTCCTGGTTGCCCTAGAACAAAAACTAAATAATTAAAATGAATAGTCAAAGCCTCTGCTTTTAGATTACAGGTGATATTACAGGTGACTACTTTGATTGACCAGCAGAAGATGGCTGCAACCTGCTCCCTGATCACTACTTTGAAACTATAAAGAAATTGCACCATAGAACAAAGAATACAGAAGGCCGTATTTACCGCACAAAAACAACAAAAAGCTATTTCTTTATTCACAGTTTATTACTTTATTTTAAAATATATTACAATGTAGTACTTCACTATAAAAAAAACAAAAGAAATATTAAAGCCAGCACATATTTATCTTATGCTAAATCGTAAATTGGTGATCTCCTGGGCTTACTCGTTTGGCAGGAGGTTTTTTCTAAAAGATGTTACGCTAAAATACTCGGTCAGTTCTTGAATACAACTTGAGGCGTCAGTATTTACAGATAAATCACTGGCTTTTTGAAAGCTCAAGATGTGGAACGATCCTATTGTCAACGCTTGGTGACTGAGTTGTTTTTTGTTTTTTTGTTGTTTTTTTATCAAACGGGAAATGGTGAAAAAAAAAAAAAGCTTTGAAATCCCAGTATTAAAGAACAAACCACCCTGAGCATTAAGAATATAATATGTCTATTTTCCATGTAATGGATGTTTTTTCCATTATTTGATTCGTGTACCACAAAAGATCTCTGCGATGCCCATAAATCCAATCCTGGCCTTCTGAATACATTCCTTGTACACTTCCTTGTTGCTCAACTGGATCATATTTTATAAACCAGGGCAGATTCCTAAGCCACAAATTTGAAAATATCCCTACTTTAGGTGACAAAAAAATAATGTTACATTGCTTTTGTATTGTTACTTTGTAAAGCACAAAACCTTTGATATTTGAAGCTGGTTGTGCTCTTCTGGAGATTTTAGTGGATGAAACAAAGTTTCAGACCGG
The DNA here is from genome assembly GCF_011125445.2 of Fundulus heteroclitus. Classification (NCBI taxonomy): domain Eukaryota; kingdom Metazoa; phylum Chordata; class Actinopteri; order Cyprinodontiformes; family Fundulidae; genus Fundulus; species Fundulus heteroclitus. The sequence continues at coordinate 32,875,758 of NC_046383.1, read as the reverse complement.
CTAATGTGAGGGGCCAAAAAAACAGAAAAAAATGTCAGTTCAATGCGTAACAAATCTTGTGGCTATACCTTCTGCATTAAGAGCAGATTTGGTTTACCAAGCAGGCAGCTGTAGAGTAGGGCTTGTTTTAATTGAAATTAAAACAAAACTCAAACATTAAAAGTTTGTCATTTGCATCACATTGAAGTGTTTCCAGTTAAAATTTCATTCTCCTTTTGTTCATTTTAAATGCAACAAAAAAAACAGGAACAATTAAGCTAGCATAGCCGCAACAGCTAATGTTGCTGTGTTAGCCAGCTGCTAGCTTTCCTAAAATAACATTTATGGGATATTTCTTGTTCTTAAAGTCAGCATCTAGGTGTCAAATAAATTGCATTTACTAGTTACTTCTCTAGCACACAAACTGTAAAAATACAGTTAAAAAGTTGCCATTGAGAAGGATATGTTAACTGAATACAACATACATCAAAGCCAGGTATGGTACTGACACATTTCTGATGAGTGAAAATGTTAGAAAATTCATAAAGGTGTCTTTTCCCTATTTTTATTGTGCACAATGTTATTACTCTACAAGTTTAAATCTCCCAACTTTAGGACAATACAGACAATCCAGCCAAAATATATGTAAAATGTCCAAACTTTATTATTGCTACATGTGTTTATTTCATTAGGAAGACACACACACACACATATTTATTTAAATATCCTTATATAGCTGAGACTTACCCATATTTACTCACTGAGCATGAGCAGACAGGATTTTATTATAGTGTTGGGTAGATTTTCTCTTAATGCCAACCTGTATGTATCAATCTGAACACAAGTTCATCAATAGATCAGATATATCTTAATTATATACATTGGGCAAGTCTATATTTAACACGTATTCCCTTTTCTGTTCTGGACCAGAACCAGTCTTTCTGCTTCTATCAATTGCATTGAAAAACACTAATTATAAGGGGTCAATTACCTTTTTTTTTAGGATAATTAGCAAAAAATGTCTGTTTGGAACTATTTCCTCTCACAAGACGGTCACAGTATGGAAACTAAAAGAGCATTGCCAAATCAAATCATATCCATTTTTGTTTAAAATTATGTAAATACAGTGGTATTCTTACCTGTTACTACAGCCCATGCCTAAGTGCTATATATACACAATACAAGTAATTGCATTTCAGCCTTCTACAATATTCTTTAATGGTTCTTTAATGTCCAGTATTACATTGCTTTGGCCCTTTCAAAGACATTACAATGTGGAAGAATTGACAAGACACTTCACGTACATTGACACACCGGACAAACACACCAACAAGCGAAAAAAAAAAAACATTAAATACAAAGAACTATGTTGACTTAGAAACTTGTAAAAAAAAAAAAATCATACCTTTTTGTATACAAAATAAAAGATTTCAAGAGGTAACGCCAAACAATCTCTCGCGTTTTTTCCAAGATTTGTTTTTGCACGTAAAAACAATCACGTCACAGAAAGGAGCAAGGCCTCTGGATTTTTTTCTCTTAAAACCTGTTTGCCCTAGTCTCGTCTTATCGAACCTACGGTGGAAAACGTGTCAACCTGCTTTTAAGGAAAACTGAGATTAAAGGGACTTGGAAATGAGCCTGGTTTGTAAATTGATCTTCTCCTCGTTTGTATGTGTATAAAAAGGCACCGGCCTTTACTCGCTGCAAAATGCCCACCTTTGGGGATCGCTCTCAGATCCACAGGTCGACTGAAACTTCTTCAAATGAGACGGATGGTCATATCAAGTCAGCTATGAAACCTCCTCCAGTGCAGCTGTCAGGAGTTCCTTTTAAAGCTTCACGCCGATACCCAGAGGGCTGACAGTGGATCAGAGGAAAGTGAGCGGCTCAGTGTCTCTTTCATTGTGTCATGTAAACAACGTCACCTCGTGCATAAATAACAAAGGAATAAATAACGGTTAACAAAAAAATACGAGTCCAGCAAAAGATTGGGAGCCTTAAAGCAGACCATACGTAAAGGTTCGGTCTGACGTTATTTAGCCGGATGAAAAAGAGACAAATGGTGGGATCAAGGAAGGAGGACGGATGGAAGACAGAAGCTAAAGGAAGCCCGTTTCTGCTACTTGGGAGAAAAAAAAAAAAAAAAAAAAAAACTAAAAACGGTAAGACATAATTATGAGATGAACAGTCATAATTGAGATGGAAGTCATAATTTTACAAGTCAAGCTCCTAATTATTCTAAGTCCTTGCCAAGTGATTATAAAGCCATAATTATGAAAATCAAAGTAATAATTTCCCATTGTTGAACTCACAAGCCAACATTTATCTTTTTTCTTAATGGCCACCTTCAAAAAGTGAGCTTATTATGTTATCGTTGGAGTAATATTTAAAACCTGGTGTTTTATAATAAATTAGCGCCTTCAATGCGCTTTACATAAAAACAACACACGTTCGGTTCCATTTAGTTTTACGTCCGTTTCAACAGATAGCTGAGTGACGGATTTAAATGCAGCTGAACTGGTTTTGGTGTCACCTTAAAGCTGGATGGTAGCTGCTAAGGAAAAGGAAGAGGCCCACGGGGGGCATCGGTGGAACCCGGACAGATGAAACAGGCTTTTTACAGGATTTCAAAAAAAAAAAAAGAAAAAACATTCAAAGACTGAACCAGAGTGAGCACAGTTACACCGAACTGCAGCAAAGTGGCTGAACACGCTGAGACCCACATGGTGATGCACTCCGAACACGGCTCAGCTCTGCGCCTCCCCCGCCGGCAGCGCTTTGCTGCCGAGTGAAAGTGCCGCATGGAAGCTGTCTGGTTAAGAGACTCCTTAATGTTTCCTTGTTTCAGAAAGTTTGCCGTCGAAGCGCGACGGCGGCTGTCATTTGTGCGATGAGCGGAAGAAGCGGCCGTCAGCTGCTCTGAGGGAAGCGGGGTGGGGGGAGTGCGGTTGTGCGTCGACCGCACCGGTCCGGTCACCGGGGCCTGCACTGCGACATGAAGAGGAGCACCTTGCGGATGCCGCTGAGGCGATCCTTCAGGGAGGTGAGGGCGAGGAAGGGCAGCTGGGCCCGGCCCTCTAAGGGGAGAACGGCCACGAGCCACCAGCACCACGAGGGTCCGTTGGGGCTAGCCTGCAGGGGCAAAGAGACAGAGCAGAAGCTGGTGAGCGGATGACTCTGTGGTCTGTGTTTGCTCGATGACAACGGATGCTCCGGGTGGGAAAAGGAGGAATATGTGCAAAAGCATCTTATTTTTCAGACAATAAAAAGGCACACTTAAAATCCTTATATTTTCTGCGACTTATGGTCCATCTTGTCCCGCTGAGTGAATGCTCTCAAATTAAAAGCTGGGTTAGCCTAAAACCTGCGCTGGCAGATTGTGCTGCTGCGATAACAGGTTTCATTTTACCCATCTAGTGTATCTGGTGCTGCGTTCATCTTGTACCTGAAGCTCGGGGTCTTTCTTGGGCATTGGTCCAAAGTGTCCCTCGATGCGCTGCTTCTGCTCGGCTTTTAGAGAGTTGACCCAGACCAGCGCCTGGTCGTACACCGCATCGTGCAGCGACTGCAGCTCGCGCTCGGCTCTCCCCTCCACCTGTGAATACATGCGAGCACACCTTAAGAGATGTGACCTCCTATCTCGGGTCTCTCTTGAGCCCTTCTCTCCGTTTCCACCCACCTTCACGTCCTCCAGGTACTCTATGTCGGCCGTGTTGTAGCCGTCCCGCTCGTGGTGCTGAATGATTTTAAACCGCCGCCGACCGATCGTGTCCACCACCGACCGGCCGTCTGAGAAGAACTTGACGTCGCGGATCTCCAGCAGACACCCGTAGCCGGCGAACCTGCAGGGCCAAAATGGGGGGAAAGAGGGATTACATTTTAGTGTGTCTGCTGGAACGGGAGGAGACATGAAGCTGCTGCGCTGCCTCCGCCACTGACCCTTTGAGGTCGTCTCCCAGGCACATGCCGAAGCAGTTGGTTCCCGTCTCCATGCAGCGGCGGATCATCAGTCGGTAGCAGGGCTCGAAGATGTGGAGGGGACACGGCACGGTGGGGAAGGCCATGGTGCACACAAAGATAGGCACGCTCTTGTTGAGGCTGGACCAAAACACGAAGGGGAAACCGTGCGTTCAGCATCCTGAACCACAGACAGCAGGAGGAAGAAGTGCTTGGGGGGGGGGGTTCCTGACTTACTTGGAGAGCTCAGCCATCTCCTCCTTGTGTATTTTCTGCCTTTCAAGAAACGCGGAGGGAAGATACTTGGATATTAGGCTCTCCATTAATACCGTCTTACAGTACTGCCTCTGGACCAAGTACTGGAGGGAGACACAGGGGGAGAATGAGTGAATCAGACGCAGCGGAGGCACACGTCTCCGCCGGAGAAACCTGAAGTCTGTGATCAAGGAAGTACCTCAGACAGCTCTTCCTTGCACAGCGGACACTTGGGGTTGTGGTCCAGACATCTCTCCAGACACTGGAGACAGAACGTGTGCCCGCACGGTGTAGTTACCGGCTCGTAGAACAGCCTGGATAGGAAACACACACCCAACACTGTAACACCATGGACCCGATGATCAACAGGGACCTGCTGTCCAGATTTTTGTTTAGTTTGCTGTATGGACCATTGGGAAAAGGTCCACGTTTCTTTACATTACAAACGCAAACTTTTATGCATCCTATTGGGGTTAAGTGTCAAGGAACAACAAGGGAAACTGGTCCGAGCCGACGAGAGCGAGGATGGAGCTAAATATACGTGAAGTTAAAGGCTGCAAATGACTTTCAGACTGGGCCGGGAATAAACCGAAGCTTGGTGATTGTGACATGAAAATAAAAATGGAGAAAGTAAAAGCTGTATTTGTAGGGCTGACTGTAAATCCTACCTCATGCAGAGGGAGCACTCCAGATCCGTCGGGTCCAACACGTCACTGGACACGGAGCCCAAGGGATCCCGGCCCTGCGTGGGCTCTGCAGAGAGATGATGTGAGACGGTGAACGACAAGAACACCGCCAGCGGGAACAGGGTGTTGTTGCTCGGCCGGTATGCTCACCACGCTTCAACTTCTTCTGGGGGCTGATTTCTTCCCGGGGTTCCTCCTCCTCTTCCGCGCTCCTGTGATTCCGTTTGAGGGGATGCGACTCGGTTTTTCCAAAGCTCCAGCCCGACCTCCCAGGTGCCGCGGGAGGGGGTTCTGAAGATGGCGAGCCAGGGCGGATGGTCTGCGTGGAAAGGAGCAGGAGCAGAAAGGAGTTCATAAAAGGGGAGAGGCGGATGGAGAGGGTGGCACGCTGAGGGCGAAGGAGGCGCGGCTGTACCTGGACAGGTTCGGCGATGCTGGTCTTGACATGCGCTCTGGAAGACAGGAAGTTGGTGCAGTCCGAGACGTGCTGGGGAACCTGATCCGTGACCGGAGCCAGGAAGTCACTGAGAAGCTGCGAGAAGGCAGCGAGCAGTGTTAAAGGGGGCCGCTTTTCACTGTAAATGCCCGTTTAATGATTAAAAGAACAAATTCTACACAAACGGAAAAAAAAAAAAAAGACGCTCACCTTGTGGGCCTCCGCCTTGGCCAGTCGACACTCCGGCTCTATGGACAGGCAGATCAGGTACTCCCTCAGAGCGTCCTCCGTCCTGCCCAGCGACACCAGGGCCTGGGCCTTACGCACGTGACCCTGTCGTAGGAGACAGCCCGTCACTTCCTGTTCCAGCCGTGAGCGGATGAACAACCCCTCGTGGGAAAGGGGGGCCCGCCCTACCTTGGACCACAGGGGCATGAGTCTGCAGGCCGTCTCGGCGTCCCTCAGAGCCCGTTCATGCTGCTTCAGGCTGGAGTGGATCTGAGAGCGCCCACTGAACAGGACGTGGTCCGTGGGCGCTGGGAGGCAAGCACAAACGACGGCTAGATGAGTGACAAGTTGCCCAGCTGAGGATGGTTGAATAGGCAGAATGTGGTTTTCAACGTTTGTTTAGAAAATTTGAATCTTAAAAGGTGTGGCAGGCAGGTGTTGCTCAGCCCTCGTTATTCTAATGTACCCCTAAATAAGACCCAGGCGCAAACCGCTGCCCTCGGATGTTACCTAATTAGTAGACGGGTGTGATGTTAGAATAAACGCAGCAGCTTTATGAAGGCTGCAGGGCTTTGTGGGTAAATGATCCACCGGAGGCATTTGAAGCTGGCTGAAAACAGTATCCCAGGCTTGTTCTGTGCAGATGAGACCACAGTGTAGCCACTGACCTACATGAAATCTGCTATAAATGGCAGTGGTCTGGGTTGATGGAAAGACAGAAATATGCCGCACATGCCGCACTTTTCAGATTTTACTCGATCAAAACTCAGAGGTCCGTGCTACGTTCTCCTTTCTCCCGGTGAGTCCTGGTGGTCGACCACATGGCGGGCTTAAAAGGTGTTTTTTTTTTTTTTGGGCCGTCACATGAGGACAGCTGTTCAGTATAGACATCGTTTTGTAGTCGGTGGTCATTTGGCCATCCCGTGTAAAGCTTACTCTGCTGGACCTATTTTGTCTCCATGTGTGACAGAAGGAATTTCCAAAAATGAAAGCGAAAACGGACCGGCTCCCACGTTACAAAATGTGTTATGAAAAAGATTGCTGCCTTACAAAACCATGCACCAGTATCAAGGTCACCCATATTGCACGTTTCATAACTATAAGAACTTATGCAAATGTCGCTGCTGGCCTCCTCCTCCTCCCCCCCCTTCGAGAGTCAAAGCGAAGCCTTCTCCTGCTCCTTCAGCGTGCTCACATATTAATTCCCTCACACCGGTGAGATTAGGAATGGGACTGCAGGACAGGCCCATAGGCCAGGGGCATTATTTATACATGCCAGTGCGTTCAGTGGGACACCAGATATGGACCAGCAGACTGCACACACTGATCAATAGAAGCAGGAGGCCGCTGAAGGGCAGGCTCTCCTGAAGCCCGGCCAGAACCCACGACCAGCGGAGAACCTTCCAGCTTCAGATGGGGGGGGGGAACCCCGCTCTGGACCCTGGGTGATGGCTGCCTAGCAGACAGGGACTGGAACCTCGACAGTGCAGATCGCTGAAGCTACGATCCAGATCAGTCGGCAACAATGGAGCCTGTCGCCATTGTTGTCCTGTCCGTCGTCAAGACGACACAAGCAGGTACCTCTCGGATGCTTTCCTCCTGACATTCGATTAGCAGATGTTTGTTCCCCAACGCCGTTTGGTTGTAGGCTGCAGCGATGCCCCTGTTGTCGTTCCGCCTCAAGGTCTACAGAGCAACTAGGGTTGGCCCCCTGACGCAAACACCCACCGCACCTAGACTGCACGATTGCTCCTCACAAAATACGAAACCACCTCCGCTTACATTTAAATCTTTCTGCGCGCAACCTTATTTCGGGGAAATGATTGTGCTTCACTGGGCTTTATCGGCTTGGATCATCCCTCTACCAAATAGACGGTGCTTGGACAATGTGAACGACAGCCTCTGAAAAGTGGCCTTTAATCTTCGTTTTGCGCCACGACATTTATCCCAGCCTGCGCTGACTGATCAGCTCTGGTTGACCCAAACCTGCGCCTGTCTGACAGTTCACATAAAAATGTAAAAAAAGAACAACAAAAAAAAAAAAAAAAATCACAGTAACATAAAATTTGCATTTTTAGGCCCATTTGAACAGTTTATCTGCAAATAAAGTTGATATTGGAGTTACACTCTAAGCTCTCATCATTCTGCATCAGCTTTTCTCTTTTTGGACATTTCTGGGTTGTTTTGATGTATTGTGGAAAACAGGTATTTAGCGACAGAGGTGTGGGGGGGGAAATAAACATTTGCTGCAGGAGGCACAGTTTCAGCTACTGTATACACTTTAAAAGGATATGTGCCTGTACTTTATGACATGATATGCCGTTTGTGGCTCTTGAGGGCCGGATTCGGCCCGCGGGCCTTGAGTTTGACCGAATCGACGTAAGCCCCGTTTTCAAGATCAGTGCTAAAATTGTGACGACCCGGTTCAGGCTGGATATATTTAAAGAAAATGCTAATTTTCACAATCAAAAACTTGGTTGCCTTTCAATGCAGCCCCAAGTTTTACACCAGGGTGTAGTAAAAGAAAAAAATATCTAGATATTGTGTAAAGCTTCGCACTTGAGAGCAATCCCTAAAATAAAAACCTCCTTGAGACCGAGACCAGACCAAGAACAAGTCTTTAAAACTGTGCTTTCAAGGTCAATCATGAGACCAATGGTCTCCAGAACCACAATACTATGCATCATTATTTTCCCCGTCAACTCCCCAATTAACCCCTGTTTTGCATTGGTCTGTAACAAAAAAACTCCTGCTAAAATACACCCAGGTTTAAGGCCATAAGTGCCAAAACGAGCTGGCCAAAGGAAAGACTGGGGGGGGCGGGGGGGGGGGGGGGAATCACTGAACTAGATCTGGGCTTACACAAGTAGACTCCTGGGAACTAAACGAGGCCAGGGCAGGCTTCCCAGTCACAGAAGACCTTTGCCTGCAATCACAACAGAGAGCTGTCCCTTTAAATGTGTCACCAGGTGATAGTTCAACCATAGCGCCGCGCACTAAAAAACAAACAAAACAAACACACCCATCCCTGGAAGCCAAGCCAAAAGTTCATTTGGTTGTTTTGTCTTCGCCGGAATGAAATTTGAGCGCGCCCGGTACCTTTTACGTAAAGGTTCCGCCCGCGTCGCCTCCCTCCTCCTGACTCTGCCTGAAATGACGTGACCTGCAATAATACCCTTGACCTACATTTGCAGTCTCGCTGTTTCACGTTACACAACGCGCGGGGCGGGGCTACGCGCTTACGTAATGTTTGGTCCACTGGCCCGGCCTACATAACGCGGTTATCCAACACATGGCGGCGGGTACGCCGGGGAGCAGCGCTGTCAGTCAGCGCGCGGCACACTTTCTGGACTCCTGATAAGCGCGTGGCGTTATTCAACGCGCCGTGGTTTTATAAACTACAGAAAACAAAAGAGAGAGGCCCAACTCAGCGCGGACGGTCACTACCTGTCAGTATGGCTTGGTTGTACTTCTCCAGCGCAGCTTCCATCTTCCTCTCGGCGTACAGCCCGTTCCCCTCCCGCCTCAGCCGCTCGGCCCGGTGCAAGGCGGGGAACCACTTGACCAGCAGGCTGCTGAGCACCACGTTCACCCTGTACGCGTGCGGGTCGGCCACCCCCAAGCTGGCCCGGCACTCCCCGCACGTCCCTGGCCGCTCCTTCTCCTCCCGCTCCCTCTCCAGGCAGCTCTTACAGAAGCAGTGTCCGCACGGCAGAGTCACCGGCTCGGACAGGAAGCCCAAACACATCCCGCAGGAGAAGTCCTCCAGCCCGCCACGCTCCGCGCCCGTCCTCCGGCGGCCGCCCGCCCGCTCCTGCCTCCGGATGCTGTCCGACAGGTAGTCCACCAGGTTGGACAGGTGGGCAGGCTGGAGTCGCTCTATCTCGGAGGCGCGTCGGTACACCTCGAACGCCTCCGCCACTTTGCCCCCGAAGGCGAGCGCGTCAGCCCGCTTCACCATCAGCTCCCGCCGGCTCTCCGGGTCCCCGACGCACGCCAGCTGGCACTCGTAAATATCCGCCGCCAGCTCGAAGTTGCTCGCCCGGAAAGCTTCCGCCGCCAGACGCAGCATGCCGTCCCATTCAGTCCCCATGTCTACTGGGAGGCTCTTCTCGCTTCATCTATGCGGGGCACGACTGCTCGCTGCCGCGGCTGCCATTCACCTGCTGAAGCGCGCAGACTGCCCGGCGGTCAAGTTCAGCACAAAAACACGCCCGACACAGCTCTCAGCGGACCAGGAGGGGTGCAGGGGTGGGTGGGAGGGGAGGCGGTTATGTAAAAAAAACGGTGTCATGTGACCCCGAGCGGCTGTTCTCATTGGATGAGGTCAGAAAAAAAAAACCCGGTTACAAAACAAACCCGCATGTAATAGTTTTTCTCTGGCTGGGGCCAGGCGAGCAGGTCCTCCAGGAGCCGGTCTGACCTGCATTTAACAGGTCAGCACTCATAAAGCGTACTGCTTGAGTCTTCTCCCATGTCTGATATATAAAGCACACATTGTGCTCTAGATAAGGTACAACCCCGCACAATAACGCCTTAACGTGTGATTTAATTATGTAATTCATCTTTCTGCTTCCACAAGAACACAATGGGCTTTCTTTTAAATCTTAGGAGCAGAGCAACGAGTAAAATAAAAGCTCTAAAGTACATTTTTTTATCTACTTTATTAACCTTAAAACTTTGTCCTGTTTTGTCATGTTACAGGCAGCCACAACCTTTAATGTATTTTTGATGGGATTTTATCTTATAGAACAAGACAATTATGTAGCGATGTAGTGTGAAGTGAAATGAAATAGATGGATTTTTAACCAAAAAAAAAAAAATTTAAAAATCAGAAAAGAGTGCCATGCATTTGCCTTCACTCCCCCAACCTGCCCCCATCAGTCAGAACCTAGACTGTTCACTGCAATCACAGCTACAGGTCTTCTCTCTACACGTCCCGTACGCGTTGACCTTGAAATTACGCCAGTTGTTCTTTGCAAAATACTTCATGCTCGGTCAGACTGAACGCAGGCTGTGTGTGAACTGGAATTTCCAAGACGTTCCACAGTTTGTCACGCAGAATTTCGCTCTGGACTTTGCCTGAGCCGTTCTGACATGAGAACACGGCGACCATTCCTTCTGAAATATGGCTGTGCATTTTTTGGGGTTTTTTTGGGTCGTGGCCGGAAGCGGAACATTTGCTCCAACCTGAAAGTCTTTCGCAGCCTCCAACAGCTTTTCTGACAGGATTACCCTGCGGTTATAGCGCCATCCATTTTCCCTTCAACTCAGACTGGGCCCCTATTAAAGAAAGGCATTCCCACAGCATGAAGTTGCCACCACCGTGTTTCGCCACGAGGATGGTGTAATCAGGATAATAGTCGGTTAAATTTTGGAGACATCGGAGTAGAGAACCTTTGTCCACATTGCTTGTGACAAACTTTAAAAGGTCGTTTTTGGATCTCTCTCAGTGATGGCTTTCTTCCTGCTCCCACCCGAGCAGTGCGTCTCTGCAGCTCCTCCTGAATAAATGTGGGCTTTTTAGTTAATTCTTGTCAGTTTCGGTGGATTGCCATGTCTTGGGAGGCTTGCAATAATGCAGTGCTCTGTTTCAGATACATGGATTGAAGACGTGCTCTGAGAGACGTTCATAGCGTGGGATATTGTTTTCACTCTGCCATAAATTTAGTGACTTCTAAAGTAAAATAAAAGAGGGTTGAATGCACATCCATGCTAACCTTCTCATGTTTTTTTTTCTTTTTAATAAAGCCATGTACCTTTTCCCTCCAATTCTTTTACAGTTATGTGCTTCAAAAATGTTGAAGTCTGTGGTTGTGATATCACCTTAAAAAAGAAAACAACTCAAAGGGGTATGAATACTTTTGCATAAGTCATTTCAGATCTCTGTTCAAAAGTTGTAAGGATAATAAGCCACATAGAGTTTCTGTTCTATTGTAAGGGGTTTTCCTTGGACCTTGACGCTGTGTACCGACCCAAAACCGTAAATCAGGACCGATTTTGTACTATTCACGTCATGGATTGCACTCGTTGTATTGAACGCACACATGCAAGGCTCTCAACCAGACTTTAAAGGCGTTTGAAACAGTTTGCCTTATGCGGCATGTGTAAGGAGATCAAGGAAGCAATTGCTTTAGCTCATGAGTAGCTTAAAATCGATTTTTAATCAGCTCTCTCAGAGCCTCCTGCACACCGGAAATTTACGGGGCTGTCACTACAGAGAGGAAACAAAGCATCTGGGAGGCACACCGTCAGATACGGAGGATAGAAGGGAGTAAATCCGAGCCACACGTCGAGTTATGGAAATGAGACCGAGGCTGAGAAGCACAGGTTGTTTTATAACTGGAACGGCTCAGCAGCACACTCAAGTGTAGCCGGCCTTTGTTGCATAAAAATGTTTGCATAATTACACAAAAAAAAAAAAAAAAGCTGTGTGACATCTTACTTAACAAGCACAGTTCTGAATCTAGCTCAGCTGACGTTTACAAGGGCTTCTTGCTGTGGTACATCCAGAGAGTAGGCCGGGGGGTTATTGTCTCTGTAGCTCGGTTGTCCATCATATTGCCCTGCTTTTTTAATGCAAACCCTGAGATTAAACCCCCAGAACTTCTATTATAGCTTTCAGTTATGGTGTCCAGTCCCAAAATGATCAGTCATCCCTGAGAAAACCTTCTAACACTGCCTGTGAGGGTATTTGTAGCAGCACAGGGTAATTGTAAAAGCACCAGAGAACAAAGACTGCATAAAGGGAACTAAAAGGAAGTAAAATTTGTCCTTGATTTGAGCAGGTAAGTAGGATTATCTGCCAATGGAATGAGTATTTTGACCCCTAGAATAAGGTAATTAGATATACTGCACTTGAAATAAGAATATGGACATGAGTTGTTCCTATTTTAAGTGCAAACATCTTATTCTACTGGCAGATCATCAAAGCTAACTAAAACTAATGCTAACGCTTACTTCCCTTTTTTTTGCAGTGAAGGAAATACAATCAGTTTAAACTCTGAGCAGATCGCTCGGAGGCTGTGCTGCATCACTCCTGGGTTTTAGCTTTCAATTCTACTGCAATATTAACGTCTGGCCCAGATGGATGGTGTTTGAAGCCCAAAGTAGTGGTAGAATCAGAAACAGGCTAAGGTTAAAGTTACAGCACGGTGACGGAGTTGCAGAGATTTTCCGAACGGGGCTGATGGTATCCTACGCGGTATTATTAGCCTCTCCTTTAACCCGTTAGTGGTATTTACTGCAGTCCCCTAATAAAGCCTGTTTGCTGGAGGAAGTTCAGGTGTGCGTGTGCGTGGATTACATGCAGTGGCTGGTCCACCGGCAGCCGTCTCAGTAACTGCTGGTAATATAGGTCAACCGGTCTAGCCCTTGAACTCAATCCCGCGCAGAGACATAAACACTGACTGACACACATGGAGAAACAGACATATTGACATATATGCAAAGGAGGACACTAGTAGAATGTTATGCAAGCAACACCCACACACCTTCACGGTCAGACGTGACCTTTACTCACTCAGGAGAGCCTGAGCTCACACCTAGAAGTTGTCGTATGTAGGGTGAACTGCTGTCTGTGCTGCCTCCTGGTCAGACAGTCTGAACCTTGTGTGCTGGGTAGGGACAACCCGTTACTATCCAACGAGGTCCAACAGATGGATGTTCGAGCTTAGGATTTCCGGCTTTTATCTGTGTCAGTGGTGAGTTAGAGATTTGTGAAGGACCCTGCATTATAACTGTTGTACCATTACGCATGTTTTTAAGTTATTTAATGTTTATTATGTAACTCTCGGTCGGTTAGGTATTGTCCGGTGAATATCAGGCCAAACAGCTGATATTAGGAAAATAGTTGAAAGGGTGATTTGAGCACTGGCGTTCTTTTAACAGCAAACTCTGCACACTTTTAGAATTAAGCAGTAACAACTTATCTTCAAGTACAAGAATTTATTAACAGAAATAAAATGAACATCCAGAGAACACCACTACAGAATGCTGTTTATCTGAATTAACACTATATTTCAATCAACAAGTCCTCTCTTCTGGGCTAGTGAAAATAGTCACCAGAATGATTCAGTGAGTCCTGGTTCAATGCAGATCCAAGTAAAACACCCAGAGTTTATCTTAAAGAATATGGAATGAGGTCAAATTAGCTTAACTAATTTAGAACAACATTTGGTATGAGTTCAACCATGCAGATCTAAGTTAGGCAAAACATTATTTGAGTAAATACCATTTTAAAGAATGACTAGCTTAGTAGAAATCAATAACCTTTAGGACACTTGATTTCTATTGATGTAATTATTTCTCCAGGAAATAATTAAGACTCAAATTGGAAGCTAGAAGGCGCTGTAGCGGATGATCGGTCATTAGGTTGATGGGTTAACCTTAAGTTATGCAAAACACCATTAAAATCGACCTTTTTGTCCCCTATTAATTCTGTACTAACACTCGTAGCAGTATCAAACAATGGCAGAAGTAGTTACGTTTACTAGGTGGTAGCATTAAGTTATCTGGGAAGCTAATAGCGCTAATGCTAGTGGGAGCTCAGCGCTCACTCAGAAAGACTTTTAAGCCATATTTTGTCGTAAGGAGTGGACTGGAACACAGAAACATCAACGTCCCATCGGTGTATAAAACCCTTATTGAGATAAAGTTAACATATCGTAACACCGTAAGCACATCCAAAAGCATTACTTCAAGAATGCTAGCTCCAGCTTAGCCTGTTAGCTCCAGGTCTAGCTCTGTCAAACATTGAAAGATAGTGAAAACACATTCAAACTAAACCATTTTAAACTTTCTGCCTTTGTCAGTGCGGTTGACTTTGGGGCCGTCTGATTGGAAGACGTTGGACCAAGGTGAAACTGGCTTGGGGAAGCAAGCCAGCGGCTAGCTCAGGGGAAAACTCTTTATGATTCCCGGCCCAGGATGCGCTTTAAACGGGCTACGATGGGCTGCGCTCGGCCTATGAAGCATGGGGACTTCTGCATGGCCTTCCTGCGTGGCGGTGTCCTTAGGCTTCCTTCACAGCTTGAAGGGGCCATTTTCAGATCAGCTCTTCTCCTGCAAAAGCTGAGGAAAGGTGACAAGCAGTCTGTTTCCATGGCAGTCGGCTGGTTAGGTTCCAATGTTGAAAAGCACGCTGTACTTAGATGCGATTCTGGACTGCGCCCGTGTTTGCCGGTCTCTCCGGGGTGTATGGCTTCACAGTCCATGGGCAAAGAGATACATAGCAGAGTTGGCAACCCGCTGTGATGGGGCAATTCCTTAAACAGACCTCTCAACTTTTATCAAAAGTTAGGAGTGAGATTATGCTAATTTGGGGGCGGGGCTTGTTTGGGGGCGGGGCTAACCGGACCCTGGAAGAGCCGGTGGAGTCAACTCCATCTCATTTTTATCCCACCAGACAATGAAGTAGACATGTATTACTTGTGTTAAAAAGAGAAAGAGACATATTAATACTTTATTGTTCAGTTAATGGATTAAAACATAAATAATACACAATTGTTCAAATAATACTGAATAAAATTAAGTAGATTTTAATTATTGACCGAATTATTATACTGTTACACATTCATCTATGGGTTGTTTATCATTGTAAATCTATAACCTGATTGGTGAATCAGGCTGAGTTTCATCAAGCCTTTATGATCCCCTCAGCAGCAACACTGAAGCACACAGAGGTTCCCGCTGCGTCTTTACGCACGATCCAGCTGCTGATCTCTCCCTCTTTTCAGCTCAATGCACTTCTAGACTGTTACAGTTTATAACATTCTCATCACCTTTCACAGCGACAGGTTTCTCAGTCAGTCGCCGCGCTGGCCAGAGAAATCTCTATTGCTCTCGTCAGTGCGCTCTGGGCGCCCAGAAAGCACCTGCTCCGAGGGAAAGGAGGGGAGGGAGAGGAGCAAGCGCGGAGGCACAGAAATACGGTGCATGTAGTTAAAAAATGCAGAATTAATAAAAACGAAACTTATAAACTGACCAAGTGGCGTTTTAAACTGCATCTGGTTAGCAGAACTGTTTTTATGATCAGCGTGCAGCCATGACTGGTTCTGAATGAACCAGTCATCTTGCAGCAGCTCTCCCTCCGCCCCCTCCCCTCCGGTGTACGCGGTACAGGACCTTACCGGCTCACTTTCACCACTGTTAAGACTAAAATTATTCATAACTCTGATCACTCTTCCTGCTGCTCTGTTAAAAAGAACTGCAGCAGGAATTACTGATGGCCACAAGTTGTGAAAGAAGCCGAAACAGCTCAGCAGAAGGCGGAGTTTTGTCGTCCGCAGCCCAGATGGGCTTTGTGATTTTTATGCGTGAGAAATTCCATGTTTGCGTGTGAAATGTCTTGTGTTGCGTGTGAGCGTGTGAAATGCGTGTGTCACACGGTCAATGCGTGAGAGTTGAGAGCTATGTCCTTAAAGCAAGGGTCGCCGATTTTTTTCAGAAGTTTCCACAAGTCCATGTTTGAATTACTATGCATGCGCAAGACTGTCTTACCTCGCTCTTCAGGGGATCATGTGAAATATACCTCCTAAATCCACTCTGGTCTTATTTCTTTCTACTGAGGCCTTCCTCCTCTTCTAATAAACGTTTGCTCGGTTTGCGACTCTCAGCCATGTTCAAAGTTTCTGCTGAGAGCAGTAGAGCTACAATAAACGGCTAACACCGAAGCTAACTGGACACATAAACACTAGAAGTGTGCATGTGCAGGCAGCAAGCGAGCACGCACACTGTGTGCGTACCTCAGAATGATTGGCATGTGGGACAATAAATAGATCAAGTGAAACCCCCGGAACTTGAGGGATAGGAGAGTGAGAGCAGAACCAAAACTCTAACCCACCCAAGAGCAGGGATTGGTTAGAGTCCTCCTTTTTCTGAATACAAAATGTATTGACTACTTTTAGGACGGAAGAACAATTTTAGCCAGTATAATAAAAAGTTTTTCTGAACAGGATTACCAACTACAGCTTTAAGGGAGGGAGTCTGCAGTGTCCCACATTTCAGAAACAGTCTGATTGTGTCTTTCCTGGCTGATTTCCCAACATAAAACATCCTGCAACAGTCATCCACTGAGAAACACGGTGCCTTGAATTAGTATTATGATCTATAAGACTTTTTCATATTTTGTCATGGCGAAATAATCTTCTGTGCATATTTGGGGATTTTAAAATAACAGACCGACAAAGTAGCAAGTAAAGGTAAAGTGGAAGGCAGAAGGACCCATTTTCAAACTTTGTGTTAGAAATTACATCTCACATGTGTCTTCACAGAAATATTTGTCTTTGCAATTGTATGTTCCAATAAAAACTGTCTTTTCCATTTAACCCATCAGCCTTGGGGAACAGTGGGCAGTTTATAGCGGCACGAGGAGCAATCTGGAGTTAAGAGTTTTGCTCAAGGACCCACGGTGGCAGTCTGCGGGGTCTGAACCGAGTACTTTCAGCCTTCTGAGAACCCGAGCGCTCTGCTCTAACCACTGGGCCAGCACTCCCCATCAGGCTCCCCGTTAAGCAGACTCTTCCAGGATCACCCTGTATTTAAATCCAACTTTTTGCTTCCCTATTGCTGCTGAAGAAAAACATCACCACAGCATGATGCTGCCACCACCATGTTTTACAGAGAGGTTGTTTGCAAATAAAGCAGCTTTTCCAAAGAAAACTTATAAGAACACATGAGGCATTTTAATTTGCTGGAATTTTGTTTCGATAACAAATATACAACCATATGGAAACAAACACAAACCTAACCTGGGACGCCAAGCATGTCAGAGGAGACAACAGCACGCTTTAACTGCAAGCTTTAAGTGCACGCTTCCTGCCTCCTTCTTCTCTTTCATGTATTTCACTGATTGAGTTACTTCTCCAGAAACAGGCTAGCTATAGCCACTATAACTCTTTCTGTGATGTTTATCACATAAATTAACACATTTCTAGAAACTATGCAGGTTTTTTTTAATAAGGAACGTTCAGATGTACCACAAAGAAAGATAGTTTCAGAAAACCTCTACAAACTGCTCAACTATCCAACCACTGTAATTTGCATGCAGGAATTAAAACTGAATGGGTAGAGCACAAAAAAAAAAAAAAACCTGAAGCCCGGGGGCTCAGATTCTTCTGCACACATGCTTCTGCTGCTCAGGCAGATGCAAGAAATGTAATATTTTGCACTTTTTTAAAAAGCCATGTGGGCCTTCAGAGTAATCAAAACTTGATTTGTTTTACTGCTACTAAAAGTTTTACAAATGTGGAGCTTATGTACGATTTTTAATATTAGCAGATTAAGGACCTTTACGTGAGTTCATGATGGCTTGGCACCCAGTGTTTAAAATCCTTTTATTAGTGAGTTTCTAATCATGTAATAATGGTAAGGTATTGCATTATTAGGGAAATGTCTTCTTAAAATGTTAATATAGAAATGTAGTTGAAGGGAATTAAACAATGATAAATAATGCTTTGAAATGGATACAAAAAAGAAAGTACATCTTTTTTTTCTGTATGATTTCAATTTTATGTATTAGTCAACAGAAAAAAACAACAACACAATTTTCAGTTCAATTATTACACTATACAATCAGGTAAAAATGTTCAGTCTCAGGCTCATATCACCCAGTATTACTCAACAACATGGTGAGTCTTGATTTGGCTTTGGCACAAATCTCTAAGAACCAACAGTGTTCACATATGGTAGTAGTTATTGTGTGGAGCAAAGGAAAATGTCCAATTTCTTTTTAAGTGTTGGTCGCTACTTGCATGTCAGACGCCAACACAATCGGAGCCCAAACTGAACACAGGGAGCTTTTTGCTTTTCATAACATACAGACACCCAGCGCTCCTTCAGAGTCTCTGAGAACAACGGTGGATCGTTTATCAGTCCTGGATCTTGAGGATGCTCCTTTTCTCCAAATCGTTCATTTCTTTAAGAATCAAAGCGACGTTGTAACGCAGATCCTGGAATTTCGACACGGGCACCTGTGTATATATATTGCACAAAGAAAAAAAAGTACGAATGTTAGCTGAGCCACACATAATGAAGGTGAATATAGAAAAGTTACACTGAAGCATTTTATCTGTCTTCCAACAGAGAACAGAAGCCGCCTTTTATGCTTTTTTTCTGCACCTTCTTTCCGATCTGCTCTCAGATCGCTCCATTGGGCGTGCACATCAGATGTTGTTGTTTCTAATCTTCTAATTCAGCTGTAATCTCATTGTATAACCGCTGTTCGTGGTGAACTGCACATCTGCTGCAGGACCACTCCACTCCCTGACTCTGTCCCGTGTTCGATAGCCCAGATAAGGTCTGTATGATTTGATTGAAAGGACTTTGTAAAGTGCCCTGAGAGGACTGTAAGGAATATAACATCACTGATGGACAACGTCTCCCACCCCATGCATGGAGCCCTGTCAGTGACAGACTGCTGCATCCCAGATGCTCTAAGGAGCGCTTCCTCAGGTCCTTCCTCCCAGATGCTGTTAGACTTTATAACCATCACTGATCCCAACAAATTCAATAAGCTGCTCACATGTCTGCTGGTATTTGCAGTTTTTCCATTTCTTATAAATAGTCTGCTGTTGTGTTTTTTACGCACAACTATG
Organism: Fundulus heteroclitus; assembly: GCF_011125445.2. Classification (NCBI taxonomy): domain Eukaryota; kingdom Metazoa; phylum Chordata; class Actinopteri; order Cyprinodontiformes; family Fundulidae; genus Fundulus; species Fundulus heteroclitus. The sequence continues at coordinate 32,856,622 of NC_046383.1, read as the reverse complement.
TCTGCACATGCTGTACATTTTTTTAAGTTGCCCCACTTAGTTACAAATGCTTTTTTGGCATCAGAGTGTGCACAGTATTTTTTTTCTTGTGCTGTAAATGATCCGTTACTGTACAGTGTTCTGCTATTACGTTCTGATTTTATCATTTTTGCCCTTGTGTTACACTACATGCTTTCTTCTGTCTTTCACTTTGCTGCTGGTACACCTGAATTTCCCCACTGAGGGACAATAAAGTATTTCCCTATTCCATTCTACAGCCAAAATGTGGAGTATGGCGCCCCCTGCTGAGTAAGACCAAACATTTCAACAACTCATTGTAGCAACCCTTGCAAACTAGTCTGGTTTTGTATGGTAGCCCTTATTTACAGAATTGCTCCACTGCATTGGGTGATTAGCATTTACTTCGGGTGCTGCTGGGCTTGTTTGGACTCATGAAAACAGGTCATGAATGACGCAGAGATGCATTTTAGTGTTTTCTGTAAAAAGCAAAGCAGGTAAAAAAAAAACTCTCTGTTTTAATGCATCAGAGATGTGTGGGCGACGATGGGTGAAAGGTTAGTTTGCAGCAAATGTTACTTCAGTTCTTAGCCTGCTATCCTGTCATGTAACAACTGACACAGACGTTAGTTTGTTAGCTCACAACCAGATTACTTTAAATAAAGCGTACTGCAGAAATGCAGGCACAACCCATCTGCTCCCTCTTGCTTTCTGACCTCTGAAAGCAGCTTAGAGTCTATTTTGTTTAACACATTTCATAAAATAAAAAATATGAAAAACTTTTCATCCAGACTTCATATTAGGCTGAATAAATGTATTTGACAAATTGCTCATTTTTAACATTTTTCAACTTCTGTGCGGTCAAGAGGTAGCCTTTTCAGCCATCTATTGTCTTCTCAGCAACTGTTCGTTACATTTTAATGAAAAACAAACTGAATCCCAAAGAGGACTTTGAGATGAAAGAACACAACTGTTCCTGGGGATGCTTTCTTAGCCAAATCAATTGTCTTGTAAAGTGCATTGTAAAAGTATTTTACTGGGAGAGCTGGGCAGCTGAATTATCAAGGAGTCATATCAAAACATGGTGGAAACGTGCTAACATGCCAGAAAAGTTCAAATATGTGCTCTGGGTGTGAATGTCATCGGTCGGAGCGAGACTTGAGATTATCGAAGACTGTAACTGGACGGGTTGAGTCAAATACGCATTATGGTACCAAAAGTCTTGGCTCATTTACTTTCCAAACAAAAGAACTTTAATAATTTCTCGTTCTTACTACAAGGGCTGTAATGTGGCAGTAGACTACTCTTTGCTCACACTCCCCACCTTCATTTATCCCACAGCTGTTTTGTAATGTTGGGGTCAGGACTCACTAGTCTCCCTCCTCCATGCCTTTATGGACCTTGCTTTGTATGGTGGCCCACAGTCACGCTGGGAGGAACTGAGGAAGCCGTGAATGCTGCATCATTAGGGAGTAACTTTCATTGGAACAAAGAGGGGGGCTTCTGCACACCGTGCACATCAGCGTCCACTATCCCACCACTAACCAAGCTCCGCTGCCGCTGTTACCAAATGCTTTCACTCAGATTATGATAAGCCGTTCAGGGAACGTTTAGTGCACTGGTGGCATCCCATCCCCGCGTTTCCTGATCGGCCCATTCGTTCCCAGGTGTTTGTAGAAGCAGTGCTGGGTTTTATACACCTGTGGCTGTGGGGCTGATATATAGTGCATCTTTACAAACTGATGATCATCTAGGAGTTGGATCAGCATACTGAGGCTGTCGTGAAGAAAACTCAAGTTGTGCCTAGATCCAAGTCATTGTCGAGAAAAAGCAACAGCGCAGCATCCAAAGCGTCATCGGTGAGCCAGTTCGGTGCGGCGCATCCACTAACCTAGAATACGTAACGCTGAGGAAATGCGGCCTGTTTTAAAGCAGAACCACGGCACTGATCTCAGCAGAGTACCAGACGGGGAGTCGGCAAAGGCTTCCTAAATGTCTCAGCTTGATCTTGGCCATAATAAATCCTGATCTGGACATTTATACATCTCCTTCGAAAAACACTCAGTTCCTTTTTGAAGGACGAACTAAAGAACGGGTAGAGTTCCTCGGTATTCTGGCCAAAGACGTGGAAACAAGGCCGGGGAATCAAGGAAAAGGTCACGGCTGCTCTGCACTCTTCTCTGTAACTCGTCAAACCTTGCTTCAAATGATCTACATTTAGTAGAAAACGTGCAATTTAAAAGAACACTGAAAACCTGCACGGTCTGCCTGGATCAAGGACCAAAAGACTAAACTTTAGGTGCATTTGTAATACATGGAAGGCGTGACAGGGAAGGCCATAGTATCAGTGATTTCAGTACCTCAAAGCGTTGAAAGCTCCCATCTGACAGCTTCAGCTGCATAAGAACGGACGGCTGCAGGGCTTTGGCCAGTGAGCTGGGTGGACAGAGACACACAGCTTTGGCTACCGAGTTTAAGACGTTTTAGTGCACTGACCTATTTACCGTTGTGTGACAGGAGTCAGTCTTTGAGATTTCCTCCCCACATGACCGAGGTTATAGCGTTGGAGTCTTTACCTTGTAGAAATGGAAACATCCACTCTCCATTTGAATTCCTCCAGCGTGGGGAGGTGGGGATCATTCTGAGAGGTGGCCGCTTCCAGAGCTGCACGTCTGCAAGCACACGGGAAAGAGCGCAACACGTCAGGGAGAGCTGCGCCTGAACGCGTCGGTGTTCTGACACGCGAGATCCGGCATGCCGATGTTTCACTCAAAATGCTGTAAATCCAACGTACCGGTTTCCAAAAACCACACTGGAGAAATCTGTGACAAAGTCTTCTGGTATCCTGGCGACAAAAGGAGCGCAGCGTCGGTGAAGGAAACAATGCAAATCAGAGCGTGAAAACAAGATGGTAGCCCTTACCTTAGCTCTCTCAGATCTTCCTTAAACGCCTGAGCAGAAACCAAAACAAATCGATGAGATTCATTTCATTAATGTCGAAAATATTTACCATGCATAAAACTGGACGTTAAGGCCAGCGGCGATCTATGCATACAGAGATGGAGGTTAAAAGAAATGTAAGCATGCAGCAGATCTTCCCACACCATGTGAACTGATACAGCCTGATCCATTGCCTTGTCTTCATACTCCTGGAACCTTTTCACATTTTGTCACACTAAAATCATACAGTTCAATGTATTTTAATGGGATTGCATATGATGGACCTACACAAAGTGGTGCGTCATTGTGAAGTGGATGGACTTTTTTTTTTTTTTTTTTTTTTATAAATAAAATTCTGAAAAATTGGCGTTCATTTGGATTAATGCCCTGATTCCCCTTAATAAAACCCATGGAAACTCCTTGGCTACAGAGACCACCTTATAAGTGACCTTATAAGCTTTTCAGTCTGTGGGGCCTAAACTATGGAACCACAACAGCTTCGCTTTGCTGACTCTGGAGAGATTTTTTCTTTTGTTCCACTGGGCTTTTACGTCCTGATTTTATTCAGCTATTTTTATGTATACGTATTGTGCTTTTTACATATACTTTTTTTTGTGTTTATCTTAAATGTTATTTTCCTGTACAACCACGCATTGTGACATTGAATCTGTGAAAGGCGCTTTATAGATAAACCTTACCTACCTGCTTAAAGTCCAGATAAAAAACAAAAACAAAAGCTTGTGGTTGTGACAGAACAAAATGTGAAAAAGTTGAAATGGTTGGAATGGCTTCGCAAGATACTGTACACACAGTACATTATGGGATGGATTGCTGCTTTCCTCTTTACATCAGATTATGTTACATTAGTGGACTGCGGCAAGTCCAGCTTGATAAGATCCTAAACGACTTCAGGCATCACTGTTTCTGAACTTGTTATTCTAAGTCTTCTGTCTTTGTATTAAGCTTTCACTTAAGCTTAATACCTAGCTTAAACTGACAAGCTTCTTTTATGTATTCATTTTTCTAATAACCGATTCTTAATAGAAGGGTCTTTATATAAAAAAACATTTTTTATTTATTTTAATTTTTTCATTGTGAATGTAATGTAACATGTTTCTTTTATGCATTTATTTTTCTTATAATGGAAATTCTATAGTAGTGTTTTTATGTGTGAGTGTAGCGTGACACTTGGTTGGACTATGTAGCAGCCAGAGTCTGTACCCAAGACAATTTTCCTTTGGGACAATCATCACTGCAGCTATGCCTAGAATAGTCTTTACTGACACTTTACTGTGAGAAGTGATTTTCCAAACTATTCGTTTTGGGTTTTTTTAACGCCATGCTACCTATTGGGCTACACAACAACAGTCAGCCTTTTGGTGTTCATCATTCAATCTTGTTGTGTAAAACATATGCAAAAATACTCCCAAACACTTTCAATTTCACTCCAAGGAATACCAATCTGTGATTTGCTTGAAATCTATTTGTGTTTTTAAATAATCATTTATCTACTAATTGTATTTATTAACTAGTAATCAGATAGATAAGTAGCAGTAGTGGAGTCTGATTAGTAGTGACAGCTAACCCTCCTCTTGTGTCACGTGTCTTCTGTGTGAATGAAAGGCAAACCACAGCAGTACCATCTCTGTGTGCTTCTGTCTACGCTCACCTCCTGTTTAAGTAAGGATGTTGGGACGCGGATGGCCTCGGAGAGCACTCTGTGCATCCCTGCAATGATGTGACTGAGCCTCTCTTGCGGGATGACACTGCTTTCGGCGATTGACTTCATGACTTCTCGGCAGTCTTTTCCCTCCAGGGCACTGACCACGACTGGAGACAGAAGCAACACAAATCATGCTCTTTTCCTCTCTGAGTCAGTTTATGGTTTCCTAAAATGCTGTTTGTGTCTTTTCTTTTAAAATAAAATCAATGGCAGGAATTAAAGACACGAGTTCCGTTGTTTTATTTTACATATTGAAGAACAGTTTATAAATCTGAAAGCTGGTTCAAACAGACAGCGATACTTGTGTGGTTTGAAATGGTGTTTCGACTACCTTTGAGTAGCTTTCTAAACAATTCTTGATCCACATCCTTCAGGTTTTTCGACATTGACTCTATTTCCGGTAGTATTCTGCCTCCCAGGAAGCTGGAGTCTTTCATGCTGCTTGCGGACATGGCCGAAGGTGTCCTTGGTCGAGGAAACGCGCAGAATAAAAGCGAATGGAAGCGCGGAAAAGCAGTATTTGTTGTCTCTTTGCTGCTATATTCTGTTTACGCGTTAGCTTCCGGCTTTGGGTCACGTGAGGCAGCCTTCGCGTGTTGTCGCGCTCTCTATAGTCTCGCGAGGACAACTTCCTTCGTCGTGAGAAAAGAAAGGATTAGCAAATGGAGGTGGCTGATAATGTCGCTGTATGAACGCTGAAAAGGTTGGTGTTTTAATGGTCGTTTGACTCTCTTTTTTACGTTACCCGTGTTGGTTTGTTTTCTATTTAAGTTTATTATTGTACAGCTTTAAAGCTGTCGTTGTGTTGGATGGTAACCGCTACGCTGACAGTTAGCATCCAGCTAACGGTGTTAGCTGGTGTTTTTGTTGACACAGGCTTAGACTTATTATTGTTAGTTTATCCTAAACTACGGTTTCAAGGAAAGTCACGCCTTAAAAATGTATAATGAAGCACAATGAAAGGTAGCTACTACATGTCTATAGCAACAAAGCATTTCTGTCTTAGCGTAAAGGATGCCTAAGTGAACGCTAGTTTAGCTTTAATGAGCGATTTCTTTGCATTTTATCAGAAATGTTAACAGTCATTATTCAGTTTGTTCTATAGGTATATACAACATAAATTGGAGAGTTAAATGTTACTGTTTGGTGAAATTGTAAAAAACAAAAATGTTCATAGCATTGATTCAAAACTTTCTGGGCTTTCTTTTTTTAACCAACGTGTTATTCTACTCCTGTTGACAGACAAGGCTAATGTTTGCCTTGGTGTTTGCTTCTTATACTTATTGCTTCTTGTGCCCCAAATGAAGAAAAACAATTACCCACATAGTGTTAGCACATAGATCCAATAAGTATGTGTTATATTTAACAAAAATAAGCACAATGAAAGATCACCATCAGAAATGAACTCACCAATTTTATTTTATTTTTCCTGGCCAGTACCGATTTTGTCCTCAAAATGTCTGAGCATGCACCTGACCTGAGTATTTAGAGCCACGCTAGCATGATCTGATCATCTAGGACGTGTCTTGGTGCCAGGTCAGAACTGGACCGATACGTTTTTTGTTTGCTTTTTTTTTTTTTTCACAAAAACAACAACAAAAGTGTTGTATTTCCATATTTGATTGCAGGTTTGCTTCTCTGTCTCTTGTGTCAGGTGCAGCGAGCACAGCCAGCCATGTCTGAATCTCTCTATGAGAAGTTTCTGGCTCCAGAGGAGCCTTTCCCTCTCCTCTCCCAAAGAGCCAACCTCAGTGATGTGGGAACCCTGGATGTCAGCGAGTTCAGCTGTCACCTCTCATCCTGTCACAGGACCGACCCGCTACACCGTTTTCACAGCAACAGGTGAGCAGGAAGTGTGTTTCATCTGGGCAGTGAGCACGACCCTTAATCCCCATCGCGGCTGACCCGGGTTTGATTCCGTGTGTTCCCCTCCTCTCTTAAACCCCCTTTTCTGTCAGCCTACTTTAAAAAAATTAGCCAAAAAAACACATAAAAAAATATGACTGTCATATGAGTACAAAAGTTCCAGTACAGGAGAGAAGAAAAGTTTATTCAATTAAATTTTATTTATATAGTGCCGATTTATGAAACATGTCATCTCAAGGCACTTTCCAAAGTCAAATTGAATCAGATTATACAGATTGGTCAAAAAATGTCTAAGTAAAAATGTCTAAATCTAAGTGAACCCAGTTTTTTGCATCAAAGTCTCTCCAAGCAGCATTCACTCCTCCTGAAAGAGCATAGAGTCACAGGGACAGTCGTCTGCATTGTTGATGGCTTTGCAGCAATCCCTCATACTGAACAAGCATGAAGCGACAGTGGAAATAAATCAGTTACACATTTTACAAAATGTGTAACTCATGATGGATTTGTGCAACGTTTAATAATCTACTGCTATGGTGTGATACGTTGAGTCAGGGATGGGGTCCTACATCATGTAAGTCTTTTGTTCCGTTTCATATACTCTTTCTTCATATTGTGGCTAAGCGTCTGCTGCCTCATCTAAAGCATGGATGCCGGGCCGGCATCCATGCGTGCATAATTGTCGATGGGTTGACTGGCTAAAACGTAGGCCTAGACACACATGTGGAGCGGTCATATTCTGGCCCAGAGGAAGGTGACAGGCCGGATTAGGTTTCCTCCCAGCTCCACCTACAGCAGAGCAGGCAGGCGTCTGATGCCAGATCGTTACACCTTGAAACTGTAGTAATTGCGTCTTACCTTTACCACAATAACAATGAAGCGCCGAGAAAAACGGCTTCCGCTTTACAACCAAGCCGTTGAGCATGGCAGTTCCTTGTTTAGGGTGCATTAATCTTGACCTCAAAAATATTCTCTCATTTTAATATTTTTGAAAAACAAAGACTTGGATCAGACTAACTCTGTTCTTCTGCCCAGTTAGTATGTTAAACAATAAGAAGCAACAAGTTGCCCAAAAAAAACAGCCAACAGCCTGGTGTTGCTGCTGGGCCTGTTTTCCATCTGTCAATAAAAAAAATCTCATTACATAACAGGCATAACGTGTCTATCAGTGTGACGTCATCTGGTATTATTGGTTCTTGGAAAGAAGGCTTTAATGATCTAAACACATGGGGGGGGGGGGGGTTAGGTAAGTAGAAACATGATTCACTTTTAATCTAAAGGTTTCTGAGTAAAATAATTCTTCATTAAATGCGGATGCGGAAATGGGCCACTGCTTTAAATGTTGCTTTTATTCATAAAAAAACATTTCACAGCAAATCCACGTGAGGCGGTCTGTGATTGGGTCGATTTCTGGAACCCGGATATGAATTGGTTCCCTTGGTTGATCCGTGCCTCGGGATGTTTTTGTTGCAAGTTGAAGTGATATATATAAATGAATAAAGCAAATGGCGACTCATAAGATAATTTCTTCTAATTTAATGCAATGTTTTGTTCTGGTTCAACCAATTTTAGTTTTGATTTGCAGAGTTGGGAAGTCCAGGTTCAGAGAGATTAGGTCTAAACCGTTTGCGTTTCCAGCTCCACAGCGGAGACGGAGACTGAAACCTCCTGGTTCAGTGGACAGGGTGGAGGAAAACTAGGCAGACGTTTTACTTTCCGAACCTCTGCTGGTTTGGTCTTTTCACACATGCTGCTGCCAGATGTTAGCCTCTTCTCTGCGTCGACAGACGGCTGGATGGACACAGGGAACCTTTTCGTGCAGATATTCAGCCGTCTGAACGTTAGGACTCTCGGGCGCTGATCTTAATGTCCTCTGGCGGTTGTGTGCAGGTGGAACCTGACGTCCTGTGGGACCAGCGTTGCCAGCTCCGAGTGCAGCGAGGAGCTCTTCTCCTCTGTGTCCGTCGGGGACCAGGATGACTGTTACTCCCTGCTGGACGACCAGGAACTGACGTCCCTGGATTTGTTTCCGGAGGGCAGTGTTTGCAGCGACGTCTCCTCCTCTATCAGCACATATTGGGACTGGTCCGACAGTGAATTTGAGTGGCAGGTGGGTCCCCCCCCCCCCTCTCTGACAGTTAAAGTTGTTTTCCTCTGTTGCTGCCTCTACAGATCTATGTGGCTCTTTTTGTTCTCCTTCCTTCCAGCTGCCAGGAAGTGACATCGCCAGCGGCAGTGACGTCCTTTCCGACATCATCCCAAGTGTGCCAAGCTCACCATGTCTGTTTTCCAAGAGGAAGCCAAAGTCCCACGCTCATCGCAACCTGGACGAACTGCCTTGGAGCGCCATGACCAACGACGAACAAGTAGGCAAAAACCAAAACGCCTTCCTGTCCCGCTTCACAGGAGCGAGCTTAAAACCGACGCTGCCGTTTGCCGTCCCTTCCAGGTGGAGTACATAGAGTATTTGAGTCGGAAGGTCAGCACAGAGATGGGCCTGAGGGAGCAGCTGGACATCATCAAGATCATCGACCCCTGCGCTCAGATCTCCCCCACCGACAGCGAGTTCATCATCGAGCTCAACTGTCTCACCGACGAGAAACTCAAACAGGTGAGCAGCGCTTCGCTGGCACTTAGCTTCCCGCTCAAGCTGCTTGGTTCTCACACACATGCGTTTAGGCTCCAAGCTTTTATTAGCCAATCCCAGGATGAGACGGGTGTCTAAGTGGAGGACATTGGCTTTAAGGCTGAAGAAGCACTTCTGCTGCCGTCCACCATCAAACTGGGGGGGAAATGTGATCAACAACTCTGTAAACATGGTTATTTATGTCATCTAAACAGTAGTTTTGGTAGGGGAATGTGCGCTCTCACAGTTTGAACCCATTGCATCCCCGTCGGCGGCAGCTGAAGCATAAATATTAAGGTAGACTATCTACATTGTCAGCCATCAAATTCTTTAGGCAAGGCAAATTTATTTGTAGAGCACATTTCAGTACAGAGACAATACAGAGTGCTTTACATGATTAAAATATAGAAAAATAAAACAGAATAAAAGCAAGCAGGAACAAAATGTAGAATCAAACATTTTACTCTGACCATGCCGCACAGGCTGGAAACACTGCTTTGTTTTTTTTTTTTGTTGTCAGCTGTTCTTTACGACGTGATCTGAAAACCATAATTTTCTTCACCTGTGCGATGTCCTCAGGTGCGTAACTACATCAGGGAGCACAGCCCCCGGCTGAGAGCCAGTAGCACCAGGGAGGGCTGGAAGAGGAGCAGCCACAGCAGCGCCAGCACGGGCGGCGTCAGCGCAGTCAGCAGCAGCAACGCCAGCATGGTCAGCTCCGCCAGCTCCTCCACGGGCTCCACGGCTTCCAACTCCGTGGCAGGTGAGACCCGGCCAGGACTCTGATGTAAACACGGCTAATGCGCTGATCTGGGTTCGTCTTAATGTCGCTGCGTCTCCCTTATTCTGGACGCCGACGTATTCTAACCCGCCGGGTCCCTCCGTTTGTTCTTGACCGCCGCTGTTTTCGTCTTTTTCCCAGATCTTCTCCACCTTACCGCGCCAAAGCATTTGTACTTTTACCAGTCAGATGTTCCCGGCTTTAATCCGGGCATCTTCTTTTCCCCCTTTGGGACAGGCGATCACAGTTTGTCTTGTTGTGTCTCAGGTGGGACAGCCTCCGCGTGTAGCGGCAGCAACATCAGCAGAGCTCACAGTGACGGCAACCTCTCAAGCGCCGCTGAACGCATTCGAGACTCTAAAGTAAGAAACGTCTGTAATTTAAACATCTGTTTTTCCTCCTTCTATTGGTCTGGGACACTTGGAGCAGTGTGAATACTTTGTACTGTAACGTCTGAAACGCATCAAGTTTTTCCACACTCTGCCATGTTAGAACAACACACTTGAAAAAAAAAAAGAAGATATCTGAAAAGTGTGGCGTGCACATAAAATCCTTGTAAAATGCATTAAAGAGCAAAAGGATCAAGGGGTAGGACTACACTTATGAATGAGACACTTTGTGAATTTCCAGTTACATGAATAAATGAAACAGTAAAGGAATTTATTTATTTTCTACTTTAATCTTGTCATATAAAGTTAAAGTTTGATGAAGAAGTTTGTTTCTGATGGGAAATGCGATGGGCATCTCTCAGACAAAAATCAAAGGAGTGTCCATTTTGGTGGGGAAAAAAATATTTATTAAAATTAGCATATCAAGTTATACCCACCTCAATAACCAATGGAAACTCTCTATTGGCATTACAGCATTTTTCCTTTTAACCAGTTATGTTTTCACTGGTATTTTGTGATGAGCTCCAGGTATTTGAGGTAGGAAGACCTCTTTCCCATCACCCTAATCTTTAGCTCCCTCCAGAATAAAATCAGGAGTGTTTGTTTCCAGTCAGAAGAAGCATGTTAGTAAAAAATGAAACTATTACTTTAGACCTAAAGCTGCCTGTGGTATAAATCATTTGGAGCTCACCTGCAGATAAATGTGCTTTAAGAATTTTCTTTAGCCCTGACGACAGGGCTTCAGGGTGATACCAGCTGTTTACATGAAGCGATGGGACTCACCGCCGTTTTCTCTCACGCTCTTTCAGAAACGATCAAAGCAGCGCAAGCTCCAGCAGAAAGCCCTCCGCAAGCGGCAGCTGAAGGAGCAGCGGCAGGCGCGCAAGGAGCGCCTCAGCGGCCTGTTCCTGAACGAGGAGGTGCTGTCGCTGCGCGTGACCGAGGAGGACGATCACGCCGACGACCTGGACATACTGATGTGACACCAGTGAACCAATCAGTGCTCCCTCTAGGCCTGCAAGCTTCTGCCCGATCCGACGCTTTAGCCATCGTAGACCGCGCTCCGCGGCGTTTAGTCACAGCAAATGCGCTCGGCGGTGTTTGCTTCTAGCGGCCCCCGTGACTTAGCTTAACATCGCAGAACATGCTAGCTCGTCGACTGTCGCTTACATATCCCGCTAACCGCTGTAATTACGCTACTGATGCTTTGGGAAGAGAGCGGTCTCTGCGTAGCCTGCTTGGAACCCGCTGACACACTACTACAGATCAGGAATCACTTTTTTTGTTTGTTTGTTTGTGTTTTCTCCACAGAATGCTCTGTGAATATGTTTCCATGATTTCTTTTTGTTTTGTTTTTCTTTATCCTATTTAAATCCGGTTGTGTTTATATGACAGGCTTGGGTTAGAGCAGCAAAGGCTCCATTTCTCCACGGTTCTGTGACCTGAATGTAGACGCTTCACAGCCTGGGTCTACCCTGCTGTGGGAGCTCTCTGTTCTAGTTTGATCTTGGCTTTTCAGCGGCTTTCCATTGTCGGCGCTGAAAACCAGCAGTCATCCACTCCGGAGGTTTCAGCTGCGGAAGGAAGTGAGCTGGTCTGTGTGTCTATCCGCTGAGTGTTGTGGCCTCATTTCACCCAGGCTTAGAGGGAGCACTGACACCCTGCATGTTTAAACAGCGAGCCCCCGCGTGGGCCAGTACCTATTAACCTGCGTCAGCTTCTTTTATATCCTACACTTACTAAAACAGCTCGTCTGTGTTGTAAATAGGTCATCTAACGTCCGGCTCGGGCGGCGGCAGCGGCGGCATCAGCTCTGTTTGCTTTAGTTTTTCTTTTTTTGTTTGTTTTGTTTTTGTTGCTATCAGTAAAGTTACTGTTTATTACAGATTAAATCCTTTATATTTGTCCTCTTGCTGTGCTCATTTGTGGCGTTTCATCACTTAGATCTTTGCCTTTGGGCGAAAAGACTCGATGACTTGATCAGCAGAAGTAAAAGTCTTTATTTTACTCCGACTTAGACATCGAACTAGAGCTGATTCGTTAAGGACGGCTTCTACTTTGTCGTGTTTTAGCTCAAACATGCTGATGCGATGCCACAAAAGCAGCCTTTTTAGCAACCTGAAGCTAACCCAATTGTTTCCATTCCTTGAGACCGGCCTGCTCTGTGCCGTCCTTTTTTGTTTTCCCTTGTTAAGTTGTGACTCCTTTCACTCCCCATGAGCTGTAACGTGTCAAACCACTGCAGTCACTGGCACAGAAGCCTGCTGTATCGCATATTTTAAATGTACTGTTCATATATAAAGCTATAAATTACAACAGTTATGTTTAAAAAAAAAAACAGGTTTATGTCTTCTGTAGCATTGAAATATTAAGATTCTATTTTGGGAATTCAAGTAATTTTGAAACAAGTGTGATTTAAAAAATAAAGTCTGTGTGAATAGGGGTACCATGAACTGCTGAAAATAAACGAGCTAAAGAGCGACGAGGTGTGTGTGTGTTGCATTCAGTCTGAGCCGGGGTGACTGTGGAGCTCTGAGTGGAGTCATTACTGGCCGGGGTGTGAAGGTACTGTCACATAATCGCCACCACACAGGACCTCTTGTGCATACGCTTGAACCCAAACAAGCTGGTCAGGGAGCTTTTGTTACGGCGGCTGTAAAAGTCGGATTTCAGGCCAAATTCATTCTGCACACATGACCCAGCTAACTAACACAACGCATCCCCCTAAACACAGTCAGACATGGTGGCAGTATTATGGGGTGGCTGTGGATTAGTAGGTCTGAGCAGCCGGAAGCTCATGGTTTTGATTCCAGCGTTCCCTATCACATGTTCAGGTCATAACAATGTGCATAGCTGTGTGTGTTAGTGGGTTGCTATAGTGTGAAGTGCTTTGAATGGTCTGAATTTATATATTGCTTTTCTAGTCATACAGTGAAGCAATCAGGGTAAACACTGACGTCTCAAATAACTTTATATATAATTGCAGCAGGTTGTTTTGGGGAAAAGACAGCTTTGATAAGATAAGATAGTCTTTATTGATCTCACAATGGAGAAATTCACTCGTCACATCGGCTCATACAAGAAGGTGCAGAGTAGGGAAGGTGCATTCAGTTATATACAGTGAATCTTCATATATACAATGGATCAAAAAGAATACCGAAATAGGAATGGGCATATGATGTCTTATTTACATTCATAGTGCTCTATATATATATAAACATATATATATATACTTATATATATATATATACATATATCTATACGCCTACATACATACGTACCTACGCGTATATATGTGCATATACATTGTATACATTTGTACATACATACATACATGTGTGTCCCAGTACCCAGACCAAATAGAGAAGAAGTTTGTGTGCGTGTGTGTCGATTTAACTAAATTGAGCAATTCTGTTATAAAATAAGGACACATATTGTCATGAGTGGAGCACACCCTAGGATAGCTAGAGGGTGCAAACTCGATGCAAACTCAGTCAGTGCTTCTCACAACCTATATCACGCCCTTTGGAAGATATTGCTTTAACACACTTTGTCTTAGAAACTCTTCAGCTTCCTGTGGATGGAATTCTAAACAACAACTGACTTCCCAGAGTTATTGAATAAGGAGACGGTGGAGTGATGAAGTTCCAGCACTTTTATTGAGAAACAGTATTTATTGAAAAACAAGATAACTCGTCACATAAATATGCAAATACAACACCAAGGACTCATAACAGTTACAAATCACGTGTGCTGGAACTTTTAGTAAAGATCAGCTTGAATGCTTAATGGAGTTTTAACACACAAGATCAAAGGTTTAGCATTCACCTACAATTTAGGGTTCAACTAATTAAGTAAGGCCTGTTTTAGGTCCCTATGCACAGATTATTTTTGTATATTAGACTACTTAAGCTAAGCCTGTATACTAATTAAGGTCGAATCCGTCTACCCTCTCCCCACCCTGAAAACCCTCCTACTCGATCCTCCACTCACCACTTCGATGGATAACCATCCACCATCCTCAAACTTACCAAACCAGGAGCAAAAGCAGGAGAGGTTCAGTGTGGGCGGGGAAACAACCAGAAAACGCTACCCACAAGAGTAGTAAAAACTGGTGAGACCCCCAGGGAGATCTGCTCTCGGCCAATCTGAGCCAGAAAACCCCGTGTTGAATCTAGGAGTTACCATTACCAGCTATTATTAAAGGATCTATAGAGCCAATCAGATCCCAGGTCTGTCCTTCTGTAATAAACAAAATTGCATAAATCAGTGATCTTTGGTATGAGAAAACTCCATTTCTTTCATCAAGCAGTGAGAACAAAAAAGAATCATGTCAGGAAAAACATTTGAAACTTCAAATATCAAAACATTGCTTAAGCAAAACTAAACTAATACAACTAAACATTTTAATTCATGCATAAATCTAAATTGATAATAAAAAAGAAAATGTAACGGGGAAAAAAAACAACAATCTGACAATACTACTGTAAAATGGAAAATCAAACAAATCAATATCATCAAACAAATCAATAAAATCAAACCTACAGGAACATTTTCAAAAGCATTACAAGGAATAGTCACCAAGAAGGAAAAAGGAAATCCACTTCAACAGGTTGTATCATTAACCTCACAATCATCATCGTCACTCAGATCAGATCAATTTCAACATCTTTGTGCATGTTTCCCAGGAAAAACACCAGTCTCTGCATCCGTTTGACCCGTAAAGAAGCTAACAGATACTGCGGAGGTCTCAAACTCTGTTGTCTCTCTCTCTGGAGACAAGCAACTCAAATCACTGCCCGGAATGTTATTGTGATTCCGTCGGAGCAGTGCTCTTCACCCACCTCTTCCTGCAAAAAAACAACTTGTGGTGGGCCGCTGTCCTCACAGCCAGCTCGGTGGCTCAGGTGGATGGCGACGATCCTGGCGTGTGATCTTTCCTGTCCTGCGATTTGTCGGCCTCTGGCGGTGGCGGCACCTTCCTGCAGTGTGACGCGTGGGTCCAAGGAAGCCGTTGCTCGACCTTCTCTGCCGCGTAAGTCGAGAGGAGCACCTGGAACGGACCCAGCCAGCGTTTGGATCTCCATTGTAGCTAATAAACTGTTGCTAATAAACTGTAGCTGTGAAACACAGATCAATCTCTTACCCTGGTTTTCATAGAAGACTAGGGAAGCGTTTCTTAGTCTACGGCAGCAGACATCTTCTCCTGTTGTTTGGCTGACATGTTCATCATCATCCGTTGGCCAAGAGTTTGCTGAATCCCCCATATCCAGCCCTCTTTGGATACTCTCACAGATGTGATGACCTGAGAGCAAAGGGCAAACATTTGCTCACCAGAGAATAACGACTTGTCATCTACAAAACATCATAGTGTTTAAATACGGTTGAAGGACACGAGCAGCTGACTGATTTCTTATTTCTGAGACACATTCTTCATTTTATATCTAACATTTTTATTTTCCTACATTTTTGGCAGGGTGGAGAATGAGCTCTGCAGGGACGACTGCTGCGCTCCACAGTGGCACGTGTGATCTATCTGGTCCCCCTGCATGAGACAATTATTATTTTACTTTAAATCTCTCAGAACTGGGTTCTCTTTTCAAATATGTTTGCACTTACCTTGAAATACTCCTGCAGACACTGGCTCACCGTTCCCCCTGGTACCAGCTCCAGAGTGAGGTTAACAAAGTCCTCCAATCTATAGGACTGCTCACCACATCTGAAACGGACAGTTCAATTGAAAAATAACCACAGTGCTCCTGGAGACGCAACAAGTCAGCAGTGTAAATATAATACATTCATACCCCCTGCAGGTCCTGATGTTCAGCATCTGAACTGAAATATGTTCATGGACTGGGCACGTGTAGGTCAGGCCAGAGTTTACAGCTGTCAGCTCAACTTCTGATGACACAGACCTCATTTTGTCCAGAACACAGATGAGGAACTCATGGGCATCCTGCTCAGAAACCCAAAGAAATGGTTCAGAAGATAGGAGTTAAACAAAATCTGTCCAAGATTGACACTGTGCCGTCTAGTATAAATAAGTATGGCACTAACCTTCTGCTCGTCATCGTCAAAATCTGAATTATATTCAGCTACGGTCCATTTAAAAAGAGGATGGAAGCGACTTATTCTCCTCTCTGATGTTGGAGTAGCGACTGACGTCAATATCTAGAAACCATCTGGTGAGAACAGAAGTGAAGAACATAATCTTTTTTTAGGTTAAAATAAATGAAAGCCCCCTTTGTCATAGTAGTTGATTACCAAGGTTTACATCCAACTTAGATCTTGGCAAGACAAAGAAAATTGTTTTTTTTTCAACTGTGATTTTGTAAAGGTAAAAATCTGAAAGGTATGACATGCATTTGTATAGCTCTTTATAACTCAGTACCTTATTGAATAATTTAATTTAATCAGAGCTGCAGGTCTGCTTGCTTGGCATCTCTCATGACTGATATATTTGTCCACTCTTATTTGCAGAGGAGCTTAAGCTCAGTCAGTTGTTTAGCTCCATCTATATTCCTATCAGTACTAAGCAACTTCATTGTCCATCCCAAAGGCATGATGCTGCTACCACCATGTTTGTCTCTGAGGAGGACACATTTAGAGTGATGCAGAGTTTTAGTTTTTCACCACAGATAATATGTTGCTGGCCAAAAAGTTTAATTTTTTTCTTATCTGACAGAGCACGTTTTTCTCATGTGTGTGGACCCCTTTGCATGGATTGTGTTAAACTATCAACAAGGGCCCCTAAGGCTCTCTGTCTACAATTGCTTTCTTCTTGCCACTCTTCCACAAAGGCCAGATTTATAGAGTATATGTAGTTGTCCAGGAGACAGACACTCCACCTTATCTGTGGATCTCTGCATCTACTCCTTAGTCACAAAGCCTCTTAATGCTTTCCTTCACCATTCATACTCTTTCTGTGTTTGGATCATAGATTGAACTGTTCCATGAGCTATTCAACGTTGCAGTGGATAATATTTAGGGGCATCAGAGTAAAGTGGAGTCTTTTCCATTTCACAGTCATGCATTACTCTTGTTGGTTTATCACATAAAGCCCCAATAAATGCTCAGAAGACGGTAATTCTATCGTGGCAAAATATGAAAACATTGAAGGGGTATGATTATTGTTGCAATGCAGAGTATGAATGCAAATCTACACAGTTCTGAGTGTTCTTTACACTGATGATGTTTTATTGTCTGGAGTGCTGTACCTGAAGAGCTGGGATCTTGGGTGAGAACAGCTCAGGGTCAGTAAGGACGCTTTGGAGGATGGAGTTGATGTAGCATGTCATCCCCAGGTTGGGTAACCTTAAAACACACAAGACAAAGAACCAGAGTCAGAACATGTGGCCGTTCTGCTGACTTTCTTACAACACATTAACTGAGGCATCTGCTGTGGATCCAGAGAAAGGCTCCATATGTGTCCCTTCTTCTTCTTTAAGTAGACAGACGTATGGAAAATACAGTAAAAATGTTCAGTAGAGTAAAAACTGAACACATCACAGTTGTTTCTGTTATTCATGTAATACTGAGTTCACGCAATCAACAACATTCAGCTTGGTTAAACATACCTTATCATAAATCAGTTGCAGCAGGAAAAGCCAAAACGCTATTTTCCTCCTTTTATCCGTGTCAGGTTGTCTAGAAGCTGGAGAAGATAGCATGGAGGAATCCTCCTTGTGTCCAGGTTCAGTATTTGCCGCTTCCCTGGTTCTCTTTAGAGTTGATGACTCCAGTTCAACAGTGCAATTGATACTAGTGAAGAAGACATGAAAAAAGTATTAGTTGAATTTGAGGATGAGTGGGGATAAATGTGAACATCAAATAACCAATGATTTCTGAGGCAAACCAATCTCACATTGACATTGTATTTTTCTAAGAAATATCTGAAACTGGACTTTGGATCTAAAAAATAATAATAATGTAAAACTCATACACTTCTTCTGTGGTGGAGAATGGTTGGACTGACACTTTGACTGTCACACTTGGAGCTGCAGCTCATTGTGAGCAGATACAGGACTGTCAGGAACAGGCGAAGCCCTGAACTGGACTCTAGCCTCCCCACCCTGAGACTTTTCATTTGTGCTGCTGCTTTAAAGATAAAGGAAAAATGAAATGTGATTCTTTAATGGAATACAACTCTATAACACCAGTTTAACTATAAATGATAGAATATAAAATTGGAGTTGGTGAAGTTTTATCTTACCTCCTTTCTGTATCTGAGGATGACAGGATTACAACCAGGGTGTTGTTCTGCTTCTAAATGCACTCTGATGAACTCAGACCGTGCTTCCTGTGGCCCTTTTCTGAACTTTCCCAAATTTAGTCACATTACATCCACCAACATGAAATAATATTTTATTTGAATCTTATGTGAAAGTCCAACATAACATATACAATTGTGAAGTAGAAGAAATATCCTACATGATGTAAAACATTCGTTACAAATAAATGAAAATTGCTGTGTGCAAAGGTGGGAGCTTCCCACGCCTGCTAGCCAGAGTTTCCTACGCCTGCTAGCCAGAGCTTCCCACACCTGCTAGTCAGAGTTTCCTACGCCTGCTAGCCAGAGCTTCCCACGCCTGCTAGCCAGAGTTTCCTACCCCTGCTAGCCAGAGCTTCCACGCCTGCTAGCCAGAGTTTCCTACCCCTGCTAGCCAGAGCTTCCACGCCCGCTAGCCAGAGCTTTCCACGCCCGCTAGCCAAAGCTTCACACGCCCGCTAGTCAGAGCTTCCCTCGTCCGCTAGTCAGAGCTTCCTACGTCTGCTAGCCAGAGTTTCCACGCCTGCTAGCCAGAGTTTCCACGCCTGCTAGCCAGAGTTTCCAAGCCTGCTAGCCAGAGCTTCCCACGCCAGCTAGCCAGAGTTTCCACGTCTGCTAGTCAGAGCTCCCACGTCCGCTAGTCAGAGCTTCCTACGTCTGCTAGCCAGAGTTTCCCACGCCTGCTAGCCAGAGTTTCCAAGCCTGCTAGCCAGAGCTTCCCATGCCCGCTGACCAGAGTTTCCACGCCTGCTCGCCAGAGCTTCCCACGTCTGCTAGCCAGAGCTTCCCACGCCCGCTAGCCAGAGTTTCCATGGTCGCTAGCCAGAGCTTCCCACGCCCGCTAGCCAGAGTTTCCACACCTGCTAGCCAGAGCTTCCCACACCCGCTAGCCAGAATTTCCACGCCTGCTAGTCAGAGCTCCCACGCCCGCTAGCCAGAGCTTCCCACGCCCGCTAGTCAGAGCTTCCACGCCTGCTAGCCAGAGTTTCCCACGCCTGCTAGCCAGAGTTTCCTACCCCTGCTAGCCAGAGCTTCCACGCCTGCTAGCCAGAGTTTCCTACCCCTGCTAGCCAGAGCTTCCACGCCCGCTAGCCAGAGCTTTCCACGCCCGCTAGCCAAAGCTTCACACGCCCGCTAGTCAGAGCTTCCCTCGTCCGCTAGTCAGAGCTTCCTACGTCTGCTAGCCAGAGTTTCCACGCCTGCTAGCCAGAGTTTCCACGCCTGCTAGCCAGAGTTTCCAAGCCTGCTAGCCAGAGCTTCCCACGCCCGCTAGCCAGAGTTTCCACGTCTGCTAGTCAGAGCTTCCCACGCCCGCTAGTCAGAGCTTCCCTCGTCCGCTAGTCAGAGCTTCCTACGTCTGATAGCCAGAGTTTCCACGCCTGCTAGCCAGAGTTTCCAAGCCTGCTAGCCAGAGTTTCCAAGCCTGCTAGCCAGAGTTTCCAAGCCTGCTAGCCAGAGCTTCCCACGCCCGCTAGCCAGAGTTTCCACGTCTGCTAGTCAGAGCTCCCACGTCCGCTAGTCAGAGCTTCCTACGTCTGCTAGCCAGAGTTTCCTACGCCTGCTAGCCAGAGTTTCAACGCCTGCTAGCCAGAGCTTCCCATGCCCGCTGGCCAGAGTTTCCACGCCTGCTAGCCAGAGCTTCCTACGTCTGCTAGCCAGAGTTTCCACGCCTGCTAGCCAGAGTTTCCAAGCCTGCTAGCCAGAGCTTCCCATGCCCGCTGGCCAGAGTTTCCACGCCTGCTCGCCAGAGCTTCCCACGTCTGCTAGCCAGAGCTTCCCACGCCCGCTAGCCAGAGTTTCCACGGTCGCTAGCCAGAGCTTCCCACGCCCGCTAGCCAGAGTTTCCACACCTGCTAGCCAGAGCTTCCCACACCCGCTAGCCAGAATTTCCACGCCTGCTAGTCAGAGCTCCCACGCCCGCTAGCCAGAGCTTCCCACGCCCGCTAGTCAGAGCTTCCACGCCTGCTAGCCAGAGTTTCCAAGCCTGCTAGCCAGAGCTTCCCACGCCCGCTAGCCAGAGTTTCCTACGCCTGCTAGCCAGAGTTTCCACGCCTGCTAGCCAGAGCTTCCCATGCCGCTGGCCAGAGTTTCCACGCCTGCTAGCCAGAGCTTCCTACGTCCGCTAGCCAGAGTTTCCACGCCTGCTAGCCAGAGCTTCCCACGCCTGCTGGCCAGAGTTTCCACGCCTGCTAGCCAGAGCTTCCCACACCCGCTAGCCAGAGTTTCCACGCCCGCTAGGCAGAGCTTCCCACGCCCGCTAGCCAGAGTTTCCACGCCCGCTAGCCAGAGCTTCCCACGCCCGCTAGCCAGAGTTTCCACACCTGCTAACCAGAGCTTCCCACACCCGCTAGCCAGAATTTCCACGCCTGCTAGTCAGAGCTCCCACGCCCGCTAGCCAGAGCTTCCCACGCCCGCTAGCCAGAGTTTCCCACGCCTGCTAGTCAGAGCTCCCACGTCCGCTAGTCAGAGCTTCCTACGTCTGCTAGCCAGAGTTTCCACGCCCGCTAGTCAGAGCTTCCTACGTCTGCTAGCCAGAGTTTCCACGCCTGCTAGCCAGAGCTTCCCACGCCCGCTAGCCAGAGCTCCCACGCCTGCTAGTCAGAGCTCCCACGTCCGCTAGTCAGAGCTTCCTACGTCTGCTAGTCAGAGCTCCCATGTCTGCTAGCCAGAGCTTCCCAGGCCTGCTAGCCAGAGCTTCACACGCCCGCTAGTCAGAGCTTCCCTCGTCCGCTAGTCAGAGCTTCCTACGTCTGCTAGCCAGAGCTTCCTACGTCTGCTAGCCAGAGTTTCCACGCCTGCTAGCCAGAGTTTCCACGCCTGCTAGCCAGAGTTTCCACGCCTGCTAGCCAGAGTTTCCAAGCCTGCTAGCCAGAGCTTCCCACGCCCGCTAGCCAGAGTTTCCACGTCTGCTAGTCAGAGCTTCCCACGCCCGCTAGTCAGAGCTTCCCTCGTCCGCTAGTCAGAGCTTCCTACGTCTGCTAGCCAGAGTTTCCACGCCTGCTAGCCAGAGCTTCCCATGCCCGCTGGCCAGAGTTTCCACGCCTGCTAGCCAGAGCTTCCTACGTCTGCTAGCCAGAGTTTCCACGCCTGCTAGCCAGAGTTTCCAAGCCTGCTAGCCAGAGTTTCCAAGCCTGCTAGCCAGAGTTTCCAAGCCTGCTAGCCAGAGCTTCCCACGCCCGCTAGCCAGAGTTTCCACGTCTGCTAGTCAGAGCTCCCACGTCCGCTAGTCAGAGCTTCCTACGTCTGCTAGTCAGAGTTTCCTACGCATGCTAGCCAGAGTTTCAACGCCTGCTAGCCAGAGCTTCCCATGCCCGCTGGCCAGAGTTTCCACGCCTGCTAGCCAGAGCTTCCTACGTCTGCTAGCCAGAGTTTCCACGCCTGCTAGCCAGAGTTTCCACGCCTGCTAGCCAGAGTTTCCACGCCTGCTAGCCAGAGTTTCCACGCCTGCTAGCCAGAGCTTCCCATGCCCGCTGGCCAGAGTTTCCACGCCTGCTAGCCAGAGCTTCCTACGTCCGCTAGCCAGAGCTTCCCACGCCCGCTAGCCAGAGTTTCCACGCCCGCTAGCCAGAGCTTCCCACGCCCGCTAGCCAGAGTTTCCACACCTGCTAACCAGAGCTTCCCACGCCCGCTAGCCAGAATTTCCACGCCTGCTAGTCAGAGCTCCCACGCCCGCTAGCCAGAGCTTCCCACGCCCGCTAGCCAGAGTTTCCCACGCCTGCTAGTCAGAGCTCCCACGTCCGCTAGTCAGAGCTTCCTACGTCTGCTAGGCAGAGTTTCCATGCCTGCTAGCCAGAGTTTCCACGCCTGCTAGCCAGAGTTTCCACGCCTGCTAGCCAGAGTTTCCACGCCTGCTAGCCAGAGTTTCCACGCCTGCTAGCCAGAGTTTCCACGCCTGCTAGCCAGAGTTTCCATGCCTGCTAGCCAGAGTTTCCACGCCTGCTAGCCAGAGTTTCCACGCCTGCTAGCCAGAGTTTCCACGCCTGCTAGCCAGAGTTTCCATGCCTGCTAGCCAGAGTTTCCATGCCCGCTAGCCAGAGTTTCCACGCCCGCTAGCCAGAGTTTCCACGCCCGCTAGCCAGAGTTTCCACGTCTGCTAGCCAGAGCTTCCTACGTCTGGTAGTTCCCTTCGTCGACACCTGCTACTCCAGCTCTCTAAGTAATCTTTCTGCTGTGCTGCTGGATCTGCTGCTACTCTAGCGCTCCAAGTTATCTCTCACATTTCTCACATTTCTTTAAAATTTGTTATAATGCTGTTTACAAATGTTATTAGGAAGGTAATTTGCACTACATAGACCTGGTGCTGCTACATGAAGTGCACAAACAATTAAGTGTTTATTTTTTATTGTAATATTTTAAATGTTCTACATTGATTGCTAGCCATTGTTAAAGTTTTGTGTTTTTCTGAAAGGAGCTTTGCACAAGTTAGTGTGATGGTACACTCCACCTCCTCACTAGTTCCACCTGCCGTTCCTAATTAAGCCTGGATTCAGTGCACCTGCCAACAGCTCTACTTAAACCTCCCTCAATCTGCTCTACTCCGCTGGATCGTCATCATTCTTCATCCAAACCTCGTCCTGCCTTGTGTTTCTCACGCCTGCTAGTCAGAGCTTCCCACGCCTGCTAGTCAGAGCTTCCCACGCCTGCTAGTCAGAGCTTCCCACGCCTGCTAGTAAGAGCTTCCCATGCCTGCTAGTTAGAGTTCTGGCTAGCAGGCATGAGAAACACGAGTCAGGACGAGGTTTGGATGAAGAATGATGACGATCCAGCGGAGAAGAGCAGACTGAGGGAGGTTCAAGTAGAGCTGTTGGCAGGTGCACTGAATCCAGGCTTAATTAGGAACGGCAGGTGGAAATAGTGAGGAGGTGGAGTGAGAGCTGGGCTGCATGAGAGGTGGAAAGTGCTGGAAAGTTTATGAGGAGACAGGCAGGCCAAAACTGTACCATCACACTAACTTGTGCAAAGCTCCTTTCAGAAAAACACAAAACTTTAACAATGGCTAGCAAGCAATGTAGAACTTTTAAAATATTACAATAAAAAATAAACACTTAACTGTTTGTGCCCTTCATGTAGCACCACCAGGTCTATGTAGTGCAAATTACCTTCCTATTAACATTTGTAAACAGCATTATAACAAATTTTAAAGAAATGTGAGCAATCTGAATCTTGATGTTTTTTTACGCCAGGTCATCATTGCAAATTACCTTCCCAGAGAACATCTTCTGTTTGATTTATATATTAAATTTATTTTTTCTATTTAAAAAATGTTCATGTTTTATTATCCAATCCATTCTGCTCTAACTGGCCTGAAGGAAACTGTCAAAGATGGACACACAGGAAGACGCTCGCATACACACAGAGAAAGAGCGCTCGTAGCCAATCTACACCACTCTGTCACATCTTTCCTGCTCCGACACGTCTTACTTCAAATAGCATTGCGACTCTTAAACTAAACTTAATGACAGCGAGAAAAGAACTTCTTGCTGTGGGGAGGAGGAGGAAGAAAAAGGCCACCGCTGAACATTATTTTTTACAAAGTTAAATGCTATAAGTGTTGTGATTGTTTTCATGCGTGTACACAACGACTCTTCAAGGCAACGAGCACTAACACAGCGGTGGCCAGCTGGAAACAAACATGTTTTTTTAGACAGTGGGATGGAGTTTTATACCAACTTTAAACAGCTCAACCACCATTTAAAAGCCAACATTGACACGCAAGTTTCCGTGAGTGGAAATGGAAAAACCCTGCTCCATTCTCAATGAAACAGCTGTTCCCTCCCGCTCACAGTGACCGAGGCAGACATTCAAAGGGCAAATACTAAATCAGACGGTTAAAAATACAATATTTGTGTTTTGTCTTGTATCGGGATGGGACGATACACTGCATGCATTGACCATTGGCGCATTCAGCCACCATGCTTTGACGTCCCGTGATGCGCATACGTTTTACGCTGCCTCCCTGGCAGAGAGCGCCTGGTAATGTTGACAATTTAGCGGTATTTGCCCTTTGAATGTCTGCCTCTGTCACTGTGAGCGGGTGGGAACAGCTGTTTTACTGAGAACGGAGCAGGGTTTTCACTTTAACTCAATGAAACTCGCAGGTCAATGCTGGTTTGTAAATGGTGGTTGAGCTGCTAAAGTCAGTATAAAACTCCATCCCACTGTCTAAAAAAAAAACGTGTCCGATCTCCAGCTGGCCACCTGCCACCGCTGTGTTAGTGCTCGTTGCCATGAAGTCGTGTATGAGCATGAAAATAATCACAACACTTGAAGCATTTAACTTTGCAGAAAATAATGTTTAGCAGTGGTCAGTCTATTTCCTCTTCCTCCCCACAACAAGAAAATCTTTTGTCGCTGTTATTAAGTTTAGTTTAAGAGTCACAACGCTAGTTGAAGTAAGACGGTGTCTTTGACGGTTTCCTTCAGGTCTGTTGAAGCAGAATGGATTGGATAATAAAACGTAGTCATTTTTTTAAGTAGAGCAAATACGTTTAATATATAAATCAAACAGAACATTTCTCGGGAACGTAATTTGCACTAGATAGGCCTTGTGCTGCTACATGAAGTGCACAAACAATTAAGTATTTATTTTTTGTTGTTATATTTTTTAATGTTCTATATTGTTTGCTAGCCATTGTTAATGTTTTGTGTTTTTTTAAAAGGAGCTTTGCAAAAGTTAGAAGCTTTTTATTTCACCCTTTTTCATACATGTCTGACATGTAAAATGAGTTTTCCTCCATTTACTGCAGTTGCCTCTACAGCAGAGGTGTCCAAACTTTTCGCTACATGGGCCAAAATTGTCAAGTCAAAGGAACTAAAAATGAATACAATTGTGTTTTAAAACCAAAACAATAACGTTAATGTTTTACCTGCTCTACAAAATATGACTATTTTAAATGTCAGATTTTTTGTAGGAAATTAATGTGTAAATTATTGCAGATCCAAAATGTAAAAAAGGGTTTTGCTCAATTGTTGTTTATAGATTATTTTGAATAATTGAATTTGACTCTTTAACAATAAAAAATGTAACTCTTTTTGGTCTAGCAATATAAGAACAGTATTTGGGTCAGTTCTTTCCAATTTTAATTTCTAGCCAATTTTAATAATCAAATTTATGGCAGATTTTAATTCACCAAAGTCTGCATTTGAGTAATTAAATATCATTGGGTAAATGTTACTATGAAATTAAAGAGAATTTCAAAAGTGTGTTTATTATAAGATGGATACTTTGTGTTGTACTCAACATTTTCAGTTGTATTATTTTAATTTTTACGTATCGGTTATCGATTTGCCTGATGTCAAAATAATCGGTATCGGCCTTAAAAACCTGCATCGGTCGACCTCTTACTTAAACCGAATCAAGAATCTGTGGATCTGATAAGGTGTGAAAACTGCTATTCACAAACGCTCTCAATCTAATCTGACTGTGCTTGAACTATTTTACAAAGAAGAATGGCCAAAAATTTCAGTCACAAGATGTGGAAAACTGGTAGAGACTTGCAGTAATTACAGCAAAACGCGGTTCCAAGAAATATTTATGCTGAATACTTTTGCACATTGCTCTTTTCAGTTTTTTATTTGTTTAAAAAAAGAGACCATGTATTAGTTTCTTGCTACTTCACAGTTGTATAGCAGTTTATCTTTCACATAAGATTCCAATAAAATGTATTTGTATTTTTGGTTGTAATGTGACAATATGTGGAAAAGTTAAAGACGTGTGAATAATTTTGCAAGCCACTGTAGTAATTTGTGGCATTGCTTGCTGCAGTCAATATTGCAGCCCTGATGGCAGGTGTGTTAGCTCTTCAAGGGCTGGAAAGAGAACGCAAATACATTCAGATTTAATGGATTTAAGAACATTTTAAGTATGCAAAACCATCTCCTGGGTAGCACTGATTACTAAGGCAAGCATGTCAGAGAACTGCAGCTAATAAACTGTAGCTGTGAAACCCAAATCAATCTCTTACCCTGTTTTTCATAGAACAGCAGGAAAGCAGTTGTTTCTCTTCGGCGACAGACATCTTCTGCTGTTGTCTGGCTAACACGCTCATCATTATATGTTAGCCAAAGGTTGGCTGAATCCCCCATATCCGGCCTTCCGTAGATACTGTCGCAGATGTAATGACCTGAGAGCAAAGGGAAAACATTTTTAGCCTGGAAAGCAAAACCTGCAGATGTCGACGTCGATAACTGTGACAGAAAAACAGAACCTCAGACAAACACTTACCACTGTCAGCACTGGAGCCCATGTGGCTGACGACGCTCACCAGAGAATAACGAGCTGTCGTCTACAAAACATCATAGTGTTTAGATACGGTTGAAGGACACGAGCAGCTGATTGATTTGTTATTGCTGAGACCCATTCTTCGTTTTATACCTAACAATTGTAATTTTCTTACATTTCTGTTGGCCATATACTCTTCCTTCAGCACAAGTTCTTTTGACAAAGTGATGGGATTCTTCATCTTGTTGACAGTGTAGGACCTGGTGACTATAAAGCGCTTTAGGTGCAGGATCAGCACACTGAGAGGAAGGAGAAATAGATCAGAGAGGATCAGATAAAGGAAACTTCTCAGCCTGAACAACTGGATGGCAGTGATTACAGTGTGGTTGTGTAACCTACTTCGGCAGGGTGGAGAAAGAGCTCTGCAGGGACGACTGCTGCGCTCCACAGTGGCATGTGAATTCTATCTGGTTCTCCTGAACGAGACAATTATTACTTTTACTTTAAATCTCTCAAAATTGAGTTCGCTTTTCAAATATGTTTGCACTTACCTTGAGATACTCCTGCAGACACTGGCCCACCGTTCCCCCTGGTACCAGGTCCAGACTGAGGTTAACAAAGTCCTCCAATCTATAGGACTGCTCACCACATCTGAAATGGACAGTAGAGTTGAAAAATAACCACAGTGCTCCTGGAGACGCAACAAGTCAGCAGTGTAAATAGAATACATTCATACCCCCTGCAGGTTCTGACGTTTAACATCTGAAGTGTAATGTGTTCCTGGACTGGGCACGTGTAGGTCAGGCCAGAGTTTACAGCTGTCAGCTCAACCTCTGATGACACAGACCTCATTATGTCCAGAACACAAACGAGGAACTCATGGGCATCCTGCTCAGAAACCCAAAGAAATGGTTCAGAAGATAGGAGTTAAACAAAATCTGTCAAAGATTGACACTGTGCCGTCTAGTATAAATAAGTATGGCACTAACCTTCTGCTCGTCATCGTCAAAATCTGAATTATATTCAGCGACAGTCCATTTAAAAGTGGATAGAACCAACATTTTGTCCTCTCTGATGTTGGTGAAGCGACTGGCTTCAATATCTAGAAACCATCTGGTGAGAACAGAAGTGAAGAACATAATCTTTTTTTAGTTTAAAATAAATGACAGCCCCCTTTTTCATAGTAGTTGATTACCAAGGTTTCCATCTAACTTAGATCTTGACAAGGCAGTTATGAAGTGATGCATAATTATGAAGTGGAAAGGAAATTATAGGTATAACATGAATTTGTATTGATGCTCATGACTCCTGACACTCTGTGTCATCCTCAACTGTAGTTTGGGGATGACATGTGCGCCAGATAATTATTTGGCTGCCATCTTTAAAATTAGTTAAATGTATCTTCTTGGTGCACACAAGAAAGTTTTAAGAAAATATAATTATCTTCAATGTCCCTTTCTTGGCATGTCTTGAGTCAAACCTCCAACACGTCCTTCTAAGGCTTTCTGTTTACAATAGCTTTTTGCAAAAGCTATTGGAATCTGTGGATTAATTGCTGGAGTTTATGTATTTGTCCTTTTTGACAGACCTTCCCACCTTATCTGTGGATCACTACTCCTTAGTCACAACTGCCTACTTGGCTGCCTTACTTCACCACTGATTTTATTTCTGTTTTTGGATCATAGATTGAACTTTTCCATTAGACATTCAAAACTTGAAATTTCTAACTTTCCCACTAGTTTCTCCTTGACCTAAGAACTGTGCACCTTGGTCTTCATTAAGCTGGTTCACTAAAGCCACAGTTCCAATGACCCTACTCAGTTTAGCTCGCCAAACTCGGCTCCTCTCTACTTTATTTATCTTTGCGCGCTTTTTATTTCCACCTGCCTAGAAATGACCGGTAGAAGAAAACGCCTCTTGTAGGTGGCTTTAGCCCCCTTCTACCCACTCCACACTCTGTTTGAAACATTGAAAATTGAAAGAAATCAGCGAAAAAAAGGCAAACAACTAAAAATACGTAATTATAAATAAAAGGAGAAAAAATCCTAATTATCTTTCGATAACTGTATTAGCACAATTGTCTTGTAGGTTTTTTAAGGATTAATCCACCAGGATAAATATCTGGATCACACATCTAATAATAAAATAAGGCAGAGGCTCTCTGCTATCTGCTTTGAACCTGTTTGGTTAAGAGAGAGACAGAAGTGGAGAGGCGGAGCCGTTTAGCCCGCAGGCTTCAGGCCCCTCAGCGAAGTGAGCTTTCAGGGGTTTCCCCAGTCCAGGCTCCCTATAGCAGCCATCGCTGCCAAGGTGGTTTGACCCACTCTTTTCATAGTGGTCCTTAATATTAATGTTGTTGCTCTTCAGTTTTATGGACTTCCTCACAGAAAAACCTTCTCATTTCTCCTCGGCCAATCACTGAGTCTTCACTTAAAACTCCTCTCGACTCAGCTCGGTTTGACCCTGCTGTTTAACAGGCCTGGATAAACTTGGGCTGGCCCTGAGAAAAACTGCTCTTGAAACACTCGCAAGGAGGCAAAACCATGTGGAACTAGTCCTGTTTTTTTTTTGTCTCTCCCAGCTCTCAGTGAAGGCGGACACTTTTCTGCTCCTCTCTTCCCCAAATCTTTCCTGCTTGTAACTCTTTCAGAGCCTTTTTCTGCAAATCATCTGAATTTCAAACCATGGATCTGGTCAGCTGGCCGCTCAACGCAATTGATCAAGTCTTTACCCCCTGGGACAGGAACCCTAGGTTGGATGTGGGCGGATGCGCCGCTCACTTGGGAGAACCTGACTGGCATGCCCCCCCCCCCTCCCCTCCACCCACACATAAACACCTCCAACCTCACACGTGTTTGCTGTATGACGTTGTCTGTATGTTGTTTTTTTGTGACGAGGGTTTTTCTTGCATTCTTATACTGTCACCGCAAAGAGAACGTGGGAGAAATGTACTTTTATTTTTCACCTCAACCTTCCTAATGTTTTCCTTTCTCTACTCTGCAAAAAGGCAACGCCTCCAAGGCAACAAGGCCTCAGTCACCTGTCTACCCATGTTTGTCTTTCTCTTGATGGGCTGGACTGAAACGTAATATCCCCCACGGAGGGCAAATAAAGCAAATCAATACATTTTTTCTAACAAACCCCTAAGGCCTTTATGGAAGAGCTGCATTAATGATGAGACTAAGGCTCTGCTTACGCAACGTTTTTTTGGTGAACACGGTATAGTCTGAGTGTGTTTGTAATGTTCATTTACACAACTATGGGGAAAGTTTTCTTTGACAGCAGCACAATTTGAACGTAACAGCTTGAAAATGTCCCGCGTTTCTTCCAGGGAATCCCTGGCTCATGTATTGTATGACAGAAATCTATTTAAATTAATGCATAAAGGCACAACATGGCAGCTGTCTACAATTTAAACAACCACAGAAGAAAACAATAGCGGCTAGTGCAGTACTGCTTTGGCTACTGACTCTTCTGAATGAAAGCACGGCTAGCTACGACTATAATTCAAAGTCCCCTTCAACAAACATCCGTCCATAGGAAAATGTTATTGTCTGCCATCTTTGACATTATTACCTGGTCTTTTACAAAAAAACAATAAATTAACTCAAGGTGGTCATTCAAATGTAACAATATGACAATATGAGAACGTTCAAGGGATATGAATATTGTTGCAACGCAGAATCCAAATGTATATCAACACAGTTCTTGACATTCTATAGACCAGGGGTCTTCAACCTAGATACTGAGGACCCACTGTCCTGCATGTTTTAGATGTTTCACTGCCTCCACACACCTGACGTAAATGGGTGATTAACAGGCCTCTGCAGCCCGTAATGGTTGCTGAGGAGGTTGTGCAATAACATGATCCAGGTATGGTGAACCACACCTATACATGCAGAACAGTGCTTCCTGAGGACCAGGGTTAAAGACCCCAGCTATGCACTGGTGGTCTTTTAGAGCACATGTGGCAAGCTCCAGTCCTTGAGGTCCAGTATCCATGATGTGTCCCTGCTCCAACATAACTGAATCGAACAGCTGAATTACCTCCTCAGTATGCAGTCGTATTCTCCAGAGTCCTGCTAATGGCCTGATTATGTGACTCAGGCCTGTTGAAGCAGAGACGTGTATAAAATTTGCAGGACACTGGCCCTCAAGGACTGGAGTTTGACACACTTGTTTTTGCATCTGTGGAGTGCTGTACCTGAAGAGCTGAGATCCGGGGAGAAGGCGCCACACAGGCAGCTGCTTGTAGATCTCTTGAACGAAGCAGTTTAGATTTAGGAGGCTTTGGAGGATGGAGTTCATGTAGCAAGTCATGCCCAGGTTCGGTAACCTTAAAACACACACGACAAATAACCAGAGTCAGAACATGGGCTTCAGTTTCCATGCATTTGAAATGTTTTAGAGCAGAGGGTTTTGTAAAATGTAGTCTGTGAAAAGCTTATTTATCAATTTTTGTGCTTTTGTTTACCCAAAGCAGACCAGCTCCTGTTTGGGGATGGTTTTCTTGGTACTTGAAGAAGGCTTTGCTGAGTGGTTGAGTCCTGGACGGTTGAATTCAGCCTGTGGATGACAGACATAATCTGAAGTGAAGGCTCTATATGTGGCCCTTCTTTGTTTTCATGTGGAAAGACTCTCTTTTGTGATAAAAAGATACAGTATTAAAGTTCAGTACAGCAAAAACTGAACATGCCGTGGTTGTTTCTGTTATTTATATGATACTGAGTTGATGCAATCAACAACATTCAGCTTGGTTCAACATACCTTACGAAACAGTTGAGACAGGATTAACCCACACATGTTTTTTATGCTTTTAAAAGTCTCATTTTTTCCTGACTCAGGAGAAGATTGTGTGCAGGAAACATCTTGGTGTCCAGGT
Source organism: Fundulus heteroclitus (assembly GCF_011125445.2). NCBI lineage: Eukaryota > Metazoa > Chordata > Actinopteri > Cyprinodontiformes > Fundulidae > Fundulus > Fundulus heteroclitus. The sequence goes on along the minus strand of NC_046383.1, from coordinate 32,824,931 downwards.
TCCGTATTTGCCACTTCCATGGTTCTCTTTAAACTTCAGATTTAAAAAACAAGCAAACAAAATTAATATCAGTGGAATTACAAATCATCATGAATTTCTTTCTTTTTCAGTGCAATGAAACCCAAATAGTTGATTTGATGGCACAGACCAGCTAAAAGCTTTTACCTCTCTTCTGTGGCAGAAGAGGTCAGAAATACTTCTCCGCTGTCTTCTTTCACGGTGTGTAAGTCTTTCTCAGCGGCAACTGAGGGAAGAGTGCCACCATCAGGAGCAGTTTCCACCTGGACTCCAAGTTGTCCTGAAATGTCGTTCAGGACGCAGACACTGGTGATAAAAAGAAAGAGATGTTTAACTGTGTAGTTCAGCCATCCTAAGGCTGAATCCTATTACCTAGGCTATCCAGTTTAGTTTTAGTATATACTTTAAACTTTCAGTGCTATTTTTAAAGCTCTTATGGGAGAATAAACACATTTCACCACTAGATGGGGCTTGAGCACTGCCTGTCGACCAAAACAAGATGTGCATCAACTCAAACCTCTCTCTCTACCTCTGCTCCAGCTGCAACCCGGCCCCCATTTCCCCTCCCTTTTCTCCCCCATCGGATTGTATGTGCATCTTTGCAATGGATAGATACACAGCAAAACAGCATCACCTTTTGGAGGAACCTTTTGTAGTGTTGAAGTAAGTAACTCATAATGTTATAATGCTGTTAACAAGAGAACATTTTGCTCCCCGCCATTGTGTGCCTAAACCAAACACTGCTCTGGTTGTGGCATTTTAAGACAGGGAGGGGCTAAGCCTTGAGTGGCAGCTGTCCACATGCACGTACGTGCACAAGCAGCCAGCCCGACTATGTAAACAAGAGACTGGAGAACAATACAGAGATGGTGTGCGATATCATACCATAGTCCATCTAAAAAGATACCTTTAGTTCTTCGCAAAACTATTTTTAGTTATTTTTATCTGTTAGCTATATAGCTGTAAACCTAATGAGCTTGTTGAGTGTTTATATTGTAACAGAAGCGCTTAAAGAGCATTTTGCATCCTCATTAAACAGAGCAAAAGTAATCCCACACCAGACTCCTTCAGAGTGCTTCACGTTGCATCTGCCTTTACTTTTTTTTCTTTTAGTACTGCAATCAGGCTCCACATTAGAATGACCATCAGCACCGTCTACTGAATGGCGGCCATATTACAACACTGAAAGAAGGTCTAAGTGGATGTTATCAGTTAATTGGATGGAAAAACCTTAACCTAATTAACCATTAATTGACAATTAAGCGTAAATAGATTATTTATTTGCATCCCTAATTGGAATTTATTGTTAACTACAGATAAACAGCATTATTTAATGTTCCTGGATTAACATTTATTTCTGTTAATAAATTCTTATACTTGAAGTGAAGTTATCACTTTCCATTTGTGTGAGTTTGCTGTTAGAAGAATGAAAGTGCTCAAATCACTCTTTCAACTATTGTCCTATTATCAAAGCCAAATGGGTTGGTATTCTCTGGACAATACCGGATACGTTGAGAGTTATTTGATAAAATTCAATAACTTAAAAACGTCTGTAATTGCACAACATTCCTAATACGTAAACATGCAGAACATAATTTGCCAAGTACCTAGTTATTAATTTTGCAGCAGAATATTTTGTGATAGTTAAGGGAGGACAAATATATATTGAGAGTTCTAACAGAAAAATTGTCAACAGAAATATAGAGAAAAAATACTAAGTGTGTGAGTGCAGATGTATGATTCTATACAATCATCTTGAATCCAGACTAGACAGTTTTCATACCGTTCTTTCTCCTCAATCTTTTCTGGCATGTCCTGACTTTCAGACGCAGGTTGGATGTTGTCTTGGACATCAGACTCTCCTTCTTCTGAGTCCTCTTGGTTGTTGATGCTGGTAATGAAGGAACACAAAAATCACCACACAAAAACGAATCAACATGACTTTTCATTTGAAACTTGGGAATACTATAAGATATAAATATTATTGAGCTCTAAATAATAACTCACATCTGTGCTGAGGCAGTAGAGGGCAAGACAGTATCTTCCACTCTGCTGTTTTGGCCAGTTTGGGAGTCTCCTCTAGAAGATGCAGGAGAACCATCCAGTGCTCCATCTTCGACATCCCCAAAATCACCAGCGCATTGTATACTATGAAGAAGACACAAAAGTTTAAGACTGTCCACAAGACAGTTATTAGTTTAATTTGAGGACAAGTGGAGAAAAAACTGAACAAGTAACCAATGATTCCTGGGGCAAAACAATCTCACATCTGTATTTGTATACAATCATCTTGAATCCAGACTAGACAGTTTTCATACCGTTCTTTCTCCTCAATCTTTTCTGGCATGTCCTGACTTTCAGACGCAGGTTGGATGTTGTCTTGGACATCAGACTCTCCTTCTTCTGAGTCCTCTTGGTTGTTGATGCTGGTAATGAAAGAACACAAAAATCACCACACAAAAACGGATCAACATGACTTTTAATTTGAAACTTGGGAATACTATAAAATATAAATATTATTGAGCTCTAAATAATAACTCACATCTGTGCTGAGGCAGTAGAGGGCAAGACAGTATCTTCCACTCTGCTGTTTTGGCTAGTTTGGGAGTCTCCTCTGGAAGATGCAGGAGAACCATCCAGTGCTCCATCTTCGACATCCCCAAAATCACCAGCGCATTGTATACTATAAAGAAGACACAAAAGTTTAAGACTGTCCACAAGACAATTATTAGTTTAATTTGAGGACAAGTGGAGAAAAAACTGAACAAGTTACCAATGATTCCTGGGGCAAAACAATCTCACATCTGTATTTGTATACAATCATCTTGAATCCAGACTAGACAGTTTTCATACCGTTCTTTCTCCTCAATCTTTTCTGGCATGTCCTGACTTTCAGACGCAGGTTGGATGTTGTCTTGGACATCAGACTCTCCTTCTTCTGAGTCCTCTTGGTTGTTGATGCTGGTAATGAAAGAACACAAAAATCACCACACAAAAACGGATCAACATGACTTTTAATTTGAAACTTGGGAATACTATAAAATATAAATATTATTGAGCTCTAAATAATAACTCACATCTGTGCTGAGGCAGTAGAGGGCAAGACAGTATCTTCCACTCTGCTGTTTTGGCCAGTTTGGGAGTCTCCTTCTCTGGAAGATGCATGAGAACCATCCAGTGCTCCATCTTCGACATCCCCAAAATCACCAGTGCATTGTATACTATGAAGAAGACACAAAAGTTTAAGACTGCCCACAAGACAGTTATTAGTTTAATTTGAGGACAAGTGGAGAAAAAACTGAACAAGTAACCAATGATTCCTGGGGCAAAACAATCTCACATCTGTATTTGGATATTTATATTTTACTTTGTAATGACTGAAACTGGGTTGACCTCTAAAAAAGTCTAATGTAAAGAAATTCATACGTGGTGGAGAATTGTTCGACTGACTCATCAGTCTCCTCTTTGTTGTCAGCTGGGAGATGCAGCTCATGGTGTTCAGAGACAGGACTGCAAGGAACAGATGAAGCCCTGAACTGGACACTAGTCTCTCCTCCCTGAGACTTCTCACTTGTGCAACAACTGTAAAATAAAGTAAAAAAGGGAAATTAATTCTGTAGTGGCATACACCTCTATAACGGCAACTTAAAAATAGATGATAGAATATGAAACTGCTGTTGATGAAGATTTATTTTACCTCCTTTCTGTCACAGAGGGTGACTGGATTGTGACCCCGTCCACATCTTGTGGGACATGGGTCTGCTTTTTCTGTAAAATACACAGAGATGAAATCAGTCAGACCGTTCTGAGACTCAAAGATTACAACCCCTTTTCTTTGGTGCTTATTTATTAAGAGAATCAGCTCTGCTATACATACCTTGTTATGAAGACGCCAACAATGCCAGTAGGAGGTTTTTCTAGACCTAGGAGCCTCGCTGGTTGTGATGGTACAGGGAGATGGTACATCTGTCTGCTGGCTGATATCAGCAAGATAAGCAGAAAATTTCAGATTTTGGGTGTGCAAGTCATTTGTGGCAGAAAAAATAAAATAAATTAAAACCACGTGGAAACAAATTAGGATAGTTCTAAAACTTTACCTCTTCTGCAGATTTGAGCTTTCGCCATCTTCAAAACGTACATCCCTCTGAGGGCTTTTCTGTTTAAAAGTTGTAAAAACAGATATTTAAGTATGATAATGTTACCTTTTCACAAATAAGTAGCAACAAGTCAAACTTAATTGAAATCAAATTGAGTGAAAATCATCTTAGTGCATTTAGTCAAATCAGAAGATTACACAAAGAATCAGGTTCCTACCTTTTGTTGTTTACAGATGCAGGAAAACATCTTTACACTTACTGAGCAAAATAACTTGAAAAATCGTGCTAAATTTAAGCAAGTACTTCTCTAACGTGTTAATATATGGAAAGTGGGTTTCCAAATGTCTCTTAAGCGATATTTTAACTGCTGATATTTGAATAAAATCATTTTGGCATCATGCGGACGCATAATAACCTAGCAATGCTGTTCAAAAATAAATATCGTGATTTCAAGTGTATTTGTGTATATTTTTAAAAACACAATTGTTGGGGTGTGCCATAGCAACAATTAGAGATATAATACTATTCTATGCCCCATGCAAGACATACAAATTAAAATTCACTATTTTTCAGGCTTCACTATGTTGTCATACTTTCATATAGAAACACGGTTTAACTTTCTGTTTTTACAGAAACCCATCATATTTTTTTAAATTAAAGACGCTATTTTCATACCACCTACGGTTTCTCCAAATTTTGCATTGAAGTGCCACAAACTTTACATGTAAAACCAACAGCTGGCATTGAGACGGTAGTTTGTTAGACTGGGAGAAGGAAATTAAGGAGGTTTTCCCATATAAAATAATAAAATATAAAACTGCTGTTGATGAAGTTTTATTTTACCTCCTTTCTGTCACAGAGGGTGACAGGATTGTGACCCTGTCCACATTTTGTGGGAGATGGGTCTGCTTTTTCTTCTAAATACACACAGATGAGCTCAGACTGTGCTGACACTCACAAATTACAATCACTTTTCTTTGCTACTTTTTAATAAAATAATCAGCTCTGCTATACATACCTTGTTATGAAGAGACAGACGATGCCAGTAGGAGGTTTTTCTAGTCCTAGGAGCCTCGCTGGTAGCAGGGGTTGTGGCGGAAATGGGAGACCGTGCCTCTGTCTGTAGGCTGATATCAGAAAAATAAGCAGAAAATGTCAAAAATTTAAGTGTCCAAGTCATTTGTTACAGGAAAATAATATCTAATAAATTAAAACCACGTGGAAACAAATTAGGATTGTTATAAAACTTTACCTCTTCTGCAGACTTGAACTTTCGCCATCTCCATAACGTACATCCCTCTGAGGGCTTTTCTGTTTAAAAGTTGTAAAAACAGATATTTAAGTATGATAATGTTACCTTTTCACAAATAAGTAGCAACAAGTCAAACTTAATTAAAATCAAATTGAGTGAAAATCATCTTAGTGCATTTAGTCAAATCAGAAGATTACACAAAGAATCAGGTTCCTACCTTTTGTTGTTTACAAATGCAGGAAAACATCTTTACACGTACTGAGCAAAATAACTTGAAAAATCGTGCTAAATTTAAGCAAGTACTTCTCTAACGTGTTAATATTTGGAAAGTGGGTTTCCAAATGTCTCTTAAGCGATATTTTAACTGCTGATATTTGAATGAAATCATTTTGGCATCATGCGGACGCATAATAACCTAGCAATGCTGTTCAAAAATAAATATCGTGATTTCAAGTGTATTTGTGTACATTTTTAAAAACACAATTGTTGGGGCCTAACATAGCAACAATTAGAGATATAATAGAATTCTATGTCCCATGCAAGACATAGAAATTAAAATTGACTATTTTTCAGGCTTCACTATGTTGTCATACTTTCATGTAGAAACACGGTTTAACTTTCTGTTTTTAGAGAAACCCATCATATTTTTTTAAAATTGAAAATGCTATTTTCATACCACCTACGGTTTCTCCAAATTTTGCATTGAAGTGCCACAAACTTTACAGGTAAAACCAACAGCTGGCATTGAGACGGTAGTTTGTTAGACTGGGAGAAGGAAATTAAGGAGGTTTTCCCATATAAAATAATAAAATATAAAACTGCTGTTGATGAAGTTTTATTTTACCTCCTTTCTGTCACAGAGGGTGACAGGATTGTGACCCTGTCCACATTTTGTGGGAGATGGGTCTGCTTTTTCTTCTAAATACACACAGATGAGCTCAGACTGTGCTGACACTCACAAATTACAATCACTTTTCTTTTATACTTTTTAATAAAATAATCAGCTCTGCTATACATACCTTGTTATGAAGAGAAAAATGATGCCAGTAGGAGGTTTTTCTAGTCCTAGGAGCCTCGCTGGTAGCAGGGGTTTTGGTGGAAGTGGGGGACCATGCCTCTGTCTGTAGGCTGATATCAGAAAAATAAGCAGAAAATGTAAAAAATTTGAATGTCCAAGTCATCTGTTACAGGAAAATAAAATCTGATAAATTAAAACCACGTGGAAACAAATTAGGATTGTTATAAAACTTTACCTCTTCTGCAGACTTGAACTTTCGCCATCTCCAAAACGTACATCCCTCTGAGGGCTTTTCTGTTTAAAAGTTGTAAAAACAGATATTTAAGTATGATAATATTACCTTTTCACAAATAAGTAGCAACAAGTCAAACTTAATTGAAATCAAACTGAGTGAAAACCATCTTAGTGCATTTAGTCAAATCAGAAGATTACACAAAGAATCAGGTTCCTACCTTTTGTTGTTTACAAATGCAGGAAAACATCTTTACACGTACTGAGCAAAATAACTTGAAAAATTGTTCTAAATTTAAGCAAGTACTTTTTTATCGTGCTAATATTTGGAAAGTGGGTTTCCAAATGTCTGCTAAGCAATGTTTTAACTGCCGATATTTGAATAAAATCATTTTGGCATCATGCGGACGCATAATAACCTAGCAATGCTGTTCAAAAATAAATATCGTGATTTCAAGTGTATTTGTGTATATTTTTAAAAACACAATTGTTGGGTTCTCCCATAGCAACAATTACAGATATAATAGAATTATATAATCCATGCAAGACATAGAAATTAAAATCACTATTTTACAGGCTTCACTATGTTGTCATACTTTCATGTAGAAACACGGTTTAACTTTCTGTTTTTAGAGAAACCCATCATATTTTTTTAAATTAAAGACGCTATTTTCATACCACCTACAGTTACTCCAAATTTTGCATTGAAGTGCCACAAACTTTACATGTAAAACCAACAGCTGGCATTGAGACGGTAGTTTGTTAGACTGGGAGGAGGGAATTAAGGAGGTTTTCCCATATAAAATAATAAAATATAAAACTGCTGTTGATGAAGTTTTATTTTACCTCCTTTCTGTCACAGAGGGTGACAGGATTGTGACCCTGTCCACATTTTGTGGGAGATGGGTCTGCTTTTTCTTCTAAATACACACAGATGAGCTCAGACTGTGCTGACACTCACAAATTACAATCACTTTTCTTTGCTACTTTTTAATAAAATTATCAGCTCTGCTATACATACCTTGTTATGAAGAGACAAACAATGCCAGTAGGAGGTTTTTCTAGTCCTAGGAGCCTCGCTGGTAGCAGGGGTTTTGGTGGAAGTGGGGGACCATGCCTCTGTCTGTAGGCTGATATCAGAAAAATAAGCAGAAAATGTCAAAAATTTGAATGTCCAAGTCATCTGTTACAGGAAAATAAAATCTGATAAATTAAAACCACGTGGAAACAAATTAGGATTGTTATAAAACTTTACCTCTTCTGCAGACTTGAACTTTCGCCATCTCCATAACGTACATCCCTCTGAGGGCTTTTCTGTTTAAAAGTTGTAAAAACAGATATTTAAGTATGATAATGTTACCTTTTCACAAATAAGTAGCAACAAGTCAAACTTAATTCAAATCAAATTGAGTGGAAATCATCTTAGTGCATTTAGTCAAATCAGAAGATTGCACAAAGAATCAGGTTCCTACCTTTTGTTGTTTACAAATGCAGGAAATCATCTTTACACGTACTGAGCAAAATAACTTGAAAAATCGTGCTAAATTTAAGCAAGTACTTTTTTATCGTGCTAATATTTGGAAAGTGGGTTTCCAAATGTCTGCTAAACGATATTTTAACTGCCGATATTTGAATAAAATCATTTTGGCATCATGCGGACGCATAATAACCTAGCAATGCTGTTCAAAAATAAATATCATGATTTCAAGTGTATTTGTGTATATTTTTAAAAACACAATTGTTGGGTTCTCCCATAGCAACAATTAGAGATATAATAGAATTCTATGCTCCATGCAAGACATAGAAATTAAAATTAACAATTTTTCAGGCTTCACTATGTTGTCATACTTTCATGTAGAAACACGGTTTAACTTTCTGTTTTTAGAGAAACCCTTCATATTTTTTTAAATTGAAGACGCTATTTTCATACCACCTACGGTTTCTCCAAATTTTGCATTGAAGTGCCACAATAGTTTGTTAGAGTGGGAGGAGGGAATTAAGGAGGTTTTCCTGCAGCTGGCGGGTTGTTGGTTCAATCCCCTGTCTGACCGTCATTGTGTCTTTAGGCAAGACACCACCAGGGTCCTCACCAGGATTTTTCTTTTCAGCATAATGACGCAATGAAATAAATACAGTGCCAAAAATGATCTAAAAATACAAATCTGTGTGCCATTAAATGCAACAAAAAGAAGCCATTTATTCAATAATTGATCAATTAATCAGCTACACCACCCGCATTTAATACAGTGCAGCTCCCATCCCACATTGTCATGCTGAATGCTTTCACTCCTGGCTCTATAAAGGTTTATGAGCAGAAAGTCCTGTTCGTTTCAGTTGCTTGAGAAAGAAGAGCTGTTGTTGGACCTTCAACACAGGGTGGGAGATGTTCTCAGTCAGGAAAGGTGAGAGGAAATGTGGATGCCCAGGAACTTTATGCTGTCCACACGCTCCACCATCTCCCTGTGTACTTAGACAGGAGCGTGTTCATTCTTCCTGGACCTCCTGTAGACCACAATGAACTCCTTGGTCTTGCTGGTGTTCTGGATGCGGTTGTTCCTGGAGCACCACTGTGTAATATGGAGGACCTCCTCTCTGTTGTGGGTCTCATCATTGTTGGAAATGAAACACAGTTTTACCTCGTCCTGACTTTCGCAGTACTGAGCACTGCTTAAAACCCCCACCTCTCTCTTTGAATCTGCCACTTTGGTGCCATTTTTTTCCAAAAGTGTCTGGTAGTGGGGTTATGCCCTTACATCAAGGGGAGTTTCACTTTAAATAAAATATCTCCTGTGATCCAAGAATACCAAATGTATTTTTTCACACAAGTGTACCAGGGAGAATGCCCTATAATTCATCCTCCCGCCTCCCCCCATTTTCACCAAAAAACTGCAGCAGTTCAAAAACTGAATACTGAATTTGCACTGTAGCACCGTAGAGACATTCATAAAAATAAGGATTGTGTGCTATACAGTGGGGGAAATAAGTATTTGACCCCTTGCTGATTTTGCAGGTTTGCCCACTTACAAAGAATGCAACAATCTATAATTTTAATCATATGTACATTCTAACAGTGAGATACAGAATCCCAAAGAAAATTCCAGAAATTCACATCATATGAATTTATAAAAATCGATAACCATCTGATGAGGAAAAACAAGTATATGACCCCCTATCAAACAGCAAGTATTTGTCTGTCTTTAAGACACAGCCCCAATCCCAACCAATTATCTACATCAACTACACCTGCCTCACCTCGTTACCTGTATAAAAGACACCTGTCTACACCCAAACAACCAGCATCCAACATCACCACCATGGGCAAGACCAAAGAGTTTTCTTCGGACATCAGGGACAAGATTGTTGATTTGCACAAGGCTGGGATGGTATACAAGAGAATCGGAAAGCAACTTGGAGAGAAAAGATCAACTGTCGGTGCAGTTATCAGGAAATGGAAGAAGCACCACCCCACTGCCAACCTCCCTCGGTCTGGGCCTCCACACAAGATCTCGCCTCGTGGGGTGTCCCTGGTCATGCGAACGGTGAGGAATCATCCCAAAAGCACAAGGGGGGAACTGATGAATCAACTGAAGGCAGCTGGGACCACAGTTACAAAAGAAACGGTTGGTAACACATTACGCCGTCATGGATTGAAGTCCTGCAGCGCACGCAAGGTCCCCCTGCTCAAGAAGAAACATGTACAGGCCCGCATGAAGTTCGCCATTCACCACCTGGACGACTCAGAAGAGGCCTGGAAGAAGGTGATGTGGTCAGATGAGACCAAAACAGAACGTTTTGGCCTCAACTCAACTCGTCGTGTTTGGAGGGCAAAGAACACCGAGTACAACCCAAAGAACACCATCCCCACCGTCAAGCATGGTGGTGGCAACATCATGCTTTGGGGGACGGGACAACTCCATCGTATTGAGGGGAGGATGGACGGGGCCATGTATCGTGGAATTCTGGACCAACATCTCCTTCCCTCAGTGAGAGAGCTGAAGATGGGTTGAGGATGGGTGTTTCAGCACAACGACCCTAAGCACACCGCCAAAGCAACAAAAGAGTGGCTGAAGAAGAAGCACATCAAGGTTCTGGAGTGGCCTAGCCAGTCTCCAGACCTGAATCCAATTGAAAATCTTTGGAGGGAGCTTAAAGTTCGAGTTGCCAGGCGACAACCTTGGAAACTGAATGATTTGGAGGCTGTCTGCAGGGAGGAGTGGGCCAACATCCGTGCCGAAATGTGCACAAAGCTTGTCACCAACTATAAAAACCGTGACATCTGTGCTGGCCAATAATGGCTGTTCTACAAAATATTAACATGCTGTTTGTCCAGGGGGTCAAATACTTGTTTTTCCTCATCAGATGGTTCTCAATTTTCATAAATTCATATGATGTGAATTTCTGGAATTTTCTTTGGGATTCTGTCTCTCACTGTTAGAATGTACATATGATTAAAATTATAGATTGTTGCATTCTTTGTAAGTGGGCAAACCTGCAAAATCAGCAAGGGGTCAAATACTTATTTCCCCCACTGTATATACCTCTACGCCTACATACATACGTACCTACACGTATATATGCGCATATGAGTCAGGTCTGTTTCTCTCAGACATCAGGGTTGGCAAAGCCTTTTTTTTTTTTTTTTGTCCTACCAGCATGCGGAGCGAGAGGAATAGTAAAGGAGGTAATAACACCTCCAAGTTGTTGAAGCAACTCTGGCAAAGGGGGCCACTTGGTGGGACACTTGGAGGGCCACCAAGTGGCCGTGGCAACCGTTCAATACAAGAATAGAGTAAAAATATTGTTTATTGTCCCACGGTTGGGAAATCCAGGAAAAAGCGGTATCTCCAAGTCGTTGCTTCACTGTAAGAATTATCAGGGTGGTTTAACTTACAATTTTAAGTTCAGTTGCTGCCTTAAAAACATGTTATTTCAACTTTAAGAAAAGCTTTCATTCAACTAAGGAAGGTAACTTTGAAAAGTTTCCCAGTTGATGATAATTTATCGTTTCTACTTGATACTCTGAGTTGAAATGACTAACAATATTACATTACCCATTCACAAAAACTCTGATTCTATTGTCAAGTGAACTTTTAACAACATATCCTTTTAACTCAAATAATTCAGTTATACCAATTTTTCAATTAATGATCAACTGTTGTTTAAACTCAGTACCGCAAGTAAAAACAACTCACAACACTGCCTTATCTGTTTGAGAAAACTTGCTTTCTCTTTTCAAAGGAACATGCAATTACATATTCTCTTAAATAATTTTTTTATGTTTAAATAACTCACAATTCAAAATAAAATGCCTCTTCAAGTTACATTAACTCGTGTTTTTAAGGCAGCAATTGAACTTAATACTACAAATTAAATAGACTAATATTTTTAAATATTATCCCTTATGTTAATTAATGATAACAAGTTCACCAATTTACTGAAAGACAACACTGAATGCACTTAGAACTCTATTGTTTTTAAACATTTATTTTCACAAATTGTGGTAACAAAGCTCATTAGATAAGAGAGTCTAACCACAAACAGCTCTTTAAACAGAGGCGTATGAAGCTGCGTAAACTCAGTGAGGCAAGATAAAACAAGTCTGCCTAAAGCAAATAGCTGTTGAGACCATGACTTCTAAACTGGCCTTACAAAGTGAATATGGGTAGCATCTGCTTAAAATACGGAATTGAAGTTAAAAAAAAAAAAAAAAGTCCTATTTTACAGAATTTTGACTGGGAAAGAAAATTCACAAAATTCCAATTTTCATACCCCACTCAACTGCAAAGAACATTTTCTGAGGCTAGTTATTGTCTGAACTTTCAAACCTTCTGTCCCACCTTAAATTTCCCTGCAATTTAACATCTCTATAGTCTTTGACCAGTAAAGACCATCATTTTTCATAAATCATTCAAATACAATGAAGTGGAAGAAGATCTTTACACCAATCTTAAACTGAAAATCATGGGTGTGACGTTTCATCACAGAATTGTTCAGCAGCACAATACTGAAAGTTATTGTGCATGAAAAAAAGAACAGTGAACAACATTCTCACAGGTCTTTACAGTTTATACCTCAGGATTCTGTTTCTCAAGCCGTGTACTCGAGCCGAGGCCTGGTCTGGTTTTATCTTCATCACCACTCTCTGAATAAACTCAAAGGAGTACTTCATGGCATCTGGATACTTGAGATTGACACAGTAGATGACACCCATAAGCATGGCAAAGCTCTGTGCCACATCCTTAACGTTGTGAAGAACGATGGTCTCCTCCACCACAACTGCCACATCGAAGACCTCATGTGGAATGAAACCCTGTTTCCCACCTTCACAGCCTATCACAAGGCCAAGCTGCATCCCTTTCATGGCTTCATCCAGAGTCTCAACATGAGCCTTAATGGAAAAAATTAAATAATTAATTAGGCCATTTTTATGTGCAATCATAGGACATAATTATTCCAAGGCATCTATATATTGCTGGTTGTTTGATTTAATACAAAAGTTACATAAATAAAAATATATAAAGAATGTCTTACATCACACATCCTGATGACATCTGATGGATCTTCTCCTGATATGTAGTGTGGCAGACCAAGCAGAGCAGCAGCCCTTCTCCTCTCCTTTGTGTCCTACAAGACATGATGACAAAAGATTTGTAGTAAGCATTAAAATTTTTGCCAGGTTTTCTTGCCACCTCACTTCCACTTACATCTTTCTCAAGGCAGTCCAGAATGTCTTTGAGTGACTGCTTCTTCCCAGACTTTGTTGCTGTTTTGTACATCTCCAGGAGTCTTGGGACCAGGCCATCAAGTCCGTCAAGAAAGGATACCAGAAGGTCTGTGGTAACGATCCTCTTAAATTCTGCCCTAATCTGAGGAAATATATAGAAAAAAAAAACATATTTCTCAATAGGACAGTTAACACTGTCTAACAGAACAGCATAAATTATCTCTTGGAATGAAATCACCTGTTTCTCTTGAATCAGAGCTGGCCATCGGGAAATTAGCTCTGTGATGTGTGGTTCATCTCCAATGATCTCTTTTCTACGCTTGGAAAATGTAGCAACCATCAGATCCTCTAGCAGCTGGTGGTCAGGGTCTTTCTTCTGCATTTCTGTCTCCATTATCTTGCGCTTCTCTTCCATTCTTTCAGGATTTTGTCCTTCAGGTGGATCAGGACAGTAGTTTACCTCACCCTTCTTTGACTTCTTGACAGATTTTCCCTTTGAACCTCCTGTTTTTCTTTTGTTTATAATAACTTCAGGGCATCCTGCTGCACTCAACTTTTGCCGATAGTTTCCAAGCTTAAATTTCAGGCTGTGAAACCAAGAGTACCATCCTTTCTCAGACCCTGGGTCGCGCAGACAGGGATGCTTCTCCACCAGTGCTTTGGCTACATTTTCATAGTGCTGTCTCTCAGGATAAGCACTAATCTTTGACATACTGTCTGCAAGCGTGTCGAGGATATCAGTCTTTAAACCTTTAGAAATCACCATCACAGATCCATCCTTGTTATATCTATAATTTCCTTCTGTCAGTTGCAGTTCTACGTCATGCGAGAACTCTGGAATTGGGAAAGGATCAGGCCGTTCAACAGAATCCCCACTACTGACGGAAGGGAGGCTGCCTGTGTCCAGTGTAGAATCAGTGGAGTCTTCAACTGTGAACAATACTTTCACAGTTGCCCGGTCCACAGGAAGGTCTTTGATGTCCGTTAGGTTGCACAACTGATTATTGAAATCAGGATCCTCAAACTGCAAAATGAATCCTCCTCTGAGACCAAGGCTGGTTCGCAACACCTAGTTCCTTAACATTTGAGGGAATGGCTTCAACTGAAAGACGTCTGATGTCAGTTTCTGACACTACAACACGCAGAAGCATTGTAGACCACTTTCACCTGAAAATGGAAAGAAAAAAAAAATTACATCCAACTATAAAATTCAGTATATGGCATTAGGATAATGTTACACTCCTGTTCTTCGAAGTTTTAAAATCACAAATCCTTATCTGCCTGCAACAGTTGAACAGATCAGATTTTTTTTCTTTTTAGTTTATTTTTGTGAGCATGTATTTAATGTTTTGTTTATAACTATAAATAGCACATGGAATCTGATATATCTATCTGTCTGAAGAAGAAAACATCCAGAGGACTTACTATTTATTTTTTTTGGATAACAAACCTACCAAAATAAATCTGAGAATTAAAAAAAAAAAAAAAAAAAAAAAAACACTAGTATCTTAACATTTAAATTTATTCAGCAGCATGAGGCAAGCAATATAACTGTAATAATAAAAAAATGCAATAGTGACAGACTAATAGACAACAACATTAAAATTAAATCTATGTAACACTCTGAAATGAAGACAGATTGAGAGAATTTGGCCAAGTGTGTTGATATTAGGGCTGCACAATTAATTGTAATTGCAATAAAAAAAACTCAATTTCCAAGTCGCAGAGGTCAGCCATTTTTGGCTATGTAACAATTAGGGAATCAGACGCGTCCTTTAGGTGTCGGTAAAATGTTTAAAGTAGGTTTGCCTCCACATGGAAGGGAAGACAGTTGCAGCTGTGAGATAATCTAATTTTATTACTTGTTTTACAGTTTGTATAATCATACATAGCATTAAGTACAGGTCAATAAGTTTAATACATAGTCTTGCTTGTTGGTTTCCCTTTATGTTCAACAAGGATCAATGTCCAAATCAATTAAAAGCTGTTCTCTTGAATAATATTCTGATTAATAGAAACATTAAAAGTTCTTGTTTTAAATAGTCCTTGTTTACAAACATCTTTATTTAGAGGCCGTTTTTGGTGCTTGTGGTTAATGTCAAAATTGCAATTTTGGTTGAAATATATCGTAGGCAGAACGCGATCATTTCTGCTCCTAGTTTAGATGCTGTGGGTCTTTTTGCAACTAATCCGCACGGCGAGGAAACTTTTGATTGATTTGTTGTTTGTATATGTTTAAAAAGGCATGATAAACTGGGGAGGAAAAAAAATTGCATTGAATCGCAATATTAAGACAAAAAAATAAATTAAAAAAAATCACAATTAGATTTTCCAAGATCGTTCAGCCTTAGTTGATATACATGTGGATGAGAGACAGGTTGAACAATTGTGCAGTTGAGATGCTGTCAACAATGAAAATGAGAAAAATTAGAAATCTAAAAAAAGTTCTGCATTACTAATCAGCTCAAATCGCCACATCTATTTTGAGACAAAAAAATAAAATTACAGAATTGATAAGTGTGTGTAATTACTTACAGCAGGTTTACTTCAGTAGGTAGGAAGATCTTGGGAGTGACCAGGAGGCAGCCCCGAATGAAGTACGACACCAGTGGCACGTAGTCGTTGACATCCTCTGGTTTCACCAAAACACACTCAGAAGGGTTTTTCTTCACAAGATGGTAACTTGGCAGATGCTCTATGTAGTAGGCTGTAAAAGGTTCAATAATGAAGCAAATATGCTGGTCCATCACAATGCATATTTCCAAAATTTTTCCAAAGTCTGGTAATCCACTTGTACTTCCAGCAGAGAGAATCATTCCTTTTGAATACTTTGTTCAATTTAGAAATATGTGAGGGGTCAGTCCCACTGTGTCAACATTGCTGAATCTATTCAAGATGGCTTGTTTGACAGCAGTGTCTAACACTTCGAAGCACACTTCAGATACCTTTGCAGTCTCAGCCTCAGACTTGAAAATGCTTGGCATCGCGAGATAATGTGCCAACATAAGCTGATGTCTTGAGGCAAGAGTAAAAAAAATGTTTTTAAAGTTGTTAACATCCCGTACCACTTTTTTAAAGAAAGAATGTTTTGCCTCAAACCTGATGGTCCAATGCTCACTTGGAGGTCCAAACTTTTGGATAAGATATGGGTAATGTTCAATAAAGTGGTGTTTGGGACACAACTTTTTTTCTGGGAAGACTGTTTGCAGCAACTGTCTATGGTCTGAAATTTTTGCTTGTAAATAGCAAAGCAAATCTGAAGTGAAACTTGGAGCTGAGAATAACTCCACCAAGTCTTTGAGCTCAAGAACTAATTCCCATGTCTGATCACCATGTCTGGGACACGGTGACCAATGATGAGGGGAAGGAAACGCACAAGACTCCAGTTCTCATGTCCATTACCACCTAGAGTCCGATTCCGTTTGAACGTTGATGGAATTTTCTGAGGCCGGTTTGTCTTGTCAGAGAACTTAAAAGGAAAGCCTTGGATTTCACTATTTAGTTCATCCAATGTGAAATAGTTCTTGGAAATAAAATCTGCAAGGCACAGACTTAGCTCTATGGGTACAATGCCTTCCAGCACATCATGTAAAAAATCCGGTGGAAAACCTTGGCATGCATGAAAACCTGTCAATATGTTAAGAGGGCATTCTCGTTTCACACCATCAACAGACAAAAGTTCACTCTGCTTCAACAAATTTACAGCTTCATCATACAACGCTGGTGTTCGTAAAACAAACTTACCACTCCTAACATCACAAGTTTGTATTTCTTCACGGTTACACAGACAAAACCTA
Organism: Fundulus heteroclitus; assembly: GCF_011125445.2. NCBI lineage: Eukaryota > Metazoa > Chordata > Actinopteri > Cyprinodontiformes > Fundulidae > Fundulus > Fundulus heteroclitus. The sequence continues at coordinate 32,807,794 of NC_046383.1, read as the reverse complement.
CAAAATTTGTCCACATTAAAGGACTCTTGGAATCCACCTAAGGAGTGTGCAGCCAAGTTGTCTGCAGCCACACATAAAATGGTCCCTTTTATATTACAACCAAGTTCCTTAACAAACACACCAACTGTTTCTAGGTACTGAATGTCCTTTATAAGTGGCTCCAAAACACTATTATAACCATAAATCTTTACATGTTCAGTCTTGCACAGTAAAGCTAGATATACTCATGACAATGACGACTTATATTTTCTTGGTAAATTGGCAAGAACCCAATAGACACCACAGATTCTGTGTTTTTTGTCCCTAAGGGATTATAAATTTCGAAATCGTCAATGTACAAATTTATGCATAAACTAACATCTTCATGTGAGAGAATTTGATTATTTTTAAAGCACTCACCATCCAGACATGACTTGAACTGCCCTAAGTGTTCACATGACCTGTTAACTCTTAACTCATGCAGTACCTCATCTCTTTTGAGAAGTTCAGAAATTACTGTTAGAATTGGGACATAAACGACAGTATGAGACCTATTGTGTCTATTTAAAATATATTCAACAGGTTGAATAACAGTAAAGTTTTGTCTATAAAATGACTGCCTTTTAAATGTTGTGCCTAAAGGCCCCTCTCTTGAAAGTAAACTGAGTGGATTTGCACCCTGTAGTGCTTCAGTTAAAGATGCTGTTAATTCCTCAGAATTGCAGTTTTGCTCCTTCAAAATATTTTCAATCGTCTGCCTAGTTATTTGTCCAGCACATTTACCAACATCAAACAAGTCATCAACAATTTCTTGAATTGCTCACTTAGACACATGAAGGACTGCTTGCAGGCGAAGTAAAAGGGATGCAATCCGCCGCTGAATAGAATTATGACGCTGAATTTCAGAATCAGGCAATAATAAATCTGATGACACTAAATCATCCAACTGTTCCTTAACGTCATTTACGAAGGTTTGACTGTTACATTTTACAACAAGGTCAGGATCGAAATCAACAAACGTAGTAGTATAAGGATGATATCGACTGATGTGCAGTAAAAGTTGAGATTACGCTAGACCTGAAAGAGCACCCCACAAATGGACAACTAACAGTTTCTCGTATTCTCAAATGTCTCTTTAAATGAAGAAAATACTGTTTGGTGTTGGTTGGTGCTGAAAAAGTACAGAGTTTACAGCGTAGTTTAGCAACTGGATATGGTCCTTTTTTTATGTTCCTGCATATGTTTTGCAAAATCCACATAAGATTGGAGCACAGTTAGACAGCTTGGGTAAATGCATGTCCAACTCCGTCTTCCACGTCCATGAGTGTCTTTGTAATGACTCACTATGGTTCTTTCATGGTAGGAGGCAAAACTACAAAACTTACAGCTCCACTTCATCCACAGTTGTAGTCTTTAATGACTGGACCACCAGCACCTTAAAAACACAGATATCATAAACTATTAGAATATGATACAAAAGCATTTGTCATTAACTGCAAGCATGACAAACATTAAAAGTAGTGCATGTTGGGGGAAAAAAGGAGTGTAAACATAGTACATATTTTAAATGACTGCTTATATAACCATATCCACCAGTGGCTGACAAAAAGTCATCTATTTTAGAACAATAATTTCAGAAGATGAGACTGCATTTTTAGCTTTCTTGTAATAAGTTGCCATTAATTGAGCTAGGATTTATATAATTATAGATAGTTAAGAAAATACTACATACCCAAGAGAAAAAGATTTGTGCGGTCCGACTCGCGGAGCGGGGGTCGACGACAACTTTTGCGCGCTGGGGGCGTATCCATGTGTTTTTTTCCCTGTCATTCACATAAACATGTAAGCATATCGAGTTAGTTTTTTTTTTTTTTTTGAATGTTGGCGAGGTGGCCGCCTCGCCAAGATAGCGCTGCGGGAAACCCTGCATGAAGACACAACTCTCATCTCCATATCCACTCGCAGTCGCGTCCCGGCCCCGCTTGTCATTGTGGAGTTCAGCTCCGGGGGAGCAACATGAAACTGCAGTTAAGATAACCGAAAAAATGCCGACCGTAGCTCTGTTGGAAGTACCCTTGTCTTTTTCATAGTGAGCTATCAGAAACATAAAACGCCAGCACGCAAAAAGGGAGTAGGCCGTGGGCCAGAATCTGTAGGGTGACTTTTCGTATAAACTGTCAGGGGGCAACTTTCTTCCACCGGGAAAAGTTGCTACACATAGCAGTGATCTCAAAACACCAATGTTCCCACGTTTTCACTTGCACATTAAGAAGTTATAGCCGATACAAAATCTAAACTGTGGCGCTCCGGGCCAAGAGGCCACGTGATTCGATTTTTGCTGCTCAGCCAATCAGATCGCTGTATTGTCAGCTGTGCGCGTTCACCAGTTCATCATGGCTGCGCCCATAAGATGTTTGTATGCATTTGTTTCCAGACGAACAAAGCCCAATAATAGCATTTTCTGGTGCCAGCTGGCTGAGATCTTGATGGCAAGAAAAAATAAATAGCCCAGACCATCCGTCATCCATTTTCTAACACGCTTATTCCTGCTGGGTTTTCGGTGTGCAAGTGAAAACATGGTAGTGATGGCGAGATGAAGCCTCATGAGGCATTGAACCACTCAGCCAACTGGTTCGAGAAAAGGTTCATTTCTTGACGGTTCATGTGCACACAGCACCACCTACTGGCAAGTTGTATAATCACAGCCAGCTGTATCTTAACACGTGTGATGCATATCATTTTTGCCTATTATGGCTCTTGGGAATGACTTCACAGAAGGTGTAGGACGAAATCATTTGTCTACATAAATTTTGTAAACACATGTGTACAATAAAATATTGTTTGAATGTATTCTCTGTGTGTAATTATTCCCAAAATAGTAGTGACATGATATGGCATGTTGTGTAATGTTTTTCTGTGACTCTAGAAAAATGGCATGGGCTTAATCAGGCAGAGGACAATGAAAGTGCTTGTGGAACTAGGCAGGGGGTAGTGAATAGGCTAATGCTTGTGTAACTTGGATGATTTCATGCATTTTTATTAAGAACAATTTCTCCACAGTTTTTGGTTTCAAATGATTTCTCTTTTTTGATACTACTTCTCCAACCTTTGAAAAGAGACGCTCACATGGCACAGATGATGGCGGGGTGCATAAATAAATAAGTGCAAGTATGTACAGATTGGGGTACTGTGACCAATGATTAGCCCAGTACTATACGGTCCCACATTTTACCCTCAGCAGCAACACCGAAGCACACAGAGGTTCCCGCTGCGTCTTTACGCACGATCCAGCTGCTGATGTCTCCTCTCTTTTCAGCTCAATGCAATTCTAGACAGTAACAGTTTATAACCTATATCACCTTTCACAGCAACAGGTTTCTCATCTCAGTCGACCAGACAAATCTCTATTGCTCTCCTCAGTGCGCTCTGGGCGGTGAGGTGGGAGGATTTTACCCGATGGTGCGCTGCGTGCGAGGGATAAACAGGGGGGAAATGCATAAATAAAAACTGTAAAGGGCTCCTATACAGTGATCATAGGAGCTGACCGGTCTGAGATCAGCCTCCTGATGTTACAAGTTCTTTAAAATGAAAGCGCGCACCCAAATTACAAGTAACGTAATTTTGCGCACCTGAAAAAAGCGCACGGCAGAAGCGCATCGAAGCGCTGAGGCACAGAAATACGGTGCATGTAGTTAAAAAATGCAGAATTAATAAAAACAACTTATAACCAGACGTAGCGTTTTAAACTGCATCTGGTGAGCAGAACTGTTTTATGATTGCAGCCATCACTGGTTCTAAATGAAGGCTTTATCTGGCAGCAGCCCCCCCCCCCCCTCCCCTCCTGCGTACGTAGTACAGGACCTTACCGGCTTACTTTCACCACTGTTAAGACTAAAATTATTCATAACTCTGATCGCTCCTCCTGCTGCTCTGTTAACATGAACTGCAGCAGGAATTACTGATGGCCACAAGCTGTGAAAGAAGCTGAAACATCTCAGCAGAAGGCGGAGTTTTTATCGTCCGCTGCCCAGATGGGCGTTGGGATTTTTATGCGTGAAAAAATGCCATGTTTGCGTGTGACTGTGTGAAGTCAGTGACGGTCAATGCGTGATAGTTGAGAGCACTGATCTCCTATCTATCTATCTCTCTCCTAAACTCTCCAAACACCAAACTAACTGTCTCAAACTAAATAACCACTATCCAAACTCTGCTATCCAAACTATCAAAACTCTATCCACTCTCTCAACTGACCGCAACTCGCCTACAACAACCCACATTTTGAATGGGAACATTGGTGTTTTGAGTTCACTGCTATGTGTAGCAACTTTTCCCGGTGGAAGAAAGTTGCCCCCTGACAGTTCATACGAAACTTCTTAAGGAAGCGTCCTACAGATTCTGGCCCACGGACTAAAGGAAAAAAAAAAAAGGGGGTCCCGACTAATTGCTGAAACTGTGACACAGCCTCCCCCGAGACCGCAAACAGCGCGGTACTAAGTTAAACAGAGCGCTACAGATTCGCTTCTGTGGAATTAAATGTGATAAAAATCTTGCTAGCTGTCTGAATTTTTTTCTGTGTATAATTTTAGGAAGGCTACACCGTGGGGCTGTTATGATGGGTTAGCCTCAACGAACTTGACTGCAATTAAGCTGTTGATTCAGTATAATGTGTTAAAAATGCTACAGACAAACATTCATTTAAGACATTTTTGATAAATTAAACTTACCTTGTTTTACTTGCTTTTCTCTCGTTCCTCGTTCAGAAAAGCCCACCGAATGCCACAACGCCAGTTAGCTAAACTCCTTAACTTGCTAACAAAAAGTATCCATCCGCCAGTTCACTTTTCACGTCCTTAGGTGGTTAGCTTCTTCAATTTGGGGATTACGGGAAGGGCTTATAATTGGATTAAAGATTTTTTGTCAAATAGAGATATACAGGTACAGATGGGAATAGCATTATCTAATAAATATAAAATTGATAATGGAACTCCACAAGGAAGTATTATTAGTCCATTATTATTTTCCATTATGATTAATGATGTCTTTAAAGAAGTAGATCAGGATGTCATGAAATCATTGTTTGCTGATGATGGAGCTTTGTGGAGGAAAGGGAAAAATGTAAAAATAGTATATAAGAAAATACAGAAGGCTATTGATTCTGTTGAAAATTGGGCGTATAACTGGGGAGTTAAATTCTCAGTAGATAAAACAAAGACAGTTGTATTTAGTAGGAAGAAAATAGAGGAAATTGAATTAAAAATGTATGGAGAAAAAATAGAAAAAGTAAGTAAATTTCGGTTTTTAGGAATTATGTTTGATTCCAAACTTTTATGGGGAGATCATGTAAAGTATATTGAAGGGAAATGTAAAAAGGTTATAAATATAATGAGATGTTTAGTAGGTATAGATTGGGGAGATATATATATATATATATATATATATATATATATATATATATATATATATATATATATATATATCACATGCTTCAGTCTCTTGTATCTTTTTCTTTTTGACAATGACAGACAAGTTTTCCCTGCAGTAGTTTCTGCAGGGCAGACTCCATATGCTGCTCCAGCGCAACTTAACTCCGTTAGGAAAGCTAATATGCATCCATTAGGCGCCTGCAGGTTGTGCAAAACACTGCAGCGTGACTTTTAGCTGAAACAAGAAAGTATGAGCACATCACCCCCGTTTTAAACATCCCTTCACTGGCTACCTGTACTAACTTTACAGGATCCTTTTTAAAGTAGTTCTTGTTAGCTTTTAAATCTCTTAAATCCTACCTACCCCCATCCCCAAGCTGCTGCAGCCACATAAACCCACCTACTCGCTTAGGTCTCCTTTCCAGCAACTCCTTTTAACTCAGATTCATTATATCAACAGCATCTGCACAGCCAATTGTACATGTTTTTTTGTTATTTTTTTAACTCTGCACTAGAAAAGCATCAAATCAAGTCACGGACACAGTTGTCGGGACTTGAATTTCTTCAGGAAATCTGCTGCACATTATTGACAAAAAGCCTTGATTAGGCCCCCTGAGTTAAAGTCCAAGATCACATTGGGACATTTCTATAGAAGACATTTAAAATGGTTTAGAAATGTGCTAATTCTTTTCAATTTGCTGTTTTCTCATCAAAGGGCTTGGTCACCAATCTTACTCTGGGACAAGTCTCCCTCACCGGCTGGACCATGTACAGTCTCAGCATCGACGAGGCAGTCAGACAGGGCCTCCTTGGAGAAAAACCTCCCGCCGGGGTAGCTCCAGGTCAGCCTGCGGCTCTGTCACCTCCAGCCTTCTATAAGGGGACCTTCATCATCCCCGACGGGATTCCTGACCTCCCTCAAGACACTTACATCAAGCTGCCAGGCTGGAAGAAGGTGACTGACCCTAAAATAGGCATTTAGCCGTAAGCCGTGTACCGCTTATGTTATTCAGGCGACAAAAGGCCAAAGAAAAAGTTCTGTACATGTACTGTGAAAGCAAAAATGATAAATAGCAACAAAGATACTAGGTTCAATATTCAGAAAGTTGGATTTATTATTGTCTGTTTTTGGTGGATTGCTTTAATTAAAGCAATCTAAAGTCTTCATGTTTGAGGAAAGCAAAAATAATGTTCTGTGATAAATGTTAAGGTTAAAGAATTTAGTCTGATTAAGTCACTCACTCATTTGAGGTCTTTTGCATTATTATTGGCTTTGCCAATTACACATATTTTGATATTCAAATTGTAAAATGTAATTGATTTCCCATTTTCTAAATTAAGCTATAAGAACGTGAGTTGTCCCAGCCCTTCTCTGGATGTGTGTACTGTATGTGTCTAATCATGCTTTGAGATATTTAGTGTTTATCTCCTCAGAAGACTTAATTTTCTGACTAAAGTACAGACAAATGAATTACATATTATTTGTTCTTTTTTTTTTTTAGGAGCAGATCTGGATTAACGGGTTTAATGTAGGCCGTTATTGGCCCGCTCGAGGCCCCCAGGTGACATTTTTGGTTCCTGCCAGCATCCTGAGCACAGCAGCACCCAACAATGTGACCGTTCTGGAGCTGGAAGCAGATCCATGCAGCTCCCAGAGATGCACTGTTGAGTTTACAGCCACCCCGATCCTCAATGCAACAGTCTTCTCTGAGCACCAACCGCACCAGAAACTGTTCACTAAAGAGGATTTCCTGTGAGGATAAGGGATCTCTCAATTTGCACCGCAGGACTCAACGCATGAGCCTCAAATCAACTGTTGTTTTGTGAAATGTATTAGCATTTGTCCCCCCCCCCCCCCCAATCTGTGTTACATGAATGTCAATTTATTTTCTGATTCTGTTTTTATAAAAGTGTTGGCACCATCTTATTCTAACATGTTTCTGGAAGCTCCTCTTCTGATGGGGATTATAAGCAATGGAAGCTGTGGTGTTTCATATTTCAGGGAGCATTTCATTTTTTTTTTTTTTTTGTATGAAAACCACATCAGGGAAATACATGTTCAGATGAGTAATCCTATCATTAAAAACAGCTGTGGGGTGTTCAAAATTTCACTTTGGCCAAGATTGTCAAGTTAAAAGTATTTAAAAGAAAAAAAAAATGATAAAAAAAATTATATTGGGATTTTATTTTGCCTGCTTGATTAAAAAATGAGTATTCAATATTTGAAACAAATTATTCAGATTTTCTGCAGGAAAGGGATGTGTGTATCATTGTACAGGGTGTGCACAATTATTAGGCAAGTTGTAGTTTGGGGGATCAATTTTATTTCTGAACCACTACAGTGCTCTTGGTCAATCTAAAATGTAAATAAATCTCAAACCTGAATATTTAAGAAAGTAAAAGTGAGATTTTGGCTTTCTTAGGAGAACATCTGTGTGTGCACAATTATTGGGTAACTACAGTATTAGTGTGCAGAATTATTATAAAGTAATTATTTTATTATAAAAAAAACCTTTTATTTAGCTTTAATCTCACTTGTTTATTTTCATCCATTAAAGTGAGAATAATAAACGGCTCAAAATTTACAAATGAACATTTCTGACATTTCCAAAAATAAATGATTGTAGCCACCCTTCTTTCCAATAACAGTTAGCAGCCTTCCATTCATGGAGTTGGTTTCTTGACTGTTCAGAGAGGTGGACTGTTTTCCTTCACCGTACATCTCCCATTTAAGAAGGACCCACACGTTCTCAAAATGATTAGATCAGGTGAGGAAGGGGCCCATGCCATTATTCTCTCATCTTTAAGGCCTCTACTGGCTAGCCACACAGTGGAGTACTTCGAAGCAGGCGAAGGAGCATTTTCCTGCATAAAAATCATGGTCTTGAAAAATACAGACTTTTTCCTGTACCACAGCTTAAAGAAAGTGTTTTCTAAAAACTGGCAGTAGGGAGTTGAGTTTGAGTTCATCTTCAACCCAAAAAGGTCCAACTAGTCCATCTTTAATAATACCAGCCCATACCAGTACGCCGCCCCCACCTTTGTTGGCATCTGATGCAAAGTGGAGGTCTGTGTCCGTTACTGATCCAGCCACGGGTCCATGCATCTGCTCCGTCAAGAGTCACTCTCATTTCGTCATTCCATAAAACCTTTGAGAAATCTTTCTTCAGATATTTCTCGGCCAAGTTTTGAGGTTCTAACTGAAGTGTCTTGTTCAGTGGTGGTCAGGTTTTAGCCTTCTCTACCTTGGCCATGTCTCTGAGCACTGAACACATTGTACTTCTGGGCACTCCAGGTAAGCTGCACATCTGGAATATGACAGCGCTGGAAGATAATGGGTTCCTGGTAGCTTCACGTGTGATTCTTCTCAAATCTTTGGCAGTTAATTGGTGTCATTTTCTCAACACCTTTCTTGCGACCCTGTTAACTATTTGCAGCAAAATGTTTGATGGCTTGGCGATCACGGCCCAATATCTTGGCAATTTCAAGAGTGCTGCGTCCCTCTGAAAGTCTTTTTACATTTTTGGACTTTTCAGAGGCACTTAAATCTCTTTTCTCGCCCATGTTGCCTGAGAAAAAGAAGCTGCCTAATAATTATGCACATCCTGATATAGGGCGTTGATCTCCTTGAAAATTTTTTTTCTAATCTCAGCAATAAAAACAAGATTTTTGGTCAGTCTTCCTTTGAAAATGCTTGCCAAAGAAAGCAGCCAAAAATAAGAAATTGACCATGAGGAAACTCAAGTGTGGGAGTACTTATGCAAAAGGCTGTACAGGAGAATCATACATTGTATCAAAACAGCCTACTTGCATGCCCTAACAGACAGGAAAAACTACAAGGAGCAGCCAGAAGACTATATGAGAAAAAGTCATGAAAAACAGGTCCAAATGCTACAGAAATCATTGCATGGACTCAAGCAGTCAGGTAGACTTTGGAAGGCAATGTTGCATACATATGACTGAAAATGATGTTATACACTGATGGTGCTGATCACCGGGTGTGTACAAGAGGAAGACAAAAATATTAGGTTATCTAACTAATTTGGCTTGATGACCTGATAATAGCAGCTAACCGCAAGAAAAGTACAAAGCAAGGAAAAAGGCAATCGCCAAAAGGTCCAAAATGAAAGACCCAGAAAAGCTGAAACATTTCTTGGTAACAGATTTTTAACAGCTGGAGAGGTGAAAACATCAAAAGTCCAGCATAATGTTGTATACAATTGTGAAGTAGGAATATTCTACATGATGTAAAACATTTATCACAAATAAATGAAAATTGCTGAGTACAAAGGTATTCAGCCTCCTTTTCTCTGACTGCAACCAATTGCCTCCAGAAGTTACCTGATGATTTCTAATGACTGAATAGAGTCCACCTGTGTGCAATCTAATCTCAGTAAAAATACTGCTGCTCTGTGACGGCCTCATATGTTGGTTGAGAAAATATTTGAAAGCAAACAGCATCATGAATTCCAAGGAACACACTGGACAGGTCAGGGATGAAGTTGTGGAAAGTTTTAAAGCAGGCTTAGGCTATAAAAAGATTTCTTAAGCTTTGAACAATTCACAGAGCACAATGTTCAATCCATCTTCCGGAAATGGAAAGAGTATGGCAAAACTTTAAATCTACCAAGACAAGGCCGTTCTCCTGAACTTACAGATCGATCAAGAAAAGCTCTGATCAGAGATGCAGCCAAGAGGCCAATGGAGACTCTGGACAAACTGCAGAGATCCACAGCTTAGGTGGGGGAATCTGTCCACAGGACAACTATTAGTTGTACACTGCACAAATGTGGTCTTTATGGAAGAGAGGCAAGAAGAAAGCCATTGTTGTTATGTTAGTGACTAAGTCAGTAGAACTGCAGGCTTGGACAAAAAGGCAGAGAGAGAGCTAAGCTATCAAGGTAGCAAGCGCTAATCTCTCCCAATAAGCAGCATTGCAGCCACGCCAACAGCATTTCAAGTGTTACTGCTGCCCAAGTTTGATCTCTTAACACCAGAGGAGTGGTCTAAATGTATCAGACACTTTGGGCAGTTCAGGATATCATCTGGACTTGGGTTGCAGCCATAAGAAAACCAGGTTAACCCTCTGATATATACAATGGCCGACAAAGGATAGGAAATGATTCCTTCACTGAAACTATGCGACGATGAGGTGAGTACCACACCCCCAAATACTAACTGGATGTGCACGTTGTTTTCAGAAGGAACACTGAATAGTTCCCAAAACTATTCAGTGACTTAGATCAGATGGAGGGGGAATACAAAATCTTAGATGCTAAACCATTTGCTCTGTCAGCCCCAAAACGTGTCACTTTTCCCTGTTACCCAGAGTAAAAAAGGACTAGCTCAAACAGAAGAGGGGTAATCTCTAGAGTAGAGCAGCCTACTGACTGGTGTGCAGGTATGGTCCCAGTACCCAAACCAAACAGAGAAGAAGTTTGTGTGTGTGTCGATTTAACTAAATTGAGCAACTCTGTTAAAAAATAATGACACATATTGTCATGAGTGGAGCACACCCTAGGATAGCTAGAGGGTGCAAACTCGATGCAAACTCAGGATTTTGGCACATACCTCTGTCCAGGGAGTCGGTGCTTCTCACAACCTATATCACGCCCTTTGGAAGATATTGCTTTAACACACTTTATCTTAGAAACTCTTCAGCTCCCTGTGGATGGAACTCTAAACAACAACTGACTTCCCAGAGTTATTGAATAAGGAGACTGTGGAGTGATGAAGTTCCAGCACTTTTATTGACAAACAGTATTTATTGAAAAACAAGATAACTCATTACAGGAATATGCAAATACAACACCAAGGACTCATAACAGTTACAAATCATGTGTGCTGGAACTTTTAATAAAGATCAGCTTGAATGCTTCATGGAGTTTTAACACACAAGATCAAAGGTTTAGCATTCGCCTACAATTTAGGGTTCAACTAATTAAGTAAGGCCTGTTTTAGGTCCCTATGCACAGATTATTTTTGTATATTAGACTACTTAAGCTAAGCCTGTATACTAATTTAGGTCGAATCCGTCTACCTTCTCCCCACCCTGAAAACCCTCCTACTCGAGCCTCCACTCACCACTTCGATGGATAACCATCCACCACCCTCAAACTTACCAAACCAGGAGCAAAAGCAGGAGAGGTTCAGTGTGGGCGGGGAAACAACCAGAAAACGCTACCCACAGCGGTAGTAAAAATTGGTGAGACCCCCAGGGAGATCTGCTCTCGGCCAATCTGAGCCAGAAAACCCTGTGTTGAATCTAGGAGTTACCATTACTAGCTAATTTTAAAGGATCTATAGAGCCAATCAGATCCCGGTCTGTCCTTCCATAATAAACAAAAATTGCATAAATCAGTGATCTTTGGTGTGAGAAAACTTCTCCATTTCTTTCATCAAGCAGTGAGAACAAATACGAATCATGTCAGGAAAAACATTTGAAATTCCAAATATCAATTTTAACATTGCTTAAGCAAAACTGAAGTAACACAACTAAACATTTTCATTCATGCCTAAATCGAAACTGATAATAAAACAAAATAAAAACAGAAAAAGTAACGGGGGAAAAAAAAACAACAATCTGACAATACTACTGTAAAATTGCAAATCAAACAAATCAATATCATCAAGCCCACAGGAACATTTTTAAAAGCATTACAAGGAACAGTCACCAAGAAGGAAAAAAAACAAAACTTGTGGTGGGCCGCTGTCCTCACAGCCAGCTCGGTGGCTCAGGTCGATGACGATGATTCCTGGTGTGTGATCTTTCTTGTCCTGCGATTTGTCGGCCCCTGGTGGTGGCGGCACCTTCCGTTGTTCGACCTTCACTGCCGTGTAAGTCGTGAGGAGCACCTCCAGTGGCCCTTTTCTAAACTTTCCCAAATTTAGTCACATTACATCCACAAACATAAAATAATATTTTATTTAAATCTTATGTGAAAGTCCAACATAACATATACAATTGTGACGTAGAAGGAATATCCTACATGATGTAAAACATTCATTACAAATAAATGAAAATTGCTCTGTGCAAAGGTATTCAGCCTCCTTTTCTCTGATGCGACCAATTGCTTTAAGCAGGAAAATCTATATAACGTGGACGTCATTAAAGCCAAAGATTCCCTTTTACAGTAAAAATATGTGCCCAGCCAGAGATGCACTGATTAATCGGTGTAAAAAGAAGGGTCACTATGCAAGAGTGTGCAGATCTGGAACAATAAGAGAAATATGGGCAGCAGGTGATGACAGTAAAGAGGAAGCTGCATTTCTGGGCTTAGTAGCAACAAATGAAATAGGGGAAGCTTGGATCATGTCACATAATATGTGTATTGGAAAAAAAAATCACAGCATTTACACATTAATGGTATGTACTACAGGTCGACCGATACAGGATTTTTTTAAGGCCAATACCAATCATTTTGACATCAGGCAAAGTGATACCCGATACGTGGGGACGAATTTTTCTGGCCAATTTGAAGCGGATATTGTTTTTTGATTTTCCATTTACATGAGAAAAATTACACAATTATAACAAATGTTACACAAGTGTCAATTTAAACCAAAAAATAATCATTAATTAAAAGGAGCATAGTTCCAGAGTTTTTGCAAAAGTTCCCCCCTCTGCCCAGATGTTGAAATGACACCAGTGTTGTGCATGGGAGAAGAGGAAAAGTATCAGCTGCTGTGACTGCACAGCTCTTTTGTTCAGAGGTGCCTTGTCTTCTGAGATAAAGCAGCTGTAAATATTGAGGTGAGGCTGTGTTCTCAATGAAGACAGAGACTCAACAAAGTAGCCAGATGAGCGAGGGTGCAGCGAGTCACAGAGAACATGACCCTGATCGCTCTCTCATGAACTTACTAATGAAGCCTGTACAGTGGAGCAGGCTAGTCCAAAGTGGGGCCTGGGGGCATTTGTGGCCCCTGTACTGATTTTGGGCTTCCCCCCCAACTGCATTTAAAAATTATTACAGAAAAGTAAAAATAATATAATTGAAAACATTGAGTACAACACAAAGTATTCATATTTTAATAAACCCACTTTTGAAACTCTTTAATTTCATAGTAACATCTATCCAATGATATTTAATTACTCAAATGCAGACTTTGATAAATTAAAATTCAGTTTAGTTATTAAAATTGGCTAATTACAGCAAGAGTTTTCAAAGAACTGACCCAATATCTGTTCTTATATTGCTAGACCAAAAAGAGTTCAGTTTTTTTTATTGTCAAATTAAATCATTGAAAATAATCTACAAACTTTGTTAATACAACAAATGAGTAAAAAGCTTTTTAAATTTTGGATCTACAATAATTTACACATTAATTTCCTACACAACTCTGACTATTTAAAATTTTCATATTTTGTAGAGCAGGTAAAACATAAACGTGATTGTATTGTTTTTTTTTTGTTTTTTTATATTTCACTTTTTTGGCCCTCGAGTTCCTTTGACTTGACAATTTTGGCCCATGTAACAAAAAGTTTGGTCAACCCGTGACCCGTAGAAGCAACTGCAGTAAATGGAGGAAAACTCATTTTACACGTCAGACATGTATGAAAAAGAAAAAAAAAAACCTCCGTCACGATTTGTTCTGATGAACCCGAACGCTGGAGAGAGAGAGAGAGAGAGAGAGAGAGAGAGAGAGAGAGAGAGAGAGAGAGAGAGAGAGAGAGAGAGAGAGAGAGAGAGAGAGAGAGAGAGAGAGAGAGAGAGAGAGAGAGAGAGAGAGAGAGAGCTGCAGGTGTTGTGCTGTGCTGTGGAATCAGAAGTACGCTGGGAGCCAGGAATAGCCAGCAACACGGGGGAGAGAGCTCTTGGAGTGCTGGAGTAGCAGGATATCCAGCAGCACAGCAGAAAAAATTACTTGGAGCGCTGGAGTAGCAGGCGTCGACGAAGGGAACTCTGTCAGGCAGACGTAGGAAGCTCTGGCTAGCAGACATGGGAGCTCTGACTAGCGGACATAGGAGGCTCTGACTACTGGGCATGGGAAGCTCTGGCTAGCGGATGTAGGAAGCTCTGGCTAGCGGGCGTAGGAGGCTCTGACTAGCGGGCGTACGAAGCTCCGGCTAGCGGACGTGGGAAGCTCTGGCTAGCGGGCGTAGGAGGCTCTGGCTAGCGGGCGAAGGAGGCTCTGGCTAGCAGGTGTAGGAAGCTCTGACTAGCGGGCGTACGAAGCTCCGGCTAGCGGACGTGGGAAGCTCTGGCTAGCAGGCGTGGGAAGCTCTGGCTAGCAGGTGTAGGAAGCTCTGACTAGAGGGCGTAGGAAGCTCTGACTAGCAGGTGTAGGAAGCTCCGGCTAACAGGCGTAGGAGGCTCTGGCTAGCAGGCGTAGGAAGCTCTGGCTAGCAGGCGGAGCTCTGGCTAGCAGGCGTGGGAAGCTCTGGCTAGCAGGTGTAGGAAGCTCTGGCTAGCAGGCGTGGGAAGCTCTGGCTAGCAGGCGTAGGAGGCTCTGGCTAGCAGGCGTAGGAAGCTCTGACTAGCGGGTGTAGGAGACTCTGGCTAGCAGACATGGGAGCTCTGACTAGCGGACATAGGAGGCTCTGACTAGCGGGCGTGGGAAGCTCTGGCTAGCAGGCGTAGGAAGCTCCGACTAGCGGATGTAGGAAGCTCTGGCTAGCAGGCGTAGGAGGCTCTGGCTAGCAGGCGTAGGAGGCTCTGGCTAGCAGGTGCAGGAGGCTCCGGCTAGCGGACGTGGGAAGCTCTGGCTAGCGGGCGTGGGAGGCTCTGACTAGCAGGCGTAGGAAGCTCTGGCTAACAGGCGTAGGAAGCTCTGGCTAACAGGCGTAGGAGGGTCTGGCTAGCAGGCGTAGGAGGCTCTGGCTAGCAGGTGTAGGAAGCTCTGGCTAGCAGGTGTAGGAAGCTCTGACTAACAGGTGCAGGAGGCTCCGGCTAGCGGACGTGGAAAGCTCTGGCTAGCAGGCGTAGGAGGCTCTGGCTAGCAGGCGTGGGAAGCTCTGGCTAGCAGGCGTGGGAAGCTCTGGCTAGCAGGCGTAGGAAGCTCTGGCTAGCAGGTGTAGGAAGATCTGACTAGCAGGCGTAGGAAGCTCTGGCTAACAGGCGTAGGAAGCTCTGGCTAGCAGGTGTAGGAAGCTCTGACTAGCAGGCGTAGGAAGCTCTGGCTAGCAGGTGTAGGAAGCTCTGACTAGCAGGCGTAGGAAGCTCTGGCTAGCAGGCGTAGGAAGCTCTGACTAGCAGGCGTAGGAAGCTCTGGCTAACAGGCGTAGGAGGCTCTGGCTAGCAGACGTAGGAGGCTCTGACTAGCAGGCGTAGGAAGCTCTGACTAGCAGGCGTAGGAAGCTCTGGCTAGCAGGCGTAGGAGGCTCTGGCTAGCAGGTGCAGGAGGCTCCGGCTAGCGGACGTGGGAAGCTCTGGCTAGCGGGCGTGGGAGGCTCTGACTAGCAGGCGTATGAAGCTCTGGCTAACAGGCGTAGGAAGCTCTGGCTAGCAGGCGTAGGAAGCTCTGACTAGCAGGCGTAGGAAGCTCTGGCTAACAGGCGTAGGAGGCTCTGGCTAGCAGACGTAGGAGGCTCTGACTAGCAGGCGTAGGAAGCTCTGACTAGCAGGCGTAGGAAGCTCTGGCTAGCAGGCGTAGGAGGCTCTGGCTAGCAGGTGCAGGAGGCTCCGGCTAGCGGACGTGGGAAGCTCTGGCTAGCGGGCGTGGGAGGCTCTGACTAGCAGGCGTATGAAGCTCTGGCTAACAGGCGTAGGAAGCTCTGGCTAACAGGCGTAGGAGGGTCTGGCTAGCAGGCGTAGGAGGCTCTGGCTAGCAGGTGTAGGAAGCTCTGGCTAGCAGGTGTAGGAAGCTCTGACTAACAGGTGCAGGAGGCTCCGGCTAGCGGACGTGGAAAGCTCTGGCTAGCAGGCGTAGGAGGCTCTGGCTAGCAGGCGTGGGAAGCTCTGGCTAGCAGGCGTGGGAAGCTCTGACTAGCAGGCGTAGGAAGCTCTGGCTAGCAGGTGTAGGAAGATCTGACTAGCAGGCGTAGGAAGCTCTGGCTAACAGGCGTAGGAAGCTCTGGCTAGCAGGCGTGGGAAGCTCTGACTAGCAGGTGTAGGAAGCTCTGACTAGCAGGTGTAGGAAGCTCTGACTAGCAGGCGTAGGAAGCTCTGGCTAGCAGGTGTAGGAAGCTCTGACTAGCAGGCGTAGGAAGCTCTGGCTAGCAGGTGTAGGAAGCTCTGACTAGCAGGCGTAGGAAGCTCTGGCTAGCAGGTGTAGGAAGCTCTGACTAGCAGGCGTAGGAAGCTCTGGCTAACAGGCGTAGGAGGCTCTGGCTAGCAGACGTAGGAGGCTCTGACTAGCAGGCGTAGGAAGCTCTGACTAGCAGGCGTAGGAAGCTCTGGCTAGCAGGTGTAGGAAGCTCTGACTAGCAGGCGTAGGAAGCTCTGACTAGCAGGCGTAGGAAGCTCTGGCTAGCAGGTGTAGGAAGCTCTGACTAGCAGGCGTAGGAAGCTCTGGCTAACAGGCGTAGGAGGCTCTGGCTAGCAGGCGTAGGAGGCTCTGGCTAGAAGGCGTGGGAAGCTCTGGCTAGCAGGCGTAGGAGGCTCTGGCTAGCAGGCGTGGGAAGCTCTGGCTAGCAGGCGTGGGAAGCTCTGGCTAGCAGGTGTAGGAAGCTCTGACTAGCAGGCGTAGGAAGCTCTGACTAGCAGGCGTAGGAAGCTCTGGCTAGCAGGTGTAGGAAGCTCTGACTAGCAGGCGTAGGAAGCTCTGGCTAACAGGCGTAGGAGGCTCTGGCTAGCAGGCGTAGGAGGCTCTGGCTAGCAGGCGTAGGAGGCTCTGGCTAGCAGGGGTAGGAAGCTCTGACTAACAGGCGTAGGAAGCTCTGACTAGCGGGCGTAGGAGGCTCTGGCTAGCAGGCGTGGGAAGCTCTGGCTAGCAGGCGTAGGAGGCTCTGGCTAGCAGGCGTGGGAAGCTCTGGCTAGCAGGCGTGGGAAGCTCTGACTAGCAGGCGTAAGAAGCTCTGGCTAACAGGCGTAGGAGGCTCTGGCTAGCAGGCGTAGGAGGCTCTGACTAGCAGGCGTAGGAAGCTCTGGCTAGCAGGCGTATGAGGCTCTGACTAGCAGGTGTAGGAAGCTCTGACTAGCAGGCGTAGGAAGCTCTGGCTAGCAGGTGTAGGAAGCTCTGGCTAGCAGGCGTAGGAAGCTCTGGCTAGCAGGTGTAGGAAGCTCTGACTAGCAGGCGTAGGAAGCTCTGGCTAACAGGCGTAGGAGGCTCTGGCTAGCAGGCGTAGGAGGCTCTGACTAGCAGGCCTAGGAAGCTCTTGCTAGCAGGTGTAGGAGGCTCTGGCTAGCAGGTGTAGGAAGCTCTGGCTAGCAGGCGTAGGAAGCTCTGGCTAGCAGGCGTATGAGGCTCTGGCTAGCAGGCGTATGAGGCTCTGGCTAGCAGGCGTAGGAGGCTCTGGCTAGCAGGCGTGGGAAGCTCTGACTAGCAGGTGTAGGAAGCTCTGGCTAACAGGCGTAGGAGGCTCTGGCTAGCAGGCGTAGGAGGCTCTGGCTAGCAGGCGTAGGAGGCTCTGACTAGCAGGCGTAGGAAGCTCTGGCTAACAGGCGTAGGAGGCTCTGACTAGCAGGCGTAGGAAGCTCTGGCTAACAGGCGTAGGAGGCTCTGGCTAGCAGGCGTAGGAGGCTCTGACTAGCAGGCGTAGGAAGCTCTGGCTAGCAGGCGTATGAGGCTCCGACTAGCAGGTGTAGGAAGCTCTGACTAGCAGGCGTAGGAAGCTCTGGCTAGCAGGTGTAGGAAGCTCTGGCTAGCAGGCGTAGGAAGCTCTGGCTAGCAGGTGTAGGAAGCTCTGACTAGCAGGCGTAGGAAGCTCTGGCTAACAGGCGTAGGAGGCTCTGGCTAGCAGGCGTAGGAGGCTCTGACTAGCAGGCCTAGGAAGCTCTTGCTAGCAGGTGTAGGAGGCTCTGGCTAGCAGGTGTAGGAAGCTCTGACTAGCAGGCGTAGGAAGCTCTGACTAGCAGGCGTAGGAAGCTCTGGCTAGCAGGTGTAGGAAGCTCTTGCTAGCAGGTGTAGGAGGCTCTGGCTAGCAGGTGTAGGAAGCTCTGACTAGCAGGCGTAGGAAGCTCTGGCTAGCAGGCGTAGGAAGCTCTGGCTAGCAGGCGTATGAGGCTCTGGCTAGCAGGCGTATGAGGCTCTGGCTAGCAGGCGTAGGAGGCTCTGGCTAGCAGGCGTGGGAAGCTCTGACTAGCAGGTGTAGGAAGCTCTGGCTAACAGCCGTAGGAGGCTCTGGCTAGCAGGCGCATGAGGCTCTGACTAGCAGGCGTAGGAGGCTCTGACTAGCAGGCGTGAGAAACACGAGGCAGGAAGAGGTTTGGATGAAGAATGATGACAATCCAGCGGAGAAGAGCAGACTGATGGAGGTTTAAGTAGAGGTGTTGGCATGTGCACTGAATCCAGGCTTAATTAGGAACGACAGGTGGAACTAATGAGTAAGAGCTGGGCTGCATGAGAGGTGGAAAGTGCTGGAAAGTTTATAAGGAGACAGGCAGGCCAATGCAAATTGCCTTCCTGGAGAACATCTTCTGTTTGATTTATATATTAAACTTATTTTTTCTACTTAAAAAATGTCCATGTTTTATTATCCAATCCATTCTGCTCTAACTGTCCTGAAGGAAACTGTCAAAGATGGACACACAGAGGAAGACGCTCACATACGCACACAGAAAGAGCGCTCGTAGCCAATCTACACCACTCTGTCACATCTTTCCTGCTCCAACACGTCTTACTTCAAATAGCGTTGGGACTCTTAAACTAAACTTAATGACAGCGAGAAAAGAACTTCTTGTTGTGGGGACGAGGAGGAAGAAAAAGGCCACCGCTGAACATTATTTTCTACAAAGTTAAATGCTATAAGTGTTGTGATTGTTTTCATGCGTGTACACGCCGACTCTTCAAGGCAACGAGCACTAACACAGCGGTGGCCAGCTGGAAACAAACATGTTTTTTTAGACAGTGGGATGGAGTTTTATACCAACTTTAAACAGCTCAACCACCATTTACAAACCAGCATTGACACGCAAGTTTCTGTGAGTGAAAATGGAAGTAAAAACCCTGCTCCATTCTCAGTGAAACCGCTGTTCCCTCCCGCTCACAGTGACCGAGGCAGACATTCAAAGGGCAAATACTAAATCAGACAGTTAAAAATACAATATTTGTGTTTTCTGTTGTATCGGGATGGGACGATACACTGCATGCATTGGCCGATCCATTGGCGCATTCAGCCACCATGCTTTGACGTCCCGTGACGCGCATACGTTGCCGCTGCCTCCCTGGCAGAGAGCGCCTGCTAATGTCAGACTGATTGACAATTTAGCGGTATTTGCCCTTTGAATGTCAGTCACTGTGAGCGGGTGGGAACAGCTGTTTTACTGAGAACGGAGCAGGGTTTTTACTTCCACTCAATGAAACTCGCAGGTCAATGCTGGTTTGTAAATGGTGGTTAAGCTGCTAAAGTCGGTATAAAACTCCTAAAAAAACTGTCTAAAAAAAAACATGTCTGATCTCCAGCTGGCCACCTGCCACCGCTGTGTTAGTGCTCGTTGATATGAAGCCATGTATGCGCATAAAAATAATCACAACACTTGAAGCATTTAACTTTGCAGAAAATAATGTTTAGCAGTGGTCAGTCTAGGAGGTTTCCTCCTCCTCCCCACAACAAGAAAATCTTTTGTCGCTGTTATTAAGTTTAGTTTGAGAGTCACAAAGCTAGTTGAAGTAAGACGGTGTCTTTGACAGTTTCCTTCAGGCCAGTTGAAGCAGAATGGATAGGATAGTAAAACATGGTCATTTTTTAAGTAGAGCAAATACGTTTAATATATAAGTCAAACAGAACATTTCTCGGGAATGTAATTTGCACTACATAGGCCTTGTGCTGCTACATGAAGTGCACAAACAATTAAGTGTTTATTTATTTTTTGTTATATTTTAAATGTTCTATATTGTTTGCTAGCCATCGTTAATGTTTTGTGTTTTTTAAAAGGAGCTTTGCACAAGTTAGAAGCTTTTTATTTCACCCTTTTTCATACATGTCTGACATGTAAAATGAGTTTTCCTCCATTTACTGCAGTTGCCTCTACAGCAGGGGTGTCCAAACTTTTCGCTACATGGGCCAAAATTGTCAAGTCAAAGGAACGAAAAATTAACACAATTGTTTTTTAAAACCAAAACAATAACATTAACGTTTTACCTGCTCAGCAAAATATGACTATTTTAAATGTCAGATTTTTTGTTGAAAATTAACGTGTAAATTATTTTAGATCCAAAATTTAAAAAAGGGTTTTGCTCAATTGTTGTATTCACCAAGTTTATAGATTATTTTGAATAATTTAATTTGACTCTTTAACAATAAAAAATGTAACTTTTTTTTGGTCTAGCAGTATAAGAACAGTATTTGGGTCAGTTCTTTGAAAACACTTGCTGTAATGAGCCAATTTTAATAATCAAATTAATAGCAGATTTTAATTCACCAAAGTCTGCATTTGAGTAATTAAATATAATTGGGTAGATGTTACTATGAAATTAAAGAGAATGTCAAAAGTGTTTTTATGTTTATTAATAATATTATTATTAAAAGATGGATACTTTGTGTTGTACTCAACATTTTCAATTGTATTATTTTTACTTTTCACGTATCGGGTACCGATTTGCATGTTGTCAAAATAATCAGTATCTGCCTTAAAAACCTGTATCGGTCGACCTCTCACTTAAACCAAATCAAGAATCTTTGGATCTGACAAGGTCTGAAAACTGCTATTCACAAACGCTCTACATCTAATCTGACTGTGCTTGAACTGATTTGCAAAGAAGAATGGCCAAAAATTTCAGTCACAAGACGTGGAAAACTGGCAGAGACTTGCAGCTGTAATTACCGCACAACGCGGTTCCAAGAAATATTTACTGGGGGGTGCTGAATACTTTTGCACGTTGCTCTTTTTAGTTTTTTATTTGTTAAAAAAAGAGACCATGTATTAGTTTCTTGCTACATCACAGTTGTATACCACTTTGTCTTTCACATAAGACTCCAATAAAATGTATTTGTATTTTTGGTTGTAATGTGACTATATGTGGAAAAGTTAAAGAAATGTGACTCATTTTGCAAGCCCTGATGGCAGGTGCGTTAGCTCTTCAAGGGCTGGAAAGAGAACGAAAATACATTCAGACGTCTGTAATTACACAACATTCTTAATACGTAAACATGCAGACCATAATATGCCAAGTACCTAGTTTTTAATTCTGCAGCAGACTATTTTGTGATAGTTAAGGGAGGTCAAATATATATTGAGTGTTGAAACAGAGAAATTGTGTGTAAGTGCATATGCATATGCATGATTCTATTCAAACATCCTAAATCCAGACTATACAGTTTTCATACCAATCTTCCTCGGGAGTCTTGTCTTGACTTTCAGACGCAGGTTGGATGTTGTCTTGGACATCAGCCCCTCGTTTGCAGTCCTCTTGGTTGTTTATGCTGGTAATGAAGCAACACAAAAATCACCACACAAAAACAGATCAACATGACTTTTCATTTGAAACTTGGAAAAACTATAAAATATAAATATTATTGAGCTCTAAATAATAACTCACATCTGTGCTGTGGCAGTAGAGGACAAGACAGTCTCTTCCACTCTGCTGTTCTGGCCAGTTTGGGAGTCTCCTTCTCTGGAAGATGCAGGAGAACCATCCAGTCCTCCATCTTCGACATCCCCAAAATCACCAGTGCATTGTATACTATGAAGAAGACACAAAAGTTTAAGACTGTCCACAAGACAGTTATTAGTTTAATTTGAGGACAAGTGGAGAAAAAACTAAACAAGTAACCAATGATTCCTGGGGCAAAACAATCTCACATCTGTATTTGTATAATTATATTTTACTTTGTAATGACTGAAACCGGGTTGACCTCTAAAAAGTCTAATGTAAAGAAACTCATACGTGGTGGAGCATTGTGGGACTGCTTGGAGATGCGGCTCATGGTGTTCAGAGACAGGACTGTCAAGAACAGGTGAGGCCCTGAACTCGACACCAGTCTCTCCTCCCTGAGACTTCTCACTTGTGCAACAACTGTAAAATAAAGAAAAAAATAAAATTAATTCTGTGGTGGCATACACCTCTATAACGACAACTTAAAAATAGATGATAGAATATTAAACTGCAGTTGATGAAGTTTTAATTTACCTCATTTCTGTCACTGAGGGTGAACGGATTGTGACCGCGTCCACATCTTGTTGCAGATGGCTCTGCTTTTTCTTTTAAATATACACAGATGAAATCAGTCAGACCATGCTGAGATTTAAAAATTGCAACCCCTTTTCTTCGCTGCTTATTTATTAAAATAATCAGCTCTGCTATACATACCTTGTTAAGAAGACGCCAACAATTCCAGTAGGAGGTTTTTCTAGTTCTAGGAGCCTCGCTGGTTGTGGTAGAAGGAGAGGGTGCTTCTGTCTGCTGGCTGATATCAGTAAGATAAGCAGAAAATGTCAGGTTTTGGATGTCCAAGTCATTTGTGGCAGGGAAAAAAATTAATTAAAACCATGTGGAAACAAATTAGGATTGCTATAAAACTTTACCTCTTCTGAAGACTTAAGCTAACGCCATTCCCAGAGCGTACATCACTTTGAGGGCTTATCTGTTTAAAAGTTGTAAAAGCAGATATTTAAGTTTGATAATGTTGCCTTTTCACAAATAAGTAGCAACAAGTTAAAAATAATAACTTAGCAATGCTGTTCAAAAATAAACATTTTAAGTGTATTTGTGTACATTTTTAAAAACAATTGTTGGGGCCTCCCATAGCAACAATTAGAGATATAATGCAATTCTATGCCCCATTAAATACATAGAAATTAAAATTGACTATTTTTAGGCTTTACTATGTTGTCATACTTTCATGTAG
This sequence comes from Fundulus heteroclitus, assembly GCF_011125445.2. NCBI lineage: Eukaryota > Metazoa > Chordata > Actinopteri > Cyprinodontiformes > Fundulidae > Fundulus > Fundulus heteroclitus. The sequence goes on along the minus strand of NC_046383.1, from coordinate 32,784,505 downwards.
AAACACAGTTTAACTTTCTGTTTTTAGAGAAATACATCATATTGTTTTAAAATTGAAGACACTATTTTCATACCACCTATGGTTTCTCCAAATTTTGCATTGAAGTGCCACAAACTTTACATGTAAAACCAACAGCTGCATTTAGACGGTAGTTTGTTAGAGTGGGAGGAGGGAGTTAGGGAGTTTTTCCTACATAAAATAATTAAATATAAAACTGCTGTTGATGAAAACTGCTGTTTTACCTCCTTTCTGTCACAGAGGGTGACAGGATTGTGACCCTGTCCACATTTTGTGGGAGATGGGTCTGCTTTTTCTTCTAAATCCACACAGATGAGCTCAGACTGTGCTGACACTCATAAATTACAACCACTTTTCTTTGCTGCTTATTAATTAAAATGATCAGCTCTGCTATACATACCTTGTTATGAAGAGACCAGCGTTGCCAGAAGGAGGTTTTTTTAGTCCTGGGAGCCTCGCTGGTATCAGGGGTTGTGGTGGAAATGGGAGACCATGCCTCTCTCTGTAGCCTGATATCAGAAAAATAAGCAGAAAATGTCAAATTTGTGGGTGTCCAAGTCATTTGATACAGGAAAATAAAATCTGATAAATTAAAACTACATGGAAACAAGTTAGGATTGTTATAAAACTTTACCTCTTCTGCAGACTTGCGCTATCACCATCTCCAGAGCGTACATCCCCTGGAGGGCTTTTCTGTTAAAAAGTTGTAAAAACAGATATTAAAGTTTGATAATGCTACCTTTTCACAAATTAGTAGCAACAAGTCAAACTAAATTACGATCAAATTGAGTGGAAATCATCTTAGTGCATTAAGTCAAATCAGCAGATTACACAAAGAATCAGGTTCATACCTTTTGTTTTTTCCAAATGCAGGAAAACATCTTCACACTTACTGAGCAAAGTATCTCAAAAACCGTGATAAATTCAAGCAAGGACTTCTCTATCGCCGTAATATATGGAAAGTGGGTTTTCAAATGTCTGCTAAGGGATATCTTAAGTGCTGATATTTGAATGAAATCATTTTGGCATCATGCGGACGCATAATAACCTAGCAGCTGTTCAAAAATAAACATTTTAAGTGTATTTGTGTACATTTTTAAAAACACAATTGTTGGGGCCTCCCATAGCAACAATTAGAGATATAATGCAATTCTATGCCCCATTAAATACATAGAAATTAAAATTGACTATTTTTAGGCTTTACTATGTTGTCATACTTTCATGTAGAAACACGGTTTAACTTTCTGTTTTTAGAGAAATCCATCATATTGTTTTAAAATTGAAGACACTATTTTCATACCACCTACGGTTTCTCCAAATTTTGCATTGAAGTGCCACAAACTTTACATGTAAAACCAACAGCTGGCATTGAGACGGTAGTTTGTTAGAGTGGGAGGAGGGAATTAGGGAGTTTTTCCTACATAAAATTATAAAATATAAAACTGCTGTTGATGAAAACTGCTGTTTTACCTCCTTTCTGTCACAGAGGGTGACAGGATTGTGACCCTGTCCACATTTTGTGGGAGATGGGTCTGCTTTTTCTTCTAAATCCACACAGATGAGCTCAGACTGTGCTGACACTCATAAATTACAATCACTTTTCTTTTATACTTTTTAATAAAATAATCAGCTCTGCTATACATACCTTGTTATGAAGAGACAGACGATGCCAGAAGGAGGTTTTTCTAGTCCTGGGAGCCTCGCTGGTATCAGGGGTTGTGGTGGAAATGGGAGACCATGCCTCTCTCTGTAGCCTGATATCAGAAAAATAAGCAGAAAATGTCAAATTTTCTGCAAAAAAATATGTTGTCATACTTTCATGTAGAAACACAGTTTAACTTTCTGTTTTTAGAGAAATCCATCATATTTTTTTAAAATTGAAGACGCTATTTTCATACCACCTACGGTTTCTCCAAATTTTGCATTGAAGTGCCACAAACTTTACAGGTAAAACCAACAGCTGCATTTAGACGGTAGTTTGTTAGAGTGGGAGGAGGAAATTAGGGGGCGTTTCCTGCAGCTGGCAGGTTGTCGGTTCAATCCCTTGTCTGACCGTCTTAGTGTCTTTAGGCAAGACACTACCAGGGTCCTCACCAAGATTTTTTTTTCAGCATAATGACGCAGTGAAATAAACACAGGGCCAAAAATTAAATGCAACAAAAAGGAGCCTTTTATTCAATAATTGATCAATTAATCAGCTACACCACCCGCATTTAATGCAGTGCAGCTCCCATCCCACACTGTCATGCTCAGTGCTTTCACTCCTGGCTCTATAAAGGTTTATGAGCAGAAAGTCCAATGCGTTTCAGTTGCCTGAGAAAGAAGAGCTGTTGTAGGACCTTCAACACACGCTCCACCACCTCCCCGTATATTAAGAGAGGAGCGTGTTCAGTCTTCCTGGACCTCCTGTAGTCCACGATGAACTCCTTGATCTTGCTGGTGTTCTGGATGCGGTTTTTCCTGGAGCACCACTGTGTAATATTGAGGACCTCCTCTCAGTTGTGGGTCTCATGTTGGAAATGAAACACAGTTTTCCTTCGTCCTGACTTTCGCAGTACTCAGCACTGCTTAAAACCCCCATCTCTCTCTTTGAATCTACCACTTTGGTGGCGTTTCTTTTCCCAAAAGTGTCTGGTTGTGGTGTTATGCCCTTAAATCGGGGGGAGTTACATTTAAAATAAAACATCTCCTGTGATCCAAGAATACCAAATGTGTTTTTTCACACAAGTGGACGAGGGAGAATGCCTTATAATTCATCCTCCCACCTCCCGCCATTTTCACCAAAAAACTGCAGCAGTTCAAAAACTGAATACTGAATTTGCACTGTAGCACTATAGAGACATAATCATCAAAATAAGGATTGTGTGCTATAAAAGCAACTGTTTTTCTTTATACATCATTTGAGAAGTGTGAAAACTGCTTGTTGTTATCACATTGCAGAAGCTGACAGAGATAAGAGGAGTTTAATGTTGTTAATTTTTCAACAATGTTCCTGCTCTTTCAATTCACTCATTCATTGGTCATAATGTGATCATTAGTTTAGTAAGCCGGCTAGACTTATGGTACACTTTTATTAAAGGGGACACATCATGCTTTTTAGCTGCATCAATGAGTTGTGGTCCATATAAAGTGGAACTGCAATGCCTTGGTCAGAATTCCTTATTAATTTCACCCCCCATTCCCTCATTTTAACCCTGTTCTGAGGTCCATCTGAGAGCAAATCTTTAAATCTATCCTGTTCTGCCATTTTTGTGGTATGCTGGGAGCAGTGACGTCACCAGAGTCAGATTTACAAATATATACACTCTACAGAGTAGACTCATTGCAAAGTGCTGAAGGAGACTGATTGAGCCAAAGAAATTCAACAAGAGACATGGAAAAATATTGATTCTTTGATGAAAAAAATAAAACTAAATTATTTGTCATTTGATTGGTAACAGTTTATGAGTTATGATGGATTTCTGCATTTGTAACACATTTAAAAACTATAACCCACATTACGCACATTATATTACAAAAACAAAACATGAATAATTATCGCTGTCTTACCTCTACTTATAAATGAAGTCCATGCGGAGCTCTTTCTGAACAAAAATATAATTTTTCCGGTAAAAGTTCTCTTTATCTTCTTCAGTTTTAAAAGTCTCTCAGTGTCAATGTATGGAGGACCAAGTCTTCCATATCTAAAAATAAATACAGAAATAAATAAATGCTCAATAAATAAATAAGTATACAATTAATTGCCACCAAATTAATAAATGTAGGTAGAAATTAAATTATACAGTGAGACATAAATGTATATATCTCATTTAATTAGCTTATTTATTTATTTGCCTTTGTAATAATTACCTTATTTATTTATTGTGCGTTATAATCTTCAACTTTATTTATTAATTACTTATATTTTTTAAGTATTTATTTATGTGCATGTTATAATATTTTTGTCTGTTTTATTCTTCCTTTGTATTTTTTTACCCTATATATTTCTGTGATGCTATTTATTTCTGCCTGTCCTTTTTACATTTCTGCCTGTCCTTTTTACATTTCTGTATGCATTTCTGCCTCATTATGCAAATGAGGAGGGGCTGTGTCTTAAGGGCTCAACTTCTTCCCATTGGTTGGTTAGCATTTTACTGCATCGGTCAAATCTACATGGCTTTTCCCCGCACTAAAGCTTAAGTAATGTCAAACTCAGCAGGCAGACGTTCAGTGGCCGACCTCTTAAGGGAAGCTGCTAATAGACTGGAAGAATTAGAACGCTGTACATTTGGGATCTGAATGTTTTTTTTATGGTTTCAGATTCGGTTTTTCCAGATCAGTAACTCATCGGCGGATGATTTCTTCTACAAAACAGACACCTCTCTGTAACCACAGCAAGGCAGACACTGAGCTACAACCATAGTTTCCTCAAAACGAGTCTCCCATCGCGCTGCGAGAATTACATTGGACCCTATGCAGAGCTCGCTTGATAAGAAAATACTGTAGTTGATTATAAAAGGCACAATATGAATTATCAGATTCACATCCTGGCAATAAAAAGCACTACAGATTATCATTATTCTATCCATGTTGGTCTAATTTGTGAAGGAGGCGGAGTTTCATCAAGCCGAGCCAACATTTCCCCTCAGCTGCAACACGTGGGGTTCATGCTGCGTCTTTAAGCATGATCCAGCACCGCAGTGAAGTTGGTTTGAATTTGGATATTGGACATTCAAGCTCCACGGAGTCATCATGATCTAGCTCATGGTTAATCCGATTGAGGGACTCCGATTTCGGCCAGCGTCTCTCAGCTGCTCCCTCCTCCCACACGCGGTGGTGCATTTAGGGACTGTCAAAAAACTTTTGAACCAAGCTCTCTTGAGAAATAAAAATCAATAAATGTATTATCTTGTGACCAGCTAAGATAAACTAATATAAATTGATGTCAATAGATAAAATCTGTAAGGCACATTTATTTTTATTCATTTTTAAGCTATTTCCAATTTTCAAGACAAAAATTGGGACTTTTCCTTACAGATGTTTTTTAGTGGCTTGATTTTATATTAGTTTTGTCATAGGTGGTCACAAGATACGGAATTTATTGACTTTTGTTTCTCAAGAGTGCTTGGTTCAAATGTTTTTTGACGGTCCCTAAATGCACCACCGCGTGTGGGAGGAGGGAGCAGCTGAGAGACGCTGGCCGAAATCGGAGTCCCTCAACCGGATCAACCATGAGCTAGATCCTGATGACTCCGTGGAGTCAACGGGACTTTTATAATCAACTACAGTATTTTCTTATCAAGCGAGCTCTGCATAGGGTCCAATGTAATTCACCCAGCGCGATGGGAGACTCGTTTTGAGGAAACTATGGTTGTAGCTCAGTGTCTGCCTTGCTGTGGTTACAGAGAGGTGTCTGTTTTGTAGAAGAAATCATCCGCCGATGAGTTACTGATCTGGAAAAACCGAATCTGAATCCATAAAAAAAACATTCAGATCCCAAATGTACAGCGTTCTAATTCTTCCAGTCTATTAGCAGCTTCCCTTAAGAGGTCGGCCACTGAACGTCTGACTGCTGAGTTTGACATTACTTAAGCTTTAGTGCGGGGAAAAGCCATGTAGATTTGACCGATGCAGTAAAATGCTAACCAACCAATGGGAAGAAGTTGAGCCCTTAAGACACAGCCCCTCCTCATTTGCATAATGAGGCAGAAATGCATACAGAAATGTAAAAAGGACAGGCAGAAATGTAAAAAGGACAGGCAGAAATAAATAGCATCACAGAAATATATAGGGTAAAAAAATACAAAGGAAGAATAAAACAGACAAAAATATTATAACATGCACATAAATAAATACTTAAAAAATATAAGTAATTAATAAATAAAGTTGAAGATTATAACGCACAATAAATAAATAAGGTAATTATTACAAAGGCAAATAAATAAATAAGCTAATTAAAAGAGATATATACATTTATGTCTCACTGTATAATTTAATTTCTACCTACATTTATTAATTTGGTGGCAATTAATTGTATTCTTATTTATTTATTGAGCATTTATTTATTTCTGTATTTATTTTTAGATATGGAAGACTTGGTCCTCCATATCAATGTAGATCACTGCCAGGGAGGAAAGCCTCCCTTGATCAGTCCCGTTCCGGCTGTATGTTTAGAGTCTTTTTAGTGCTTTACTTGTTTAGCAAAACTCGCTAATAAAACATCCATAACTTGCTGTCACTCTACAGTTTTAGGATCACGAGCGGTGCCCCTTGAGCGCCCCCTGCCGAGAGGCCAAGGAACTGCCGGCCTCACCTACAACGAGTTCTTTGGCTTTTATGATCGCTCAGCAGCACGAAAACATGTTATTATCTGCACACAGTTTGATGATTAAAACACAATTCGTAATCCACATATATTAAATTGTGGAAAATCAGTTCATAACTGTTTGAAAATTGCATTTATGATCTAGAGACAGGAAGATGCATTCACGGAATGGAAGCCAGTGCATTTAACATGGGTTTGCGCAATCCCAGGGGAGGCCAAGCTCGCTGCGGCCTCACCGGCTTCGCTATCAAGCGCCCCCAAGGATTTATATGAAAAATAGCGAAAAGTCTGCGATTTTGAAGAGAATATGATCAAAAATGAGGAAATTAGATAAAAAATACTTATTACAAATGACTGAGTGAATCAAAATTCATATTATGTTATTATATATTTTCTTTCTTTCCACGATGACAAGGGAGGCCTGGCCTCACTTGCCTCCCCTGACTGCACGTCACTGATACAGAGATGTGTTAATTCAGTTATCCACTTGCACCAGACCAGACTTGAACGTTGTGGTTAGTAAATTACCACAACACTTTTTAAGCCAACTCAATAACACTAGAGCACGGTGAAACATGCTTTCAGATACATTAAGATATGCATTGGAACAAAAAATATACTTCAAATCAAAGGGTCAGAGGATTGAAGGTGTGCAGTGTTGCTGACAGGGATTTGAACTTTGGTAGGGACACTATTGGTCCAAAGCTTCATTGGTCTGACATCATTGGTCCTACACAATATGCATGCTCCTATTTTTTGATGCTTGACTTGAGCGTCAGGAAGCATCTCCTCTGTCTAAAGAGAAAAGCACCATTTGTTGCTACATTTATACAACTTTTATAAGCACGCACACACTAGATGCTGTTTGGCGATGTTTAAAGCATCACCGGATCTGATGAATGTCGAATTGGGACTTTTTTCCCACTTTGATATATACACTGGGCGACAAAGGATAGGAAATGATTCCTTCACTGAAACTATGCGATGTTGAGGTGAGTACCACACTCCCAAATACTAACTGGATGTGCACGTTGTTGTCAGAAGGAACATTAGCTTTCAACATGCTGAGTTTAATCAGAGGTAACAAGAAACGAGTGCAACCACAGATGGTTTTATTCAAGGACGGATTACGGACCGGGCCAGTGGGGCCGGCGCCCAGGGGCCCTCTGGGGCCAGGGGCCCCGGGGGGGCCTGAGACCAAAACTGTTTCAACTTATACAATACAATAAATTGTTATTTCATAGGGTGTCTGATGAAAAGAAGGAGGAAGTGGGGACCCCTGACATTTGGCTACCAAGGGCCCTTTGAGGGTTGGGGTACTTCCTACCAGGGCCCTCTGACTAACCACAGGCCCTTAGGGTGCTTTTAGCGGGCTCCACTGCTTGTCAGCCATGGGCCCTGATGAAAGCACCCTTACCCTGGAACGTTGGTAAGAGTGGATGTGGTTGTGGAAGGGCCCTTGCCCTGCTTTTGGGCCTCTTATGAAAATGGATGAGGGGTGGGGGTGGAGGATATTTTCAGCAGGCCCTATGACTACCAGGGCCCCTAGCCCTGCTTTTGCCTTATGACAATGGATGGTGTGGTGGGCCTCTGACTGATTTTGAGGGCCCCTACCAGGGGCCTCTGACTTACCACATGCCCCGGGTAAGAGTGCTTTTAGCAGGCCTCACATGGATCCCAGCTAATATGCTTAAAAGAGTTGGACTCTAGCTTGATCCACATGTAGTGTCATCGCTAATGGCGTACCGCGAGGAGCTATTTTTAGAACGTGACGTCATATCACGTAGGGCAAATATGCATTTTCCTCCTCTCTTTCGCTGTAGTTACCCTTGGTTTTACTCAGTAAAACTACCGCTTTTTCTAAGTCTAAGAAGTCTCCTAACCATGGTTTTTAAACATTGTTGTTAGGGAACGTGCAACAGCGACTCGAGGTACGCTGACAGGCCGCATATGAAGTATGTTAAAGCCGCAAGCGGCCTCGATCGGCCCTCGCAGCCAAGCGCCGCTCCGGCCTATTGGCCACCGCCGCGGCTCTGGCCGGCCAGCTGACCGGCGAGGTTTGCACACCGCCGGCCGCCCCCCACCGCAGATGCTGTCACGCATTTTCCCTGCCCGTCCACTGAGCGCTCCCCCATGACTCACAACAAATCTGGTGCAGACCAGTCGATGCAGCGAGGAGATACAGCCGTTGGATAATGATAATGCATTTAGCCATTGGGCCGGACTAAATTGTTCGGCGGGCCGGTCAATATATACCCATTCCTGGACGGTGACTACAAACAGAAAAAAAAATGGCTGCTGACGCCATGAACCTTGAGCAGGAGAAAAACAACGACTTACCTTCTATCAACTCGGCCCGTTTTCCAGTCTTTCTAAGCCCTCGACACTCAATCCATCGTTTGAGCTGAACGTTGGTATGTTGTTCCACAGTTCTACCAGTAAAATGGGCGCCTGGACATCCTCTTGTGATAGTTTAACAGCTGAAAAGTTGGTCATATCGTTGTATCTGTTGCATGTGTAATGGCTAGTTGCTACGGGCGCTCTCACACTGTTTGTCCAACCTTAGCGGCAAGGGGCGTTGCTCATGAGATGGTGACGTCACGTGCGCGGTACGCCATTGTAACTGCACGGATCTCAGCATGGATCTCAGATATGTCGTCAATGACAAGACTTCAAATAACAAATGTGTCACTTGTGATGTGTTAATTGTAAAATGAGACCTGTGTTTTACCATAGTAACAACCGGGGCTAAAAAATGGGGAGAAAAAAGTGCTCTACCAAGTGGGATGTGTAATAAATTGAAGTAAAGAGAGAGCAACGGTCTTAAACTCTGGCATGAATGCAAAAGTGCTGTTTCATACAGATCCGAATTACAAGCAAATTCTACCCAGTAGCACAATTTTAATTTGGAGACAGATGATGAAACAACAAGTAGTTTTATTGTAGTAGCTGTGGCTGCGTATGTGTGTTTGTAACCCTGAAATTATGTTTATTGGAAAACATGTTTTTTTTTCAGCTTATTCAATGTTTTTTTTCCTTATTTCCTCACAATTTGGACCTAACATGTTTCATAAGCCTGCTGTAAAACACTCACACTTAATATGTATTTACAATGATAAAACGTAATTTAATACTGCAATTAACACAGCATTTTTAATTTAGCCAACTCACTGTCTTCCCTAATCTCTGTCTTCCTCTCCATGCCTCTGTCACACACATGCACACAGCATGCATTTTTTTAGTAGATAGTGGCTGCCCCTCCTCCACTCTCTCACTCAGTCTAAACCTTAGCAAGTTGTTAATTCTATTGAACATATTGACAGTGTTTCTGATTGCACTTAGTTTCAACAATTTAATTCTCTTTGCATTTTTGAATTTACATCATTTGAGATTGTGTGCATATAGCTGCACCTAGTATTTCTGCTAGGTTTCATTCAACTCTGGCTACTCCGTTGCGACACGAGTGGCTTAATGTGCGACCAGGCTAGCTATAATTGTCCGGAAAGGTGTAAAGCGACAAACCGCTTCAATTTATTCACAATCCACGATAGCATGGTTTGTAAACTTTTTTTTGGGGGGGGGGGCCCTGGGCAAATTCTTTGCCCAGGGGCCCAGACTACCCTTAATCCGTCCCTGCTGACAGCACGACGATTTTAAAAAAAATGATCCAATGTTCCAAAAATCACTAAAGGGACGAACTTTGCTAATCATCTTAAATGTTTTTGTAGTTGCCTTTTTAAAGCAAAAACTCATCAGAAGGTTTACTATATTTTAAGATCAAACCAAGTTGATCGTCGGAACCAGAGACATATGTCTATGGTTGGAGGTATTATTTTTTCTTTTTATTTTATTTCGATGACTGCAGAGGGCAGCAGTGCTTCCTGACGGCAACGCGGAAGTGACGCAGTGTTTGTGTACAGCTGCGTCTCCTGCGTATCTTGCAGTGGTTCTGGGGCTCACCGGACCTTCCATTGCTCTCCACTCCCTCGCTGTCCGCCTCGCTTTCCATGGGGGCCCATGGGCTTCTGGGGGACCAGCCCGACTCCATAGACTACTCGGTGCACGAAGCCTGGAACGAGGCTACGAACGTCTACCTGCTGGTGATCCTGGTCAGCTTCGGCCTGCTCATCTACGCCAGGAAGTAAGCGTCCCAGCAGATCCTCTGCTCCACGGCATCACTGCAAACAAATCCCCCCTTTTTAGATTCACCCCCGTTTCTAGCAGGGCTTTCCATAATCCGCTGAGAAACGGGACTCTAACCCTAAAAATGCTCACACGGGTCGCTAACAACAGGTTTTTCTTGATGCCTTGTCAAAATGTAGACATGTGTAGCTGCTCTAAAGTAGCAGGCTTCAAGCAGATTAAAGCTGCTTTATTATTATTATTATTTTCATTTTAATAATGTCCTGTCTGGCGATGTTGCAATACGAATTGTCGTCAAGTGGAGCCTTACTGCCTTAGTGCTCCACTTGATTTATATGTGCAAGTAGCTTTATTATAATTTATGCAGGGAATATTTCATGTCATATGGACACTAAAACAAGGTACAGGAGAGAGAAAAAAGGGTGAAAGAAAGAGGGCAAAAAATGGAGAGAACGATACATGCTCAGTCTGCTTCTTCACCTGCAAAGAGAGATGTAAAAAGAACAGCAGAACCAGCCGATAAAGTATTAAAGATACAATCAACCAAAGCCTTGATACCATCACTGAAGAATATACAGTATTAATCAATATGATATGTATAAAGTGACAGGAGAAGATAATAATAATAATAATAGGGGTTTTCTGTATAGAAGTGAGTCTGTATACCTGAATCCAAGCACCTGTAGGTGTTTGAGAGTGCGCTTGTGCCCCAAGGGACCCCCACAGCAAAGGTGCCCAAGAGGGGCCAACCCAGGAAATCTGCCCTCCCCCAACCAAGGGAAGAGGGGAGAGATTAAAGCTACCTGTAGTTTTACTGATGCATGCTGGGATGCCTAATCGGAGTGTGTTTTGTCATCGTGTTCTACAGGAGGGTTGATATTGTAACATTTAACGAGACATGAGTGGTTTTTGGTCCTGTAATTGAATAAGAACCGTATCTGATATGGCTGATGTTTTCATTTTTGCTCATGATCTGTGCTTATTATTGGCCACATTTAAGACTGATGCTGAACATAACGTCCTGGAACCCCTCAAACTAGGCCACGCCGTGCCTATTCTGGCTTTAGACGGATGTGGACTTGAAAGGATGGGTCCATTTCTGGGTGCAGCTTGCCCCCTGGCAAACCTCAGCTCTGCAGCCCTGCCCTGGGATGCTCTTTCCCCTTAGAAACAGGATGGGGGGTAAGGTTTAAAGAAGGGATTTTCCAACTTTAGAGATATCTGGGCTTCATCTGCTCTTGTCTGGCGCTACAAACGGCTCCGAGCAGGGCTGGTGTGTATTCTACACTTATTCTTAAAAACTGGTTGTGATGAGCCACCATTTAAGATGGGGAAAAGCCCTTTAAACTGGCCTTCATGTCATTAAAGATAAAGGGTTTCTGTGTTTTGCTGATCTGCTTGGATAAACCCGTTGTGCCGTTGTGATCCTCCCAGAAACAAGAGGAAGATCATGCGGATCTTCACGCTGCCCCCCACCGTCGGCAGCAGCCCGGAGCCCAACTTCTACGACAGCCTGCAGAAGGTCCGGCTGCGGCAGCAGCTCGAGATGTACTCCCTGGGTGAGCATGCGTCCACACGCTCCACTTTCACTCACAGCACCCCCAACGCTGGGTTCCATAAACCAGCAGACGGGTCCGGGTAAGGATGCTGTTGCGTAAGGGGGATAGAGTCACACATTAAAAAAAAATAAAAAAGAGCTGAGACTTGCACATTTGCTTCTCTCGCTGCTCCTTCAGATCATTTTACCGTCATGATACCGGCTGACAATGATGTACTTTTGTTTTTTAAATGGTTATAAAAAGCAAATTGTTTTTAAAGGTATTTTTTCTATATTTCATCACCTTTGAGATATTAGTTTCTGCCATATGGCAGCACTCCGTTTAGGTTTCCCCCAGACTAGCGGGGACCTGTGTGACAGCTCTAAACATCTCGTTAACTAGGGCTGAGGATCATCTAGGATGAGCCGATACGATTCTCGATACAGTTGAGCTCTATTTGACTCCAACATGGATATTTATTACTTTCAAATTAATGCTTAAAGTCATTCAATCAACAAAACCAGCCAAATATTATATTTATGTTAAATTTATTGAACACTGATTCATTAACAGGAAAATAAAGTGCATTTGGTTCAATGCATTTAACGTATCACAGAAACCAAAAATGTCCCAAACGTCTGATTTTGGGGAGGAAGGCGCCTCTAAAGTCCTCCCATTCCGCAAATTCGTCTCACCTGTACTTCCTCGCTGTGAACAGTAATGAGGCGCTGTAATAGTGCCCCCCAGGGGCAGGGAGGTATATCAACATTGAAAGCCAGAATATCAATATTAAATCGTTTTTAAAAACATCGATATTAATCTTATCGTATCGATTTTATGCACAGCCCCAACGTTAACCATGTGTAGTCTTTTGAAATAAGCAGCGTTGTGTTTTTGATGTGCTTGCTCCCTGTAGCCAGGAAGTTTGACCAGCAGCAGGAGCCAGACAGCGTGCAGCTCTCCATGGAATGAGACGAGGAGAGCCGCCCCACCGTCACCGTGAGCTCTGAACAGATGGAGGTGGACTAGGATGGCTGTCAGGATCAGAGCTGGAGCCTGAAGACGCCCCCCCGCCCTCCCCCATAGTGCTGTCTGTCTGTGTACATCTTCATCATCATCTGATGCGAGCGCACACCGCCGGATGGATGAACAGACCTGAGGTGTGCAGCTTTCATCCAGGCCTGCCGGAGAAACGGCTTTAGAGAAGCTCGGACGACCCGGAAGAAGCTTGTTGTTCACGTCCATGATTGTTAAAATTAAAGCTAACGGCGTTTATTAACGCAACTGTCACAACTTAAAAGGAGCCGTTTATTGTGACACCGGCTCCCCTTTTTATGTTTCTTTTGTTTTGAGAATGTCTGCTCCCGTTAGAAAAGGTTGCTGCAATTCACGCAGAAATGCCAGAAGGCGAGGAAAGGCGCGATGTCAGCGTTTAGGATGGTGGTGTTTATACGTCGCCAACCACGCCTGCAGAGGCCCAGAGACGCTCCATGCCGGACGTTTGATCCCGGCGGCGGCCTTGGTTGGTGGACGTCTGCGGGTGGATTGTGCGTTGGTTTATTTTGGGATGTTTGGCAGAGGATGTAAAGGCCGTGTTCCCATGTACGCTCCGTTATAATCTGCTTATCGGTCTCCCTGCATTGGTTTGGAAGTGGTGGACTCAAAGTTTTAGAATGTTGCTTTGAAACCATTAAATGCTAATAATCCTTAAGCGTGCTTCTTTCCTGTCATTTCTGACGCACCAGTGGTGACGCGTGTACGAACATATTGTTATCCAGACAACAGCGTCTGTTTTTCTCTGTAGCTGAAGAGCATTTCCCTGGAAGGAAACAGGAAGACTGAGCAGGTCTGACTGCGGTACGGCGCCGATCACTTCACTCACTTCAAGGTTGGCCTCACTCTCATTGGATGTTCCAGCAGGGCAAAAATCAAACACAAAGTTGGTTTTGTATATTAAAGCAAACAAAATGTGGTGTAGTGGTTAGAGCAGGGGAAGGCTGTGGGTTCCCCGGTTCGAATCCCCCAGACTGCTCAGCCCCAGCTTGCTCTCTGAGGTAAATTTTACTGGAATGTGCAAATAAAGCTGCTAAAATTTAAGGCCAATTTCAACCCTATTGAGAAATTGTGGACTGTGCCAGGAAACCGAACCGAACTCTTCCATTTTCTGTCCCGACAGGTCAAACAATCCACCAGGATTATGCAAGAAGCTTAGAGTAGAAAGGTTGTTTAAAAAAAAAAAGCATCAAAAACAAGGATTTATTTGTTGGGGAAGTTTATTTTTCAAGGAAACATTCAACCGGCCTGTTTGCCAGCGACCGGCTGTTCCAGCCAGATGACAGGAAGAGGATGTCAGGCCTGCAGTCGACTCCTGCCAGCGTGCTGATGGAGGAAACGGGCGCAGCGATGAGCAACACAATGAAGCGCCGCTGACTGACTGACATCCAAGGCCAACACCTCATCTGGTTTTCAAGTAGTGCACCTTTCAGTCTGGGCTTGTCTTTGACTCAATCATTGGTTCAAACATAAAAACCACACATTTCTTTATAAAAAAAAAAAGAGCAATACATCCATTAGAGTTGACAGCTGCTGCAGTGTAAACAATGCTTCGGTGAATGCACCTCTTTGGAAACGCGACTTCCAGCGTGAGCTGGTTTCCGCTTGGCACCGCCGGCTACGGGGAACATTTACAGCTAAACCTGCGGGCGTTAATGGTGCCAAGCAGCACCTCGACCCGAGAGAGGAACCAAGTATCAAACGTGACTAGTTGAACTAGTTAAGACAGTATGAGGAAATGCAAATATATACAGAAGAGGCAATAAAACGAGAGGCAGCATATCCAGAGGACAGTTCAAGTGGCAGGAGAAGGCAGGACGCTCGTCTAGAACGGCTCACGCTTCGCTGAAGGACACACGTCCTCCTCGTCCAACGGCAGCGCGCTGGCGTAGTCGGAGGTCCAGTCCCTGAGGAAGAGCTCCTCCGCTTGGCTCTGCAGGGTCCGCTGGCCCTCCTCCACCGCCGAGCCCGTCTGGTTCACCACCAAGCCCACGCCGGCCGTGTGCGTGAAGTAGTTCTCCGACCAGTTGGATGTCCCTGCCAACGCAAACACGTGGACAGTGAGCCAGGTATCAAATCAGACCAACCGGCTAACCGGAGAAGCCGAGCTGTTAAGAGATTCTTCCACCTGAGCGGTGGCTTTCTGCAGCTCCTCCTCTGATTAACGCCCTCCCTCCCATTCCTCCACCCACATGCAGCGTACCTATATAGAGCACTCTGTCCGTCACCATGTATTTAGCGTGGTTGACGCGTGCGAAGGGGATCTCCTGCTGCTCGGCCGTGGACGGCACCGTGAAGACTTTCTGCAGACACAAACAGGATGACGGTCAGCTTTGTCGACGCCCGTCCTTTGGAGCCGTCTCGGCTACGAGGCCCGAGGAGAGTCGTACCACGTCAATGTTGCACTTGAGCGGAGGCCTGCGGAGCACCAGCAGGGACTGCAGGAAGGGGAACATGGAGGCCGGCGAGTGCTCCCAGCAGCTCACCATCAGCCTCACCTCCACCCCTCTGGTGCAGGCGGCGGCGCGCAGCCTGGAGTCTATGGCAGGCCAGAACCTGAGGGAGCGACAAGTTATTCAGCATTAAAGACAAATTAACTCTTCTAACTGCTTCGCTTTTGTTTTGGGTATAAAATATGCTAATCTCATATTTCCCAGCAACAGCTGAATGCATCTTGACGGCGTGGTGCAGAGACGTTAGTCCTGGACGCCTCCGTCAGTCTGCCGTACCGTTCTGGCTTGGTATACTGGGACATGGGGAGGTAGTCCATGACGGAGATGTGAATGGACCTCTGGGCGTCGTCGATGACGGACAGGATGGTGGCCAGGTCGTCGGAGCGCCCGCGGGCTGAGATGGGCGGTGGCGCACTCTGCGGGGAGAGACAGATTGGCCGTTGAGTACGGACAAAGACACCAGAGAGAGAAAGGCCAGCTAAACGTGGCTCCTGGGTGTAACGCCCACTCACAGACAGGTAAACCCGAGCCGGGACCCCATTAAACTTCAGGTGGAGAGGTTTGTCGGCGCTGGACAGCGCGGAGAGGCGGGCGGGCCAAAACGGCGGCAGGGAGCCGCCCGCCGCTCCTCCTCCTACGGTCCAGTACACGCCAAAGATCCGGAAGGCGTCCTGGGCCAGGCAGCTGCAGTCCTCCACGGTCAGACCCACTTCCTTCACCTGTGGAGTGGAGAGCAGAGCAGAGCGCACAGGCTTCAGAGAACGCGCTGAAACCACAGACTGCAGTCCATCACTCGGACCCAGCTTTTAGACGCGTTTAACCCACGCCATTACTAAAGTACTCAGAACCTTTAATTAACCATTACAACCAGAGACTTGATATTATTGGGATCGTATGCGATGCACCAACACATAAGAACGCCATATTGTAACGTTTTTTGTCAAATAAAAATCTGAAAAGTGTGGAGTGCGTTTGTACTTCAGAGTTCAACAGGTATGGCTACTTTTACGGGACCCAGTGGTGACCGAACCCCAGGAAGGGGAACCCGGTGTGAAAAGACATTGGATGTCTCAGCTGAAAAATGTAAAAAAACTGTTGGAGGGGAGCTGCTGTACCTGGCTGAGGGAGCGCCAGTCCATGTTGGCACTGCCCACGTAGAAGTGCTTCTGGTCCACCACCCACAGCTTGGTGTGAACGATGCCTCCGGTCACAGCGTTCAGGTCCACCTCTCTGACCTGCGCACCTTCCAGACCCGGCACGGCAGATTACTGTCGCGATCCCCGCCGCCGGCGACTACCGCTATGATGCTGCAGCTGCGACGGCGGTCAAGAGTCCTACCTGTGGCGGCCAGGTCCGCCGTGTCCTGCCTCGACCTCTGGGGGGCGTTGACAGCGATCTGGAGCTTCACGCCTTTGGCTTCCAGTCGCTTCAGCTGCTCAAAGACTTCTCTCCCCTGCCGAATCGCAAACGGGGTGAAAAAGTGGCCGGGACAAGCGTGAGGGCGTGGCCCGTGGCTGCTGCCGCTCTCACCTGAGAGTCCGGGGGGTCGGACGAGGCGCCGTCCCGCAGCGTGAAGTAAAAAGCGGCGATGTGGACGGAGGCGTTGGCCCGGCCCAGCAGGCGCAGCCAGCCGTCGGCGACGCTGGGCCCGGACGGCGGAGAGGACGGGTACAGGCCCACGGGGACGCTCTCCACCAGCTGCACTCTGAACAGCAGACACACATCACCTGGTTACACAGCTCTGGTCATCTTTGCTAAAGCAGGCGAGCCCGTCGCTGAGATCACTTGCCGGCAGTCCCCGCCGCAGGGCTCTGGCATGAAGGCGAGGCCCTCCAGCCGCTGCAGCTCCAGCTGAGCGGCGAGCTGAGCCGCAGACGTGGGGAGCCCGTAGCGCCACACGTGCAGACCGAGCCCTCCCAGCAGCAGCAGCGGGAGGAGGAGGAGGAGAGAGGAGCCGGAGCGCGTCGACCTCTGTCAAACAAAGAGAAGCAGAGCTGAAGCACAACCGCTCTGCATTCCTCAGCCCTCACTGCAGGGCGTGGCCGCATTCCTGCAGGGCAGCAGGTGAGCCGGCCCTGAAAGGAGAGGATTCACACCCCCGTCCCACGGCAAACAGCTGGAACTCACCTTAGTGGCCTTGGTGGGGTTCTCTCTGGCTGACTTTTCTTCCACCACAGAAGAGGTGCAGTCGTCCACCGCGGGTTTGTTCTCTCCAGGTTCTGGAAGCTCTGTTTCCTGCTGGATCCATTCCTCATCTTCCCCATCGCTCTGTGAATCGTGGCCCTCAGACGCTTCGCTCGGCAGATCGTCGTCACACTCGGCGTCAGAAGAACACGCGCTGGCCCTCAGCTCGGCCGTCTCCACCGCCTCCGTCTCCCAGGGCGGCTCCTCGTCCATGATGGCCTCCACCCGGCCGACCTCGGCAGCGTCCGCCGGCTCTTCGGTCCTCTCGCCGTCTCCGCTGGCGTCGAGGACGATCTCCGCGCGTTCCTCGCCCGCCTTCTGGCTGAGGGAGCTCTCCTGTGGCAGGGAACTGGGCGGACCGTCCGGGGTGCTGCCCGCTTCGGTTCTGGGGGTTCTGCTCGGGTCCTGCTCTGGTCTGAGGGGAGGTCTGGGGCTGGCCACCATGAGGAGACCCTCAGCAGGCTCTGACTGACTCTTGCTTCTGGGAGCAGGGACCTCCGAGGTGTGACCTGCTGCAGCAGCGGCGGCTGCTTGCTCCACACCGCCGGAGACGGAGGCTGTGACGAAACAGCCGGCGGGAACCCGGACCGAGGGCGGGGGCAGCGCCCCCTCTCTGGACTCGGGGAGTTTGTGCTTGAAACCCTCCGCGCCTCCACCGCCGCCTCTCTCAGAGGGTTGAGCTTCTCTCCTGGGAGCAGGGAGCTCGACGGTCGGACCGCCGGGGCGCTTCTGGAAAGTGGGGATTCGGGAGACGGGTTTCCCACCTTTGCGGTTCATGTCTTCCTTCTCCTCGAGCTCCTTCCTGGGGGCTCCTTCGTCCACTTGGAGACGGTCCAGAACGACGCTGCAGTCCTTCAGCTCCTGAGGAGGAGAGACGCACAATTTAGCTCTGGATCCAAATGTGGCCACGACGGGACCCCAGCAGACAAGCTACCGGTCGCTCGCCCAACGCAGCATGCTGAACTTCACGGAGCGTCGGCGGCTCACAGCGGACTAGAACACTCACACCTATTCAAATGAGCTCAGCGAAGCCGCCCGCCGCAGCCTGCGGCGCTTTGCTTACTCGCATGACGCCACCGGGACTAGCCGGTCCATCCATTCAAAGTCGTGTCAGCGCTGAAACCCGACCTGCTCCGCTCCTCCTGTTCATAAACAGGCAGGCAGCTCCATGGCAACCGCCGCACGCTTCCTACGGCAGTGTGAGGTCACGGCCTCTTCACGCGCTACCGTCAGAGCGCACCGAGCTGCACTTACACCCCGTCTACCGGAGCTGCTGATTCAGCGAATAAACAGCTGGGACATGGACAGACTGGACATGGCAGGACAGTTTTTAAAAGCTTAAAAGAACTTTCCACCACGTCATTCCTGCAGTTCCCTCTGAGGAGAAACAGAAAGTACTTCTATGGAGGATCACTGCCCCTCCCCACCTGCCCCACCTCCTGCTCATAAAAGAGAAACCCCCCCCCACCTGTCTGGAAACATTTCCTAGTGTGGGAATCAAAGGAGCCGCCCCTCAGGTAGGACTGTTGGAGCTAGTTTTTGCCGGAGCAAATAGCCCGACTAAACGACCTGGTGCTCTCATAATGTTTGTAAAGAGCGCAGCAGCTAAACCGCCTCACATTCTATGTCCGCTTTAATCTACGGCACAAAATCAAACTACAACGAATAAACGTTAAATATAGTTAATTAATGGCAAACTTTCATGGTCTCTAGATTTGAAACCGATGAAAATGAGGTGACACCCACTGTTAATTAGTTACTCTGTTCGATGTAGACTGTTTTGTAGTTCGGGAAAGTTAGTACGACATGGTACCAGTTTGTTCTTTTTTTTTTCTCTACCCATTCCTCTAAGAGGTTCTGGGGCAGACGAAGGAAAAAAAAAAAAAAAAAAAAAAAGGAACACTAAATACAGGAGGTAGGATAACAATAGGAAGGGGTATGTTGTATGGACCCATGTGTTAAACTGAATGGATGCTAGTATATATCTGTACCATCTTTTGTAAATAGAGGAGACACGCATCCTCCTTGTTGTTCCTTAATAAAAATTTGAATTAAAAAAAATAATAATAATATATAGTTAATTATACCTGTAATAATCCATATATTCTAGCATGTTCAAACTACAGAAATAACCATTTCTCATCAAATAATAAAAATAACTTGACCATAGCACATATTTTTGTTTTCCTTCTAAGTGCAAATGCCATGAATTACTGCTTGGTTTGTTCCAAAGTTATCATACTGGGAGAGCAGCAACGGCCTAATGTCGCCACCGTTACACCTTGACCTGTACCGGGGATAGGGCTGGACTATATAGAAAAAAAGCTCATCGATAAAATAGGAGTCATATTGATCGATATTGATAATTATCAACAAATTCAAAACATAAGTGCAGCCCTGGCCATTTTATGCTGTTGCTTAGCAACCTATTTTTAGATACAGGACACACAAACACTCACTTCAAAGTCGATTCAACCAACTTTTTGCAAGTTTTTATAAAAGAATAAACAAACCAGAGCTCCCTGAACTCTTTGAAGGGGGTGGAGCTTGGTTGCTGGGTCTGCGTTGTGATTGGTTGGGAGGATGTAATGACTGTAAGATCAATCTACATGGTTATAACGCATAAGGAAGGAAAACTGTTATCCTATTGAACTTTGTATTGACCCTTTTTGTCTATCGATCGATATATATCGTTATTGAATCATCATCCAGCCCTACCCTTTGGTGTAGATCGGTGCCACCATTGATCAAGAACCTCAAATCTACATTAAACATTAAACTATTTGCTGATAAATGTACTTCAGCTTCCTGTTCCATACGAACCAACACGACCCATCTTCAACAGGCTGCACACAAACATGGATGCCTTTGTGGCCGTTTTCTACTGACGTGTCAGCAGAGACAAAACAAACCCACAAACATGCGGTGGAAGATCCTACTTTGCATTTTAGCACGCACAGACCTGAAATAAAGCAGCGAGCGGGCGTATTAAACCAAACATTACAGCGCAAACAGCTCAAACCACTCTCTATCGTACTTTTAACGCTAAAAACAGTCAGAGTTTTAACAGGCGCTCCAGTCAGATTCAAAACTAGAAATAATGAGAACAAGCATGCTGATGCTGCTGAGCCCATCAGCGGCGAACAGAACTCCACATCTCTTACGGCTGCATGTGGCGGCGACACGGCCTCAGGGGGCTCCCTTCCTTCCACTAGAGCCGGCGAAACCCTCCGACGGGACAGCAGAGTCTGGACTGCTGGGAGCGGAGCGACACAAAGCTGAGAGCTGGAGGCAAACATCGGGCTTCCACAACAAAGAGTGCGTCTTCAAAAGGAACATGAGCCCGTGGAACAAGGCGGGCCGGACACAACGGTTCTGTCCGTTCAACTTTAAATAATAAAGGCAATTCAGACTCTGAGCTACAGAAATGTGCTTTAGAGCCTACGGGTATGAGAGACAGGTTCCCTTCAATGATCCACCTGACAAATGAACTCAGATTAAACAGACAGAGCAGAATGCGCTGACCAAAATGATAAAGGGAACACTTAAACACAATGTAACGCCAAGAGCGGACCGACTCGCGGGTTTGGGGGGGTGGAGGGGGACGGACCGACTCGCGGAGCGGGGGGTGGACGACACGTTTTCCGCGGACAGAGTCGCGGAGCGGGGGTATCCATGTGTTTTTTCCATGCCATTCACGCACGCGCGAAAGCGCGTGTTAACGTCACTTTTTTTTTTTTTTTTTTTTTTTTTTTGGAATGTTGGCGTGGCGGTAGCGTGACTTTGGCGTGGCGGCCGCCACGCCAAGATAGCGCTGCGGGAAACACTGGGTTTGGATGATCAAAGTCCTGACGTCTGGGGGAAGAGTGGACAGGAGCAGGATCCATGTCGCTAGGAGACCAGGGTGAAGTTTCCAGTCAGAGACGAGTCGGGTCGCCTTATCGCCTGCCGGCCTTTTATCAGTTCCAAAGTCAACCCGGACAACTTATGGATCTTCACGATTCCTCCTGCTGACAAGCTCTGTGGAGATGCTGATCCCATTCTTTAAGCAGGACTTTAACCTCCCCACACACAAAAAAAAAAAAAACAAACGAGCGGGCCTGACCTATTGGGAATCGTTGGGTTATTGTTAAGAGGAGGCGGGACAGAACCAGAACCAGAGACGACACGGAGGCCCCTACTGCAACACGCTGGGCAGGCTTCACGCCTCAGCTGAGCCACAGGCCGACCACCTGCGCCCAACACGGCACCGGCATTCATGCAAAACGAGCCCCGACCCTGCAGACTTCCTAAAAATCCAGCCGGTTGGCTCTGACGTGACATTCTGACGGGTCTTTATGAGCCGTCACAGTGAACTGATACCAATGATCAATGCCAGTCTCGCTTTCCCCCTACCTAAAGCTGCATCATGTGATTGAAACAGCTCCGCCCGTGAGAGCGAGCAGCGCCTCGCTTCAGTGTTTTTATTGGGTTTGACTCTGGTCTGGAAGAGAATGTAGATAAAAGACACTTACTGCTCTCCCTGGTAGTGGCTGGCAGCTGCTGCAGAGCCACAGGATGGCCAGCCCCACCCAGGCTGTCAGGGTGCCCCCCCAACCACACACCCATCCATCCATCCCATCCCATCCCACCGCCACAGCAGCCCCTGCTTGGCCCCTCAGAGGATGAACGATGCGCCTCTTACCGTTAGATCTGCCTCCTCAGCAGCTTCCTCCTCCAGCTCGGCCTCGTATCTCTCCATCACCTCCTCCGGGACGGACTCCTCGGTCTCCCCGGCCTCCTCCTGGCAGGGACGGATCGGTGGGAGTCGGTTAACGGGGGCCGCTCTACGGCGTGGCACTTGCAGGAGCTAAGCTATATCAGCCGGTTATGTTCACAACGGCACTGTGCGACGCTTTTAAAGCAAAAACTACTTTTTAGAGTTACGAGAGGGGGGTGAAAAAAAAACTTACAACAACACGCTGACTGTACAGGTTCTAGAGAAGAAGAAGTTTTTTGGCTTCGGCGGGAGGAGGGGGTGGTGCGCCTTTAAGGTGCAGTTAACGTTAGCTCCGTCCTGTTAACTTATGCTAGCCGCTATTTCTATAAACTAAAGCGGAAAATACTTAAAAGATGAGAATTAAAGCAGCCGACGTCAATGATACAAACATATCCCCCTTTAATACGAAAGAAGAGATAAAGTAGCCGCAGTAAACGTCGCTGCTGCTGCTACCGTTGACGCTAACGTGCGAGCGACGTGGCCGTCCTCCTTTCTCTGCAGCAGCGGTGGAGGAAGAGGAGGCGGAAAGACTGAGTAATAAAAGTACACACCTCGTAATTCTGCCTCTGCTGCCGGCGGTTCGACCTCCTCCTCCTCCTCTGCGTCGGCTGAAACTCGACCTCGGCGCTCGGCCCATCGGGGACAAGCGATCGCCTAGTCCGCAGCACCATCGGCATCCCGGAGGGCTTAAAACCGCAGCTTGGCGAAGCGAGACGTTAAGGGAAGGCAAAAGAACAAGCCAGGGGTGAGAGCGGGGCGCCAACCGTGGCAAATAAATGGCGACGCCGTGGTCTGCGGCGCTAACGGTGTTTAAGTATGCCGCCGAGCTGATGGAGACGCGGCCGTCGGTGGTCCGCGGGAAACGCGTGTCCAGGTGGGGTTTGAATGCTTCCTCGCAGAGAGACGTAAACAACAACTTGAAGTAACCGCCATTTCCTGTTGGCGGTGATTGGCGGTTGGGAAGGAAAAGTGGTTGACGCACGAACGTCTGGATGGAACGTCAGCGTCGCCGCCATATTGTGGGGGGCATTTTTTTTTTCTTTCTTTCTTTCTTTGTGGCAGAATATCTGGTAGTGTTGCTGTGTACTGGCTTAATAAGTATGATACGTTGGTTATTGTAGACTGGCTTGGACTACAGAGATTAAGTTTAAAATGAAGTTAAATATCGTGTATACAGGTTGTCCTATGTCATGTCTTTTATTGAGGACAATGCTTCTACGTGTATTTTTGGTGATATGAGTGCAGATATATCTGATTGTAACTCTATATTTGCAAATCACTTATCGCAGTGGGAGTCGTTCCTTCTAGTAAAACCGTTGCCTGATAACAGCTGCACTTACTGTATATAAGTGAAGTGTGGCACGCAGCATCAAGGCTAGATCCTGACTATTTGGAATCCCTGAGGATTACATTTTTGAGTGCCGTTTGCTGATCATATGCCTTTATCTTTATTTGGAAATCTGTGCAATGTGTCCCTGTGTTGCCTTTGCACAATGTCAAAGTGTATACTAAAGTGATTGGTCTAATTAGAGAAGTGTCTTCGGGTATATTTTGCTCAGTCTGACGTCTTCCTAACTAAGATTGAGGTACCAAAGGTTTTAGCTGCATGCTCTTATGGTAATTGCAAAAGCCCACAAATCATGATGGATATGAAATTCCTTTCCAAGCAAAACGGTGTCAAAAGCAACAAAATTGATAAAAATAAATAATTCCCTTTATAGTCCCACAAAGGGTAAATGTGTTTCTGTGTTTAATCCATCTCTTAGGGAGCATTGTGCCGGCCACACTAAGTGGTGCACAGGGAGCAGTTTGTGGTCAAGGGTCTTGCTCAGGGGCCCAGCGTGACAGACTGAGGTTCGCACCGCTGACCTTTGGAGCCTGTCCAGGATGCAAACGTCTGCCTCTCCAATCACTCCTACAGGCCACCACTACCAGCTGTGAAGTTGTGATAGCTTTTCCACAATATGTTGCATATTGTGCCGTTAGAATGCTAAAAGAAAGAAAAAGAACATTGGATGGATAGAATTTGTACATAAAAGCGTCTGTCCTCTGCTTATCATTTTCTATCCTGGGCGTTTAGTTTATAGGATTTTGGCTGATTCCTTTTCTAGTGTTGTATAAAGTACTGAACTCTCAGAGTCAAGTAAAAGTATAGGTACCTCTCCAAAATATGACTTTGGTAAAAGTCCAAGTCACTGACTGAAATGTTACTTGAGTAAAAGTCTTAAAGTATCTGAAATGTCTTGTACTTAAGTATGAAAATTACTGTAAAAATAGATGTACTCAAGTAATGTAATGAAAAGTAAAAAGTAAAATGAGGCAAATGCAGTATGAATAACATTTTTTATATTTTGGTAAACTTTGAAGGTCAAATTCACTTAAAATAATATACACAACCAAGTGCAGGAGAAATTTAAACCAAGTTTAGACAGAAAATACAACAGGAAGTGATAAACCTGCTAATACACCTGCAGGTATCATTTAGTTAAGAAAATTAGGACTCGATGTGTTTCTTCAAGTTGGACGGGGAGTTTTTGTAAGATAGAATTTCTATAACAGACACTTCTTGCGGTACGACGAATCTTTAACACCCACAAAAGAGTATATTGTGTTTAAATAATAAGGACAATTATCAACCCATAAGCTTAGCTAGTATTTTGTCCAAGGTCTTAGAAAGAAAGAACATTTACCAGTATGGAATAATTTGGTTTGATCTCTGGCATCCAGATTTGGTGTTAATCCTAAAAACCTATTTACAGACAGTCATGGCTAAAATTGTTGGCGCCCTTCTGTTAATAAAAGAAAATCCCACGATGGTCACCGAAATAACCTGAAACGGACAAAAGCAATAATAAATAAAAATGGACTGAATATTAACCAATGAAAATCAGACATTGCTTCTGAATTGTGGTTCAACAGAATCATTAAAAAAACAATTAATAAAAGAGGCCTAGATAAAAATGATGGTACCTGTAACTTAATATCTTGTTGTGCGAGCTTTTAAGGTAATCACTGCAGTCAAGCACTTTATGTAACTATCAAAGAAAGACCTCTGCACCTGTTAACGGATATTTTGACCCACTCCTGTCCTAAACCCAAAAGCAAAGGAGGTGGATTGGCATTACTTGTGAACAACAGATGGTGTAATCCAGTACATGTTGCTGTGAAGTATCGTCTCCACTGCCTGGATATTGAACTGTGAAAAGAAGCCTTCAGGGAGGGAGACAGTGAATTACAGAGGAATATAGAGAAGCAACATAAAGTTTAGAGACAGAACGTATGTGTACAGGAAAACAGTGGAAGAGGCAGCTCCATCAGAACAATATGTGGCCCTGTACCCACCCCTAAATATATACGCATCCACCACATGTCCAAATAACCATAGCAACAGTGCTGTCCACCAATCAGAGACACCTTGGCGAAGATTTGAAGTGAATTACAGCAAACCAACAGCTTTTCTTCTTGAGTGACATCAGCAACTTGTTAAAGAAACTGTCTGAAAATCAAAAGCTTCGTTTAGGAAATCTGTCCCCACACACACTTTGTGATGTACTTTAAAGCTGAGTAGGTAACTTTTGAATAAATCTATATTTTAAGCCTAGTTCAGACTGCCATTTTAGCACAGTCTATGGCTTGAAAGGCAAGCACTATAGACCGTTCTCTACGTCTTACTCTTATTATACAGTCTTGATCATAAATGGGTAAATAAACAGTTCTGTTGTCTGGTGTGTTTATAAGTTAATTTACCATCTGAATGCGTTTTAGGAATTAGCAACTCTGTTTTATGTAAGTTTGCTGGGTGTGAAAATGATTAGTTGTACGTATGCTAGCTCCTGTGGAAACTTTTGGTTTGTGTTTCCCTTCTGTTCTTCCTTTTGTGGTGAAGCACTGATCTGAGTGATTTCATGGCTGAAGAGATAGTGTTTTATTTTAGATAATGTAATTTTTTTTTTTTTTATGAAACTAAGGCAGTCTATGTCTATGGCTTGAAAAGTGTAGGAGTCAGCATTGGAGCTAAATAAACCACGTGGTCTCAGTCATAAAGTCAACCTCCCGTGTGTATGCCTCGTCCCTCACATCACACCCCCCAAAAACAAAATACATAAACACATTAACACAAGGCAGAGTCCGAGGGCGATACAGATACAGGGTGATAGCAATTTAAATATCTGTATAATAATATTTGATCCTTTAGTTTCTCTATTTTAACATCTGTTTTATACAATGCTTATAAGTGTATTCCCTTTTTTAACTCTTTATTTGGCATTTTTCTTATCACAACACAACATGCAAAGACAAAGAACAAGGTGCACTATGTGTTTGTGTAATTGGAAAATAAAGTGTTAAAGTTCTTCCGCTTCTTTATATAAAAGCCATGTTGTCCAGCCCTTATTGTATATGTGCCCTTTGATATGTAAAAACTGTCATCTTCTCCACTGAGTGTATCTCTTCCACTATTCCTTTCCACTGATCAGTCCGAGGTGGGTTAATCTCAAGCCTAGACCGAGTGATAGCCTTTTTACATGCAATCATTAGGATTCTATAAAGATAAATGTCGTCTTTTTGGACCACTTCACCAGGTGGTAGACCTAACAACCCATCTAGTTAGACTCTTTAGGGATGACATAACCCATTATCCTCCCAGTCATTGAAAAGATACTCTCCTAGGTTTGTTCAAACTTTGAGCATGTCCAAAATATTTGAGATTGATTGCCATTCCGATGTCCACACTGTCGCCAACATTGCTGTTGTTCACCCCTTTATTTATTAATAATATGAGGTGTAATGAAAAATCCTACCAGGCTCTTCCACCCAAATTCCCTCCATCTTTTAGAACTAGGAGACGTCTGTTGTGTCACACACATCGAAAGCCAGTTAGCTGCTGACACTTCCATACAAAGCTTCTTTTCCCATTATGACTTAATATACAAGGTATTATTCCCATTTTGTTTCTGCAGTGCTTTATACAGTTTAGAGACAGTTTTACTTGGCAGGAGCTTGTAAGCAATAGTAAAAACTTTAACAATTTATTTGCTTTCGGGAGAAATACCTTTACTTATTTCACCGTTACAGAAATGTCTCACTTGAAAATATTTGAATAAATCTCAGTTCTGTAGATTGTATTGTCTCTTGAGTTGTTTGAATGTTTTAAAGGTGTTGTTGCCATCTACAAACTGACACAGGACCATGAGGCCTTTATCGTTCTAGCACCCTTTTGTACTTATTTACAATCTCTTTCCAAATTTATAATGTATCTTAAACTATACAGTTCCCATCTTTCTTTGTGATTAAAAAAATTCTTTAGATTTTTTCGCAGCTCTAGTGGCTCGCTTTTTTTAAACACAGTAAGCTGACAGGAAGGGGGGTGAGACATGCGGCAAAAGACCACAGGTCAGAGTCGATCCCAGGTTGACCGTGTCGAGGACTAAGGCCTTCGTACATGGGTCTTGCTACCCGCTGCGCCACTAGCGCGCCCTGTTTGTAATAATTTTACCTCCTACACGGGTCTGAGGTTGGTTCCGTCCCTGGGTTAGTTCAATCAGTCTCCATCGGGCCTCCATTTCTGGGGAACACCAGCAAACCATTTATCTCATTTGAGATGCGTGGTAATATTCCTTCGAATTTGGAATGGCTAAATCGCTGTGTTCCTTATCAATCTGAAGTGTTGTAAATTTTATCCTTGGTCCAGCCCCTGACACAATAAATCGTTATATTAACGTTAGCGTTAAAGTGTGAGTCAGCAATCCTGATAGGCAATGACATGAAAAGATACAAAGATCTAAGAAGCTGACTCATTTTCACTATTACCAGTCTAGCAATTTAGGGAGGCTTACATCTGGATTTTGGAGATAGGTGATAATATCATCCGCAAAAGGTCCAATTATATGTTCAGTATTTGCAATTGTAATGCCTTTAAACTCTTCGTTTTGCCTAATAGTTTGTGTCAAGGGCTTTATGAATAACGTGAAAGAGCGCTGGACTGAGGCAACAGCCCTGTAGAGTACCTCTAAACAGTTGAAAGCTTTAGGTAGCCATTAATTTTTACCCTGGCCCTCAAACTATCATATAATGACTGGATACACCTAATAAATTGATCATCAAAGCTGAGATCCTCGAGTACCTTGTAAAAAAAAAAGGGCCAGCTCACCCGGTCAAAGGCTTTCTCATCGTCAAGACTTACTGAAGCAATAATGAGTTGTTTCTTGGCTTGGTCTATGACCTTCAATGTTTGTCTATCTATAAGATGATGCTCCATTCTCCTAAATATTATAGAGGTAAAGAGTTTGTAATCAACATTCAGTTTAGAGATCAGGCGATATGATTCACAATATTCTATATTTTTTCCTTCCTTAGGGAGGACAGTCATCACAGCCTTACTCCATGATGGCGGCATCTCTGCTCTACTCAGAGCAAGCTCCTCCTTAAGAATTTTGTGCCACTCATTTGAAAACCCACTGCTGCCTGGGCATTTGTTAGTTTTCAGATGGTGTCCAATTCTTTTTGAGTGATTAAGTTAAGGTATCATTTTGTATTGATCCTAGGGAAGGCAGGTCTAAACCAGCCAAATATTGTGTAATAACACTCTCATTTACTGGTTTTTGGGATGTGTATAGTTTTTTTATAATAGTTTTAAAAGATTTTATGGATTTGGTTAATATCATAAGCCAAGGGTCTCTAATTTTGGTAATCGGGTGCTTCAGTTGTTGCTTTCGGGGGCGACTTGCCAGGATTGTTGTGGCTTTAGACCCATACTCGTTACAGGCCTGTTTTGAAAATTGTCTTTTTTTCACTATCTCCTCATGTATCATATAATTTATATTATTTGTAATAACTTATTTGTTCGGTCAGTTCTTGATTATTAGTCCTTTCTTGTTTTAATTCTAAAAAGTATTTTTTCCAACTCATATTTTATTCGTTTTGTCTTATTCAAATAGGCAGTTCTTGAAACGAGTCTGCCTCACATTGCTGCTTTAACTGTATCCCAAACCAGAACAGGATTTACCTGACTAGTGTTATTACCCTCTACACATTCTCCTCTTTCCTTCTTAATGTCATTTATTGTAGTTTCCTTGTTGAGAATGCGTGTATTTAAACGTTATAAAGTAGTTTTTGGTTGATTAGATAAGTGAATAGGCAAATAAACAATATTGTGGTCAGATACATTACATGTTCCAATTTTGCATTCCTTCGCCCGAAACCTGTCAGTAGTGTTCATCAAAAAGAAGTCAATCTGGAGTGGACTTTATGTGTGAGAGAATGATGGGTAAAATCTCTCTCTTTAATGTGGAAATCCCTCCAGAAATCAAACATGGCCATCTCTCTAATTAAAATATTAAGATCTTTTGACCTTCCAGGTTTTTTTGGAGCTGGTTGTATCCTTGGCATAATTTAGGATTTTATTTCAATCTCCAGCTCAAAATATTCTCTTTTAATCAGATTAAAATTCTTTGCTATTTTTCTGTGTTTATTCTAGTGTCCCTGTAAAGTACTTTGAGTTGCCTTACGGCTTAATACTTAATTCAGCAAAACCAAATACAGCTGAATTATTATAATTGCTAAAAGAAGATTGTGATTTGTTGTAGTTTCAGGCGTAAAATAAGTTTTAGATACAGCACAATTTGATACTGTTTATATTTGTGTTTTCTGTACAGCACTTTGGTCTCTGTGTATTAAAGTGTTTTATAAATAAAGTTGGATTGGATTGGACAATCTCAGTGGTTATTCTGTTTTACTGTGATTTGCAGCTACAGTTTTTTTTTTTTTTGTCTCAAATAATCACCAACGTTATTTCTAAAATCAACATATGTTTAAGTATTTAAAAACAAGTTAATAAAGTTAGGTGAACTTCAACATGAGCGCTTCCTTTGGGAAAAGTAACCCAAGAAAGGAAGCAAACTTGTCGATGTGCCACTCACAACATGGCGGACTCACACCGGTTCGCGTCACAGAAGCCCCGCCCCTCAGACGTTACACACGGAAACAAGGGATTACCGTCGTCGGCAGCTCATCCTCCAGCTCCGTGTTCACCTGAGGGGGGAAAGGGGGCTGCTGTTGTTGTCGTCAGTTCGGTACCGACGAGTCAAATTCGGATTATTTTTACGAGGCTTGTGAAGACGCGACTGATGTGCGGAAGTGGGAAGACGTAACGTAGGTATTTTGCAGCTGCTTTCAAGTTAATCCGGTTGAGGCTCATTATTACCTTGAACGCAACAGTGGGTTGTTTACCACAGCGAAGCCAGCGCTATAGGTTCAAACGAGGGTCAAATGTTACTGAAAAACACCGAGGGGACTCCTACCCTCTTTTTTTTTTTTTAGAAAACAGAATAAACGAACGTATTGCACGGTCAGCAACAAAAGTCTGAAGTGTTATATAACCCGGTTAGTTGAAACTGAAAGACAGTGTGCTACTGTCTGCTACACTGACGTTACTGTGCGATCAGCGCGAGCAAACAGCGAGTCGCCTTACTCTGTTTAATCACATAGTAAACGTTTTGTTTCTAATATGTTATATGTATAATCTAACTGTAAGGTTGCTGGAAATACACCTGCTGGAGGATGACTGCGTCTACAGCAGGTTGGTTAGTGATGGAGGAAATGGCCATGTGTGCTGGATCATTTATGCCTGCCAGATTTAATCAGCACCGTCTGATTTCTGCGCAGTAAACGTTTCCATTTCTACTGGAAGCTAAACGCAGAGCAGATAAAACAACAGATCTGATCTGTGGTCCCTCTTTTTTTTTTTAAAAGTCGCTGACTTGTTTCTGCACGTCCTTCATTCCTTCTGTGTCGCCTGGTTTTCACCTGGTTTTCACCTGGCTGCTCCCCAGCAAACATGCTGAGCACCGATTTCAGCTCAGCCAGGGTTCCTGTTGTGGATTCTTGCAGTCCAGAGTCTGATTGAGCTCTTCGCCTTAGGCTAACACCCCTGATGCCTGGCTGTTTACCACACATCCCAGGACAGGACGGTGTTTTTTTGTCCTGGTGTTGTTTTTCTTTGTCCAAAGGTTCATAGCTCCTCTTCTGGGCCTCGTATACTATCTGATCGCCATTGCTGCAGACCACAGAGGCTGTGCACAGCAGTCTCACATGTCAGCGAGCTCTTTTCTTCCCTTTTCATTTTGACCTGCTGTTAAAGCCAGAAGGCAGCTGATTTGTTGTGGTTGGTGTGTGTGTGTGTGTGTGTGTGTGTGTGTGTGTGACCCTGCTCTGCACTTCCTTTGAAGGTCAGATTCCACCTAAACTCGCCTTAGTGGTCAGTTGATCGCAAACGCAAATCTCGTCGACAGCGATGACCGACAGTAGAAAGAGGGGCAAAAGATGTGAAGTGGAAGGAACAGGATATATGGTTTCAAAACATTCTTTACAGGTGGAGCACGACCAACACACGGAGGCCTTAGACCCAGGTTCGGCTCCGGCCTGAGGTCCTTTATCGCATGTCTTAAACCCCCTTTCCTGTTAGGCTATTTTGTAAAAAATGAGCCACTAGTGCCTTAAAAACCCCAGAAAAAAGATTAAAAAACAAACAAACTATTCTTTAGAAATGAAAATCTGGGAAGTACAGCGTGCATTTGCTCCCCTGTGGGGCGTGGTTTTGGCAGCGCCTTGTTGTGGGAAGCCCTCTGTCAGCGGAATGCAGGGAAAGTGGTCACGGGTAGACGCTTAGAGCTTTATAGATGCAGGGCTGCTGCAGAACTTCCCCTTCCAGCAGGACTTTGACCCAAAACATAAGCAGAGCCACTGTGGGATGGCTCTGGTTATGTCAGAGCCATCCCTGTCCAGGCCCTGTCCAGGCCTGAATCCTGAGAATCAGTGGGAAGGCCTGAGAATGGCTGCTCACTGATGCTCTCCATCCCATCTGAACGAGCTGGAGATGTCCTGCAAGCTCTTGTTGCACCAAAAGGTGCGTCTGCAAAGTGACTCAGATGTGGAAAAAGTCAGAGCGGTATGAATGTCTTTGCCAGGGTTTGTTTCCGCTTTTATTCAGACAGATTATTGCACCCACAATCTGTGGACAAACATCCTTTCCTTCAGCGTTTCCCTTCCCTCTGAACGCGTCTCCACAGATCCTCTCTGCACGCCCAGCAGGCAGATAAGCTCCAGAGCGTCTGCGCGACCATGGCCGCTCACTGATCCCGCCGCCGCCGCTCCGATGGGGGCTCCGGTCAGCGCCTCCCCCCCGACCCCCCTGCACCCCGCCGTGGACCCGTCCGTCCAGCTCGGCTTCACGGCCCTCTACACCGCCCTGTACGCCGGCCTCTTCCTGGCCGTGTACGCGCAGCTCTGGCTGCTCTTCGTCTACAAGCACAAGCGCTGGAGCTACCAGAGCCTCTTCCTCTTCCTCTGCCTGCTGTGGGCCGGCCTGCGCACCACGCTCTTCTCCTTCTACTTCCAGAACACGGCGGAGGCCAACCGCCTGCCCGCCGCCGCCTTCTGGCTGCTCTACTGCTTCCCCGTCTGCCTGCAGTTCTTCACCTTCAGCCTCATCAACCTCTACTTCACGCAGGTTTTGCTGAAAATCCGCGACACCTTCGGCTCGGCGACGGACAGGAAACTGTGAGTGACTTCCTTTCCCCGAGGGGGCGTCGTCCTGTGACGCCTCGCCTCACCCCCGTGACCCCCTCCGTGTGTGTCGTTCCCAGGCGGCTGGCCCAGTTGGGCTACGGCGCCATGAGCCTCGTCTTCCTGTGCATCAACGTGACGTGCGCCGCCCTGGGGGAGCGGGGCAGCAGTGGGGAGAAGGGGAAGCGCACCTGGAAGCTGGTCTTGGTGCGGGTCATCGTCAACGACCTGCTTTTCATCCTGGACGCCGTGCTGCTGGCCGCCGTGCTGCTGCTGCTGACCCGCCACCCCCGCTCCTTCGGCCCCTACCTCATGAGCAAGGTCAGGCGTTCAGCCAAACAACCACACACACACACACACACACACACACACACACACACACACACACACACACACACACTGTTTGCAACATCAACATTTCAAAGGAACCCGTGAGAAATGTGTTATTAGAAACAAAACATGAAAAGGATACAAATGATGTCTCTGTAACCGGATGTGCATGATTGTCTTGGTTGTTAAGGAGCAGTCCACCTAAATAAATATCTGGACCACGTGGCTAATAAAACAAGGCAGCGCCTCTCCGCCGTCCGCTTTGACACCGAGGGAATCCTCCGGGGTTCCCCCCGGGGTCCGAGCGCCTCATAGTGCACCGCGGCTGTTTCCAGTCACGAAAATCAAATCTGAGCTCCGGTGCCTCAGCCACGGCGGGAGCGAAGAGAACGGCAGCGGAATAATTTTTCTGGGTCTGACTGCGTTCTTACTGCCAGGCCGCGGGCTGCTCCGTCAGCGGAGGAAGGGTGAGGCTGGACCGAGCTCGAGCTGCTTTCAGCGGATGCTCTGAGTCTTATTACAGAAAGACGGCGTGTCAGCAGGGGTGGGCAGACCGCCTTGTTGGGTCAGAGGTGGATGGATGGACGCCTCAGAAACAGCTTTCAGCGTGAAATGAGAGAAAGCCTCGATAAATCCACGGACCTGATGCAGCGCGTCTGGGTTTAGAAAGCTGGAGTGTCCCTTTTTTCTTTTTTTTCCCCCCTTTCAGCCGTGGTTCATGGTTAGATTTGACCCTCTCTGTACATTAGGGCTGGGGATCATCTAGGATGAGCCGATTTGATACGATTCTCGATACATAGCTTATGACAATACAATATGATTCTCAATATAGTTCAGCTTGATCTGATTTGACTCCAACATCGATATTTATTACTTTCAAATTAATGCCAAAGTCATTTAATCAACAAAACCAGCCAAATATTATATTTATGTTCAATTCAATTCAATTTTATTTATATAGCGCCAAATCATGAAACATGTCATCTCAAGGCACTTTACAAAGTTCAATCATATTATACAGATTGGGTCAGATTATACAGATTGGTCAAAAATGTCCTATATAAGGAAACCAGTTGATTGCATCAAAGTCCCGACAAGCAGCATTCACTCCTGGGGAAGCGTAGAGCTACAGGGAGAGTCGTCTGCATCGTCCATGGCTTTGCTGCAATCCCTCATACTGAGCAAGCATGAAGCGACAGTGGGAAGAAAAACTCCCCATTAACGGGAAGGAAAACCTCCGGCAGAACCGGGCTCAGTATGAACGGTCATCTGCCTCGACCGACTGGGGTTACAGAAGACAGAACAGAGACACAACAAGAGAGACAAAAAAGCACAGAAGCACACATTGATCCAGTAATCTGTTCTACATTAGATGGTAGTAGCGGGTGAGCCGTCTTCTCTGGATGATGTCACAGTTAACAGAACGCCAGACCAGGTGTACCTCCGATGAAGAAAAAGAGAGCAAAAAGTTAAAAGCTGAAATGACAACAGTCATTTCAATGTAATGTAATACAATGCAAAACTGGAGAACAGTAGACTGAAGAACAGTAGAAATCAGTAGAGTGAGAAAATTAGACCCTGATGTCCTCCAGCAGCCTAGGCCTATCACAGCATAACTATAGAGATAGCTCAGGGTATGAGCTACTCTAACTATAAGCTTTGTCAAAAAGGAAAGTTTTAAATTTAAATTTATTTAACACTGATATATTAACTGGAACGTAAAGGGCATTTGGTTCAATGCATTTAACGTATCACATCTGATTTTAGGGACAAAGGCGCTTCTACAATCCTGTCTCCCATTCCGCAAATTCGTCTCACTTGCACTTTTTTAGCTGTGAACGGTAATAGAGCCATTAGCCCTGTTAAATCAGCAGCGGCGTGTTTATTTGTAACCAGCGGTCAGAAAAGGGCCTCCAGCAGTTCAGTTTTCCCCATCCAGCGACGGTGCGGTGGAATATCGCCGTTTCCCAGGAAGGTCCCAGCGTTTCCTGTGCCGTAGCAATGACTCGAGTGATGCTCTGTGGTCTTTCACCAGGGGACCACAGTGTGCCGCACCGCAGCCCTGGGAGCGGCGGCCATCTTCCTGTTTTTCAGCCGGGCCTGCTACAACCTGACGGTCCTCTTCCTGTCCCAGAGCTATAAGGTGGAATCCTTTGACTATGACTGGTACAATGTGTCTGACCAGGTGACTTTTTTTTTTTTTTAATTAGTGCCGGCACCATGATTAATCTTTGATTGTCATGGTGGTGTAAGATAAGCCTTGTGTGTTTTTATCGTCAGGCTGACTTGCACAGCGAACTCGGCGACAGAGAGTACCTGGCCTTCGGCGCCATCCTCTTCATCTGGGAGCTGCTCCCCACCAGCCTGCTCGTCCTCATCTTCAGAGTGCGCCGGCCCGCTCAGGAGGTGAGCTCGCCGCGTCCCGCCCGGGCCTCCCGTCCTCTGCGGCGCGACTCACAGCCTTTCTCCTCTCGCGTCTGTCCGCAGGCCAGCAGCCTGGACATCAACAACAGGGCTCTGCCCCGCCCGTATTTCTTCGATGACCCTGAAGGCAGCGACGACGAAATACCTGCTCCGTGGGCTCACGCCGCCGATCAGAACCAAAGGTGATACCGACACGAGCACCGTGTTCACGCTCTGCTCCGGCCTGAATGCTCTCGCAGCCTCCAGCAGCTTTATTTACTCACTAGATCTTTGCTGTTTAGAATCGAGAGCGAAGGTTTTAAAGGTGGAATTAGGAAATGGTTTTGCAGTGGCAATAAGACGCCCAGACTCAGACCTGAGAGCATCTCTGCTGTAAGTGAGCTCCAAGTCACCTTTTTGCTTGTCTTCGTGCATTTGCAGCTGGTACGGATCAGAGACCGCGCCCCTCCTGTTTGCCAACAACCCCGCAGAGCAGAGCCACCAGCACCACTCCTTCTACTCCACCCCTCAGAACTGAAGCCAGTCGTCTCGGTGGGACGGAGGGACGGGGACCCCCGTGTGCAGCCACCGCTCTGCGGCTTAATTTGCACTGATCACCTCAGGGAAGCTAAGAAGATGCACCTTGTAGTTATTTTTAAAGAGAGTACATCTACTGACTATTTCTCGATGTAAAGGGAGAAGACGTAAATTACGTGACCTAGCCAGCTCCATGCAGGTCAGACAAGCATTATTTGCATATTACAGGAGCTAAGCCGACTCTTTAATCCAGGAGATGTCCCGTTTAGCTTCATCTACATTCCTGAATGGACTCAAACCAGCGTTGCTCATGAGAGAAAAACTGCCATTCCTATAATTTAATCTCCATCCTTAGTATTGCTGCAGCTATTAAGTGTTTAATTTCTGTTTCTGGGGAAATAAGCTCCTGCAGCATTTGTTTAGTTGTTTGTTTTTTTTATAGTTGATTTTGGTTCTTCTCCTGTTCTTCATGTGTTTTATTGGTTGTTTTTAAGTTATTTATGTCTTTGCCCGGAGCTAAAATAAATGCTTCATTAATGCCTCATGTGAAAACGAACCCTCTCGATGTCGTTCGGCTGTCCTCACATGGCTGACTCCGCCCACATCCACGACGAGCCAATGAAGACGCGAGCATTGGTGTTGCTAGGCAGGAAACCTTCCTGGGGAAAGTGCTTCAGCCTGTTGAATCCAAAAGGGTTAAAAAAAAGAACTGGACTTCTGTTCTGAAGCTGAGGACGTTTCGCTTCCCATCCAGGAAGTCCAGTTTTATTTTGAAACCTTTTTTGGACCGATCATAACCTGGATGACTGAGAATCTTCAAACATTCAGCCTGTTGGTGCTCCAATCCAACCCCCTACCCCCTCCTCACGACTACTGGTGCTACTGATATGGCTGCATTTGCGTTGAAACCTTAAGGTGCAACCTTAATAATTATTATTTAATAATAATCATTAAATAATCTAAATGTAACTTTTACTTTCTTTTCTAAAGCTTTGTTAGAGAAGAGCAAGGAGCCCCAACATTAAATGTCATCGTCATGGCAGCAGTTCAGGCAGTTTGCTGACCTCCGCTGGGGCTTTATCTGACGCCAACGTTGAGCTTTTTCTGCAATAAACACTCAGGGTATGATGGGCGTGAAGCGGAGGGTAAATGTGTGGAGGGGTAACTTTGAGCCCACTGAAGTACGGTGGAGGATCTATGATGCTGTGGGGGGGTCTTCCAAAGTCTCTGTAAAGCTCAATAGAAAGATTGGGCAATCATTGGAAATACCAGATTAAAAATAAATTGCAAATATCATTGGGGAAAAAAACAAGTAAATTAAAAAAGTCGTCTGTGGTTCTTTGTCGGGGATGATGAATAAACTGTAAACGGAAGTAAGTCTATTTTCCCAGAGAAATGTGGACGTTTGGTGTTGCTCAAAGCTCAGACGATCATATGGCAAGTATCCGTCACACTTTTTGCCTTTATTTCAATTTTAAACTAAATATGACCACAAAGGTCCAGCGTCTGTTCTTCATAAGCAGACCTGGCTTCATTGATTAAACCTGGTGACAGCAGGCTGAGTTGAAGACAGATTGACCCCCATTATTGTTGTGAAGACAAAAAAAGATTTGAGGGAAGGAAAAACAAAGTTAGATCCCACCCAAGAATCTACAACCTTTTACTTCTCAGACAAACCTTTAAGACTATTTTGGATCAATAGATCTGTTTTCTACAACAAAAATTAGACTCCCATCTTTAGTTTCTTTACACATTGCATGTCTGGTTTATTGTTGAGCAGATAAAACTGAAGAATTCACAAAATAACTTTTCTTAATTGAATTTCATTCTTCTGGCTTGCAACTAACTTGATGATTCTGGCCCGTTTGGGATGATCTGAAGACTACTCCTGCAAACAGGAACATTTAAAAGTGCTGCTCTGCTGAGTCAGGATAAATCAGGGTTATCACAGCAGGGGCGCCAATAATTCTGCTCTATAATTATATAAAAACTTTTATTCATGAGGAATCTCCTTTATCCGTAATGAGTCGAGGCAATCCAGATGTTGAATTTGGTCGCCACTGAATTTTACATTTTTTCACCAAAACCTTTTAAAACTTTAGTTTAAATACTTAAATAACCAAAAAAAAAGTGATAACTGTAAATACTTTTTTTAATAGATCAGTTTTAATTTAAACAGCCAAACCAACTTAAAGAAACGCCACGTCGCTGCAGCAGAAACCCTGTAGAAAAAGGCTCCATGATCAGCAGCGTCACCAACACGGCCCTCTGGGAGCGCCGCACCGGCCGCTCCGCTCCGCTGCTGCTTCCTTCCACATCGTGTACAGATCATCCTATTAAAACTTTTATACAGTATATACAGCTTCCATTAAATCAGTATGTTACAGCGTCAGCAGTGGAAACAGGGTCAGAACCCAGGGAAACAAGGTAGAAAAAGCAGAAGTGGCTGAACTGAATATACTGGATTTGTCTGCTGTGGAACGCCTTCATCCTGAAGACAACTGGATTAAACCAAAGACGCAGTTAAACAAGAGCTAAACTAGAGCTAAACGCCGACTCTCAGACTGAGCGCCGCAGCCTTAAAGGAGTCCTGTTCCTGCCTTTAAGAAGCCTACAGACGGCCGCGGCGCCAGGACCGCGGGTGTCCGCCCTGGAGCCCATCAAATCAGAAAGAGAAAACGAAGGAGGAGAGGAGGAGCTGGTGCGTCTTCCGACAGCCTGAGTGCAACTCCGCGCTGTGAGAAACCTGAGCCTGTGGAAGGCGAGAGCCACGAGGAAGAGGCGACGAAGCAGCCATAAGTTATCTCAGAGTTCCTGATGCGTCCCCCAGTCGCCAACTAGTTATCTGGAGGAGGAGGGGGCGACGACGAAGGCGACGTCTCCAGCTTGCGGAGGCGACGGCGCCTCAGCTCGGCGGCGCTCGGCTCGCCGGTGCTCAGCTCTCCGGCCCCGTCCTCCAGCAGCCCGTCGTCCCAGGTCTCCCGTCTTTCCGTGTCTGAAGCGGAGGAGGTGGAGTCGGCGGGCTGAGACGACACTGTGGCTCCACTAGCTTGGTCAGCTGGGGGAATAATAATAAAATAAAACAGGAGAGTTACTCCACCAGACCCATCCCTGCCTTTCTCATTAGCAAACACTCAGCGACTCTTCTTCTGCGGCGAGATTTTAGCAGCTCATATAATACACTGGAGTGCTAATCGCTGCTGTTAGAACGAGTAGCTTTGAAGCCACCAGCCGCCATATTGGTACTCCCTATTTCCCCCCAGTAACTAGGGAATATGTGCGCTACAGCATCGAATAACGAGGATTTTCTCATGTTCAGGGGGGTCTTAAAACTTTTAAAATGTCAAATGCCATATACTTTTATGTTATGTTCTAAAACTAGCAAGTACTGAGAAAGTCATGTGCTGAAATATTTTGCATTTTATTCATTTAAATATACATGCATAACATTTATAAATAACAATATACAAAAACATATTTACATATATGTATACATATATACATGTACAAATATTTATATATAAATATATGTATATTTAATATGAATAACATGTAAAATATTTCAGCACCTAATTTCCTAGTAGTTGATAGTGTTAGTACATCCACTGACTGTAGAATTACCTGTGAAACGTTTTCACACAGACAGAAAACTGCTTGTTGTTGCAACCAAATCCTGTGGGATTCTGTGAGAGTAGGGAGTAGCAAGATGGCGGCCAGTGACTTCAGTTTTTCAGCAAAATCAGCACTCCAGTGTATTATATAGCTCAGTGGAGCAGACTGATGTGTTGGGAACACGCATCGGATACATACAGGTGAAGGAGTCCTTCTCTGTGGCCGGACTCTCCGTGCCAGCGGCAGCCGCGGGGGACGGCGCCTCCTGGTTGGCTCCGCCGGCTGCTGCAGCGCCACCCTCAGGCCGAGGAGGGCTGTGAGGAAAACAGAAGGAGGAGAATAAACACACCGTCCTCACAAGAGAAAATGAGATGGCTGTAAGAGATGAACGCTGGTGACGTGCAGCTTGTTTGACCTCAGGTCAGCTATAGTCAAGCTAGTCGCTCCTTAAAGACGCTAAAGACAGCTGCAAATGTCAATTCTGACTATGGGGCTGTTAATTGTGAAATCCTGTCTAACTGCAGCGCCTCGTGACGCAGGCGGCTCTCCTGCTCCAGAGAGATATTTATTTATTTTTCCAGGAAGTTATTGTACTTCAAAACCATTAAAGCTTTCAGTTCAGAGAGGGAATAATGTTATTTCTAGTTCTTCGAGAGATTTCAGCCAAAATGCGATGGAGCGGGTCAGAGGTTTGGGTAATGAGGCTTAACGGATGCGACGCACTTGAGCGTAGCGACGGTGCTGAGGTAGTGGTGGATGTTGAGCATGGCGGCGTCCAGCAGGGTGTGGATGTTCTGCAGACACTGCAGTCTGGCCTCCAGGCCTCGCCGCCCTTCAGACTCCAACTCCCTCAGCTCCTCTTCCGTCAGCCGCGACAGCGACGGGGGAGGAGGCGGCATCGACGACACTGGGCAGGATGAGAAGAGACCAATGAACTTCACCTCAGAAATACAGAATATCACAGATCATTCCCACGTCTTTTTCTTCACTGATTTAAACTCATTTATTTGATAGATTCATTCAACCGAGTGTGTGATCCATCTCCTAAAACTTTGATGATTACGGCTTAAAGAGGAAAAAACTAAATTCAGGCTTTTAGACAATTATCAGACAAATTACTCTGATATTAACACGACATTTTTAATGCGTAAATGTTTTGTAATGGCCATATTGTGGCCTACACAATCATGGTGAGGACTGACTGGACAGATGTCCAGAGGGCAGTCACTGACTCCACACGGAGGGGAAGAAACAAAAAGGTCATTGCAGAAATCTGTAAAGAAAGTTGAGTGGAAGAAAACGAGTGTGGCAGCAAAAGGTGCAGCAGCAGCAGGGAGAACTGCAGCCTGGAGAGGATTATAAAGCGAAATCCATTCAAGAAAGGCAACAGGCTTAAATGGGAGGCAGCTGGACTTTCATTCAGTTCTTTCGACACCTATCCAGGAGTCTTTGTCGGTTCTGGTTGGTTTAAATTGGAGGAACCTGCAGTCAAGTTATGACACGGAGCTCAGAGCGTCAGACAGCTTACCAAAGGGCGGAGGCGGTGGCATCGGCAGCCATGGCGCGGCGGGGAAGGGAGGAGGCGGGAAGGAGAAGGGGAATCCTGGGAGCGCTGATCCCGGAGCAGCCGCCGAAGACGATGCGGCGGCGTCTGCATCCGCTGACGTGGGCTGGCTGGTGCCTAACGGAAAACCAGGCGTCACACAAATGGTCGGCCACGATCGCGCACAGGGGAATGGCCCGGTTTGGGGCGTCCTTACCGGCCGTCTGTGCCGTCTCCGTGCCGCTTTGTGGCGCGTCGGTGGCACCAGGAGCTGGAGGCGGAGCGGCGGCTGCAGGTGGAGGGACCGCAGGGAAAGGACCCCAGAAAGGGAAAACTCCTGGAGGGAAGGCCGGCAGCATGCCTGGAGCCACTGGAGGACAGAGAAAACATTGTTTAACAAGCATGTAGAAATGTGACAGCTTTCTCCACAAAAAGGAAGTGTCCTCTTGAACATACACAGGCTACTGGAACAGTTCCTTCTCGGTCTAAAGCTAAAGGGCCAGGATGCAGCGGATGCTCTGCTACTGAATGCATCCAGCTTTATGTACTGAGAGAAGAGCTTCAGTCAAGGCAC
Organism: Fundulus heteroclitus; assembly: GCF_011125445.2. NCBI lineage: Eukaryota > Metazoa > Chordata > Actinopteri > Cyprinodontiformes > Fundulidae > Fundulus > Fundulus heteroclitus. The sequence continues at coordinate 32,742,494 of NC_046383.1, read as the reverse complement.
AAGTGCAGCTCTAGAAGTTAGAAACTGAGAATATCATGAAACCGTAGCATGTCGGCTTTGGCCCAACTCTGCTTCCCACCTGATACAGGGCCTCGCAAAAGCATAAACAACCCTTGAACTTTTTGTCAAATGCTAATCTCAGTGCCATTCAGGACTCATTGTAGAGGAAAGCCACGAGGAGTTACGTTATTTGGGGTCAGATGAGACCAAAAATATTTGGACTGCATTCAAAATGCCACGTTTGGAGGAAAAGTAACACTAGACGGGAAGACAGCATCCGCAGCGTGAAACATGGTGGAGGCCGCATCATACAGGGAAGCTGGTCAGGGGTGCTAAACACAGAGCGGTCCAGGAGGAAACCCTGTTCCCACAGAACAGCAAGCCAGAGCTACAATGGATACAATGATCATGTGAAAGTGGCCCAGTCAGAGTCTAAAGCTGAATTAAACCGTTTTCAAAGAAAGCAACGAGGAACTAAAACCAAATTAGCAGCCAAAGCTGTGGCGAGACATGAATGATGATGTCTGTTACGTCTGAGGGAACTTGAGCCGTTTTGACAGAAGCAGCTGGTAGAGAGTCAGGCGTCTAAGCTGTTATCGCAGAGTGACGGGTTGAAAACCAAGGAATGCCTCACAGTCAGACTTTTATTTTGGAAAAAGTCAGAAAATCATGGTATCGTTTTCCTTCCACTTAGCAGTTATGCACTACTTAGCATTAGTCCTGGAAAATACAACAGGAATTGTGGCAGTGATGTGACAAATTAAACATGTCAAGGCCTACGAGGCCCCTGACTGCAACCACTGAGCTAGCCATGCTACCTGTGCTACTGACTGGGCCGCCTGCAATGAACGGTGAGGGCAGTAAAAAGGCGTTGTACGCCTTTGATGAGCCCCGTTTGGATCTCACCGTTTGGGGCGGGGGCAGCTGGAGCGTTGGCCGGGGCTGCCGGGGCAGGAGCCGGAGCTGGAGCCGGGGCCTGAGTCTGGTTGTTGTTGGACGCTCTGAGGACGTCCATGCGGCAGGTTGGGCAGGTCTGCTGCCGCTGGAACCAGGAGCGCAGGCAGCTGTGGAGCAGGAAGAACCAAGGCGACAATGACTTTAGTAGGTAAACAACAGGCGACCTTTAAACCAAGAAGGCAGCGGTAGGGATCTTTGGTTTAAGCCACGTTTCATTTTCCACTCTGAGCCCCGCTGACTGTGGCCCTTTTCTAAACCAACTCCCACTGGACTCACCTGGAGTGGAAAATGTGATTACAGGGTAACTTCTTGGCTCCGGTGACCATTTCCTCTCTACAGATGATGCAAACATTGTCGGAGGCCTGCAGATCCTCAGGGGTAGCGTCCGGATATCTGAACAAGGAGCAGCAGAGGGGAACATCAGAGCCTTCCTGACAACACGTCTTATCTGCTGCTTTGCTTTCACCAAATAAAGACCCGAAGATGGAAAACCTCAATCACCCACAAACGTTTCCCTTGAACCCTTGAAAACGATATTTGCCACAAAACTTGACAATTGAAAAACATACATTTGAATGAAGAGGTACACGTGTAACTGTTGTATATGACATTAACGCACTAGCAGTGTATTTATTCTGTGTGAACAGGACTGTACGTTAGGGCTGGACGATGTAGAAAAAAAGCATATTAACACAATAGAAATATTGATCGATATCAATAATTATCAACAAATTCAAAACATACATTTTAAGTGCAGCCCTGACCATTTTATGCTGTCGCTTAGCGACCTATTTTTAGATACAGAATACACAAACACTGAATTCAAACTCAACCCTTTATTCAACCAACTTTTAACCAAAACTGCAAGTTTTTAACAACAACAAAAAAAGAATGCGTGCTCTAAAGTCTTTGAGGGGGGCGGAGCTTGGTGACGGAGCGTTTCCTGGGTCTGTGTTTGTGATTGGTTGGGAGGATGTAATGACTAATATTAACCTACATGGCTAAAATGTATAAAGGAAGGAAAACTTTTATTCTATTTAACTCTTTATTGATCCTTTTATCTATCGATATACATCCATTGATCTAGATATATATTGTTATTGAATTATCATCCAGTCCTACTGTATGTATATACTATAAAGACTACATTAGTATTTACTATAAAAGATAGAACATATTTAACATAAAAATCTTAGATAGATGTCAATATCACTGATTTTTCATAATGTACACATCTCTACAATCTATAGAACACCATTAATAACCGTCTACCCACCTATATTACTGTAAAAATTATTGTAAATACCTAATGTATATATTATATACATTTCTATTATGCACAGAATACTGTAAATATTGATATACAGCATATGTAGGTTAGTTTTTACACCACTATTATGTACAGGCTATGGCAAACATTACTAGATTGTACCGATTACCGTATGAATCATATCAAACCTGAACATGGAAATATTCATACGCCTCAAAGAGTCACAGGCTTCACGCTGCTCTACCAGCTCTACCGCTAGGAAAAGTCAGAGAAAACACGACAGCTGCTGCTTCAAACTGAATAACGGCAACAAAGCTCATCACAAAAAAAAACCTTCAAGCCTCCATTTTTGTTACGACTCCTTGTCCTGTCAGTACCAGCTGAGAATTAACGCCCTGAGTTCTTTGGGAGTGTAAACTTAAAACAAGGTTTGTGGTTTTATTCAAAGCGTCGGCAGCAACTCTTGCAGAAGCATGTTTGGTCCAAGGTGTAGACGATTTAAATGTCAGAGCTCCCAAATAGTCTAAAGACGTCTAAACTACATGAGAATATTGAACAGAAATGCAGGAAAATACTCACAGAGTGTTCATGTTGCGGATTGCTCTCCTTGACATTATAGCGTCTGTTACAGCTTTTTTAAACTGCCTGAGGAGAGCAACAGAGGGAAGATGGTGAGTTAAACTGGCTCTTCATCTCAAGGGAAGCATGAGGCATCCCACACAGGCAGCTGCTCACCTCATGGCCAGGTACATGGGTCGGATGGCGAACAGAGGGAAGGTGTGGACCTTTATCATGATGGTCATGAAGGCGATGTACAGGAGAACTTTGATGAAACCTGTTAAGGTGTCAGAAAATGCCCCGTTTAACGGTTCGTCACGCAGCCACACCTATGTGGAAATGTTGAGCCGGCCGAGAGCTGCACCTGTGAAGAGCTCCGTGTACAGCATGTAGACGGCCTTGTTGTCCCACGGGTTCTCGCTCTGAAGGTCGACGGTGTGCAGAACGTACTTGATGAAGGTGGTCAGGACCATGGTCATCAAGATGGCGTACTGAGGAGGACAAAGAGTGGCGAACGGCACACGTCAGACTTCTACTTTGTGGACGCAGCCGTTTTTTTTCTCATCAGCTGCAGGCTTAAGGAGACCAGGAGTGATGTCCTGGCGTCGGCCGTAAGCCCAGCTGGGAGTGAAACCAGACCCCGCGTGTCAGCGTGGAAATGAGCACAAACGGTGAAACACAAATTACCAGACTTAAAGAGCAGATGCATGAAAAACTGATCTGAGCTTAGGGCAAAAAGACTGAAATAAAAAGCTCCCCTTCATGCCTTTAAGTGTCCTTGTAACGCTGGATTTCTGTAGATTAGACCTTCTGATCATGCGCCGTTTCATCTTTTTAGGCCCAATTCAACATGCAAACATTTAAAAATTCACTCAGCGACGGTTTAATTCATCGCATGTATGGTAGCAACTGTTTTCAGGTATCTAAGGTATTAGTAAAGTAAGATATTTAACTCTTAAAAGATACGATATATATTAATGTTTAAAGAACAAACAAGATTAAGAGCAGTAAATGTGGAGTTCTTATGGAAAAAGAGCAGGAAGTGGTTTTATTTTGAACTGGTCTAATGAACACGTTTGAACTGTCGACTCTGACTACACAGTTTAAGCTTTTGCCCTCTTCTCTTTACTGTGTCGGAGGAGTTGCCAGATTATTAGAAACCTTGTTCTAAATCTACATTTAAAGCATTTTTTGTCAAGTTTAATCAGTAAACATGTTCCAGAGTGAGAAAAATGCTACGTATGGAGTTAATGAGCAGCATGACAGTTATTCTGAGTGAACGGAACAGGTGGGGCTTTTATTTTGAAGTGCCGGATGTGTCTTTATTATAGCTTCCCATTACCAGCAAAGGATCTCAGAGGCAAGTTACCTTGATTTTACTTGAAGTGAAGCCCTTTTATACACAGTTTAGTTTAAGAGACACATTATAAAGACAATAAGTGATTTCAAATTTTTAGAAAGTCTGGAGTCTCTGACTTGAAGTACCAGTATTAGAGTTTCCCAGCATGCACTGGGAAGATTAAATTATCATAACAATTTTTTTTTTGATAGAGCTGGTGTGCCTGTCATCAGCGCCATCTACTGCGATATTTCCAGATAGACACTTAATCTTTTTAAACCTTTAATTGCGTTGCAATCAGTAAAAACGTTTAATAAAATAAAATGTGAAATTTTTGCAGGTATCTCATTCCAGCAACGTTTAGGTCTCAGAAGACACTGTGACAACAGTTCTGTATCGCGAGAAGAAAACAATGCAGCCCAAAATGATCTGCTTTAACAATCCAAATGAACCAAGATGGTTTAAAATGACCTTGAGTCTTAAGTCAAAAAAAAAGGGAAGTAGGACAAACCTCAAACCCGAAAACGAGCTGGACCGAGGCTCCTCGGGTGATGATGCTGTGACAGGCATGGTTAACAAACAAGAAGTCCATCACAGCCAGAAGTCCTAGAAGAGCTGCAGAAAGGCAAGAATTACAAGACGGGTTCAGGTTGTAGGCAGTAGGGCTGGACGATAATTTAATGGCAATATATATCGATCAATAGACATAAATCGATGATAGAAAGGAAAAAAAAAAAAAAAAAAAAAAAAAAAAAAAAAAGTTCAAAAAGTTCAGTAGAATAACAGCTTTCCTTCCTTTTCTACATCGTCCAGCCCTAATAGGCAGACTAAACCGGGGGGACAGAAGAAACGTGACTGGCTGAACCCCGGGCAGCTGCTAAGGTGATAGCGTAAAGTTATTTCTCTGTTTCAGGCGGCAAACGTTGTCAGGAACCACATCCATTTTGTAGCAATGTTCAGAAACCGGCACTGGGGTCTGTTTGTGACTCCCGCCGGAACACAGAGAGAAAAGCACCTGGCCTTGTGCGAAGACAAACATTTGCATACGGTTTCATGAAACGCTTCATGTGGCACGCTAAAGAAAAAAAAAAAAAAAAAAACTGTTACAAAAAAGAGAAAAGTTAACGCACGGTTATCTACTTACATAACACTCTCAAGTGAAACACCCAAGATATGTTTGGACTCCTCTCCATCTGATGAGAGAGAAAAAAGGCAGAAAACCCACTGAGTGAGCGACTCCACAAGCATTTTACCTCTCACCGCTGCTGCTGGGCTCCGGCTGTTTGGTGAGGCTCTGCCCACTTCCTGCTTCATCCCAGGAACAAACTCTAACCTGAGTCGCAACGAAACCAACCGGCTCTAGCTCTGTGATACCTCAACGTAAAACCTTACTGGAACCCAGCGAGTACGTTTTCTTAATCCCACGGGAGGGCCTCGTGTCTGATGGTCACTCACAAAGTCCACCCGGTCCTCCGCCAGCCAGTGGAAGCACTTCAGGAAGAGCAGGAGGGTGAAGAGGGCGACGAAGCGAGGGGAGAAGTCGTCCCTGAACACGGTGAACGCCAGGCACGTCTCTGTCACCGCGTACCAGGAGCGCTCGATCAGGTGCTGGCAGAGGGAGAGACACGAGGCTGCATTTTTGTTTTTTAACCCCCCTTCATTTCCTTTCACATACAGCAAAACATCGGCTACGCCACAAGGGCTCGTCACAATGCCCACCTCCATCTCAGCGGCCCTCAGCTGGCCGAAGAACACCTTTCGCATGAACTTCCCCAGCAGGAACACCAGCACAAACGCTTGGATGTACAAAACCTGAGGGGGAGAAAACAGAAGGGGGAGACCTTTTCCAGCCGCTCTGCTCACCACAGACCGGGCAGAACGGGTCGGTTCGGAGAGGGAAGCGCCTTCTTACCGCCATGCTGGGGCTGCTTTTGGTGAGGTACACCACGGTCGGGTAGAACTGATGTTTGAGCAGGTAGGCGTGAGCCACCACGGCCCCGGTCAGCGCCAGGCTGGTGGCCGTCACCAAGGCCGATCGCACCATGGTGGAGCGGGCTGCAGACGCTGCTGAGGAGGAGACAGAGCGCCGAGCCGTCAGCTGACCTGGAGCGGCACACAACCCAAAACCCCCGCAACTTTCCAGGGAGGGGATTCCTCTGATGACTTACTTTGCCTTTTAAAAATCCTCTTTTATTTTTACTTTCTATTTGCAATAAGCCTACCTTTTTTTTTTTTTTTTTTTTTTAACAGCTGCAACAATCAGACTCTTCCTGGCCAAAACTTAAAGTCTGACTGATTAAGAATTTGACCAGCGTCAATGCTTTTTTTAAATTATTATTATTATTATTATTATTATTATTATTATTATTATTATTATTATTTCTTTTTGTTGGAGTCACACATGCTTTGTCGCACAAACAAAGCACGAGACATTCTTACGATTCTTTCATTTTCTGTTGGTTTCAACACCACTACCTAAGTTGGAGAACATGCAGCACATTTATTTTCCATTTTATGGTTTATAGTAGAAAAAAATAGGGAAAAAAAATGGACTGAATTGCTCAATATCAGGTTTTGGCAGATTCCACCAAAAAAAATGTATGAATTAATTAACGCAGAAGAAAGCACCACCAGCCAGGAAATGTTTGACCTGTGCACCTCTAGATGTTAAGTTTAAGAGCATTTAGTGATAAATCAAATTAAAGTAACTCGCAGACAAATAAAATAAATAAAAATATCTATAACAAAAAATTAAAGTGCCTCGCAGATGACCAGCCGAAGCTGATGAAGGACAAACTGGTGCCTCTGTGAGCATTTTCTTCAAACCTCAGCCTTATAATAAAACCCAGGAAACAGACGTGGAGATGAATAAAGCAGCATCTGTTTGAAACGTCCATCTTGGCTGACGTCCAAAGAGGACAAAATGATTAGGACTCACGGCGCTAAAGCTACACTTTAAGAGAAAATTAAATAATGTATAATTAACTGAGGGAAACCCAGTTACCCTTGGACCCTATAGTGAACACCTTTCAGGGGAAGCCTCCCTGCCAGGTGGCCGCTGTGATGCTCGCAGGGCACGCGGACACAGCTGCTCTAAACGAGCTTTATCGCTCGTTTTCTCCTGACCCCGTTGGAAATAAAAAGCCAAAGTTGAGGCTGGCAGCAGCGAAAACTCTCTCCCTCCCTCCCTGTAAACAAGACACGTTTCACTTCATGGATAAATAACTGTCTCGGCTCACAGAGACATGTCCACCGAAGCTAACGCCTTCGGACCCGCTCCACGTCCCGCCGCCGCTTCCTGGGACGCGCGAGGACAGCGTTAAGGAGCCGGAGTGCCTCCGAGCACGGAGTTATATGCGTTATAAGAGCAGCCACCTGTGCAGGGGGGGCTGTCAGTCCGATATGCGGGGTAGTTAGCCCGCGTTAGCCGGAGCTAGCTACCCCGCTCCAGCTGTCAGCAACTCACCGACTCGACAACCGCGGGAAGACTCGCTCCTCGGGCGGATTCAACGGCGCCTCCTCGTCGGACAAACCCTCTACGGCGTCCGCAGCTACTCCATTTCAAACGTGCCCCCCGCGCCCTCACGGTTATTAGCTATTAATTCCCCTCGCCCGTATTTGTCTGTCTACGTGTTTATCTTTGGCTTGCTCCGAGCGAGCCACCTCACATCCGGTTTCCACGGTAATTAGACGCAAGCGCATTTTTATCCGCCCGCAACAAACACGCCCAACGTTTCACGCACGACGGCCGCGCCACACGCAGGCGTGGAGAGGACGCGGTGGGACATTTTTGCGGTTAATGGCCGTTCACCTTCCCGTTCACGCGTGTTAATCTCTATAAGTAATATCCTGTTTCCCGCGTTGTCTGGGTTTTACGGTAAAGATAAACGTGGACCAATAGGAAGTTGTCAGGGTCTTCCAGCCAAAAGAGGCGCATTCAAGCACGCAGCGCCTCTCAGTTCAATCAACCGTATTCACGATTATAATAACGCTGGATTATAAATGACGCCACATTAAAAAAAAAAGAAAAAGAAAAATACGCACGGCAGGTTTCAGACGTCGGTAGAGAATAACTCGTTTTCTCAAACAGAAAGACATGAGTTTACATACAGGCCTGTGTGTGTGACAGATATCGACTGAATGAAACCCACGAAATAATATAAAGGGAGTGGGACCCCGTAGTTTACCATTTTTGAATATTGTTCATTTGAATTAAATAATAATAATCCTGATGTATCTCTACACGCTCCGTCTCATACACCACACCCAAACCACAAGGAAACTGCTTTTTACAAGAGCTCAATCTAACTAATGACATTTGTGACAGTCTGATAAAAACTTTGACTGTGACATTGAAAAAAAAAAAACAAAAAAAAAAAAAAAAAAACACGTGGTCCAACGCCTTAGATGCTACATATCAGGGGAATCTAGAGGGAAATCTTAAAATTGTATTAATAGACCGCAACATATGTTGGAAATGTAAAAAAAGACTAGGTCACTTTTGTCACTTTATGTGTTAATTCCTCCCTAGTCTATAGGACAAGGGCCAGAAGGCCAGCAGTATCTGGATATCTGGAGCATCTTCCTCAGCCAGGGGCGCATCATCAGCCTCTAGTCCTGCAGATGCACCAGGTGTCCTCCTCCTTGAACAAGGTCAACACCAACAAGGCTGCAGGTCCAGACATGGTGTCAGGTCGATCGCTTAAGTCGTGTGCTGACCAGCTAGCAGGGGTCTTTCTGGACATCTTCAACCCTCCCTGCAGCTCTCCATGCTTTCTGCTTGTCTGAAATCCTCCATCGTGCTTGTGACCAAAAAAAAATCATTTTCTGCCTCAGTGACTACCGTCCAGTAGTCGTCATGAAGTGCTTCGAGAAGATCCTCCTGAAGTCCATCAAGGATGCCATCCCTGCTGACCTGGACAGCCTGCAGTTCACCTACAGGGAGACTCGCTCTACAGAGGACGCTGTCTCTTTAGCGCTTCACTCAGCTCTGACTCATCTGCAGCATCCCAACTCCTATGTTAGGATGCTCTTCATGGACTTCAGCTCAGCATTCAACACCGTGCTACCAGACATGCTGCCTCTGAAGCTCCACAACCTGGGATTATCCACACCTCTCTGCTCCTGGATCAGTGACTTCCTCACCAACAGGCCCCAGGTGGTGAAAACCTCATCCTGAACACTAGCAAGACCAAGATCATTATAGACTACAGGTGGTCCAGGAGGACTGCACACGCTCCTCTCTACATACAGGGGGAGGTGGTGGAGCGTGTGGACAGCATTAGGTTCCTGGGCATTCATATCTCCTCCAACCTCTCCTGGACTGAGAACACCTCCCACCTGGTGAAGAAGGCCCAACAACGGCTCCTCTTCCTCAGGAAACTGAAACAGTCTGGACTTTCCACTAAACTGCTAAAAAACATTTACATTGCTACAATAGAAAGCATTTTGTGACAAAATACCAGACCAAGGGAGCTGATATGGGAGCTGCACAGTGCAGGAGAGGAAAGGCTTAGCAGGGCCGTGAGGTCAGCACCGGGGATTGTGGGATACAATTTACAAGATCTGAACACGGTCTATGCTGCTTGAGTCCAGATAAGGGCCAGACGCGTTGCCACTGATTCCACCCACCCAGGCAATGCACTGTTTGTCTCACTTCCATCAGGTTGACGCTTCAGAAACAGTGAATCCAAAACTAACAATTTTAAAAACAGCTTCTCTCCAAAAGCCCGGTCGCTGCCGGGAAACAAATAACACACTACTGTTGTACAATCCTTTGTATCTTTTGCACGCTGTACAATTTCATCTGCTTCCTTTTTATACAAATTGTAATAATAAAATATGAACAAAATCATTTTATTTAATACATTTGACTGTTTCACTTTGCAAGGCACCATGTCTTAGCTGGCAAATCAGCAGCTTAACTCAGTATAGTCACCTAGATTCTACGATTGTCACCTAGATTACTACTACATCCTCACATCCCTTTTTTCATCCAAAGACCATGACTGTAAGTCTAAGGTTGCCCTCATGTGAATATTAAAGCTCCATCAAAGCAACAGGTGGCCATGTGATGTCATGCACCTTAACTTTAGAAAATAGCCCCATACAACTGAATGAAACTGCTAAAGATATTGAACAAACTGTGGATTATAATCTAACAAAAATAACTCTGGTTTTCAACTTCAATGTATTTTCTAAAATATGACAGTAATGGGCAAAACGTGAGCTAAAATCCAGCCGCTGAAGCATGACTTTCCCTTTAATGGAAAGATAATTGATTGCAAAATCCTCCTGACAAAAAGACTTCAAACGTTAATTATATTAGTCATTTGATGTTTCTAATGTTCAACTCGGACTGTTACCAAAGGGTCAAGAGCTAAATCAAGCTGGATCCGACCTTGGCTAGAACTGATGGTCTTCTTTAGGCATTTTACCTTTTGTTTGCTGCACTTTTAGCTCCGTCACCAACTGAACTTTATTTACTTTAAATTCAATGTATGTGAAGTACTGTAAATTTCTTTTTTTTTTTTTGTTTAAAGTCGGTTTTACCCATGATGATCCTTTTCTACTCGTCAGTTTATTCCCTACAACTTTCAGGATTGAACATTTAAATTTCCACACTTCCCCATTCCTGAGTTTAAATAAGCTTTAATCTTTCCTGTTACTTATGATTTTATCTGTACAAATGTCTGGTCAATTGAACAGCAATGCCATTTCTTTATTGCTCAATATGGAAGCTATATTTGTAGGCTGGATCACAGCAAACCAAAGTTTTCTGCTTTGAGCAAGCTGTATTTTACTGAAGGCCACATTGGTTGCCTTTTAGTTTTTAGGCCTCCGTCATACGATCAGAAGTAGACTTTCGAAACAAAGTGTTGATGTGGTATAAAAACATCCATGTTTAATAAAAAAAAAAGGAAATTATTGGTAGGTGCATTGGGAGAAGCATTGTGTCGATGATTCATACATTAGAAAATTCAACTTGAGTGGAGTACAGAAACAGATCAGCTAAAAACAAATACCGTTTTTTTTTTTTATTTCATTGAGCTAATGAAGTGAATTAACATAATGCCTTGGTACCCAAGCCAAAATTTAATATGCCTCCACAAAATGTACGAGTGCACAATATTGTTAATACAGTGAGTCTGGAAATTACAGCCACTCTTACTTAAACTTGAGCGTACAAACAAGCCTCAATAATGGTGGTGCTCAATCTGTGGTTTCACAACACCTATCTATGGCAACAGATGTAACATTAACAATGTGGTTAGCTTATGGCATGTTAAACTTGTTCAGTGATCTCCCATATCAAAAGAAAACAAAAATAATAAAAATAAAAAACTATCACATTGGCATACAGAACTTTCTTAAAAGCAGTAGCTCAGTGTTCATTTCTAGCAGTAGAGACTATAAAAAAAAAAAGCATTTGTTATATCAGAGCCTAACGGTAAACATGTCTGTATCTGAAATAAACTGACAGACGACAACGTAAGAAAAGTGTTGCGGAAATCTCTAGTTCTCAGGCAAACAAAGCAGAGTAGTGGAACAGTTCTGCTTAATTATAAACTACAATTAAAGAAATAAAATAATTTTTCAAAAACAAAAACAATGTAGCCATTGTGTAATTAACCTTTGACAGCGTCAGGCCTAAATTAATCCGTATTGCAGCATTGTCGAGCAGTAGTGTGTCCGTGTCGTTAATGTAACTTGGCCTTCCTCTTCCCGCTCTTTCTCCAGGTATCTTCCTGCATTTCCAACATTAGTTGTTTTTTTTAATATATTTATATATATAAATGAATTGGATTCTGGCTGACACTGTTGATACATTTCCTGCCAGAGTTTTATATCCCTTCCCAAGATAAGTGTAAACAGTTCAGCCATTAAGACAGCTTTAAATTACAAATCAATGTGGGGGCAGGGGCATAAAAAATGTAAAAAAAAAAAAAAGATAAACGATAACAAAAAGGCAAAAAGTCTTCTAATCTCCCAGAAGTCTTATTAGGACACAGAGGAGATGGGATTGAGAGGAGAACCCATCTGTGTCAGCACTTTGTCCAGCCACTGGAGGGGCCCGTGCAAGTGCACTTCGATCCAGCAGGGGGTGCTGGTGACATCCTGTCGGTGATACTCTGCTCCCCAGCCCTGAGAAATGAAAAAAAATCAAGAATGAGCCATCACTGCTTCCTTTGCTGCCACTGGCTGCATGAATGCATGCCCACCTTGACAAAGCTCATCCTAATAGTACACATCTTTGTCAGCTCATACACGGCCTCGAAGCCGTGATTCACCGACTGGGCCAGAAGCTGAGCAAATTCTTGGTTGTTAAAAATCTTCAGGCTGCAGCCACTGGGGATCTTGCACACGGTGGTGGGATGGAAGCCGTGGTGGTAGTTACAGTTACGACTCTGGACAAAGATGCTGGTGTCGCTCAGGCACTCCGCGTACACCTCTCCCCCGACGTAGTACAGGTGCACTCCTGGGTAAAACACACCAAGAAAGTTAGTCGCCGGCGGCAGAAAATGTGGAACGTGGGACACCCTCTTCCCTCTGCGTTGCGCCGCGTGGCCGTACCTTTGCCGATGTGCCTGCGGGTGTTCTCGATCGTGGAATTGCGGTTGACGTTGGACAGCAGTCCGAGGCAGAAGCGGTTCTTGTTGTTGGACGGATCGGTGAAGCCGTCCACAAGCACGCTGGTGGACGAGGCTTGGTAGGCCTCGCCGACGCGATTGTTAAGTTCATAGTAGACGATAGAGCACCAGTGGCTCGGCTCCTCATACTCCACTGGCTGCACATCTGCAAAAAGAGGGCATTAAAACTTTGAATGGCGAAAGCTTTCATATGAAAGGAAGCAAAACTTTCGAGAAAAGTCCAGTTTTGTTTTTAATTTTTTTGGTATGCATTAAAATAAAAAAAAAATATTTATGGCAGAATTACATTTATGCCAGATTTGGGTATTTGTGGTATTTTGGGATTATTTACTGCCATCATTATCAAAGTGCCTAACTACTAAGAGAAATAAACTGCAATGGTCAAGTTCCGAGCTATGGAATAGGTTTTCTTCAAGTAGGAGAAGGAAGTCGGAGGGTAGAAATTGGCAAAGAGGTAAAATGACCCTGAACCCTTAAAAAAAACAAAAACATCTTTGTCATTTCTTACAATACAAACACTGATTCCTGTTGAAAAATAAATCCAAAACTGGACTTTAAATGGTGAACAATAAAAGAAAAGGGAGTTCTAGCTCATTCCCCCAAACACTGATGGAGAACTAATAAGCAAATAAGCAATACGGGTAAAAAAAGGCAGATAGGCATAATAATCAGAATCTACATTTAAAACTTGTCAAAGTTAATAAAAAAATAATAATATATATATATATATATATATATATATATATATATATATATATATATATATATATATATATATATATATATATATATATATATATATATATATATATATATATATATAGTCAATGCAATGTTAATCAGAGCAACAGAAAAGATTTAAATCCAGAAAAGCAGTGGCCATCTTTGTTAAGAAGTTGGTTGCTTAGGTTGATGCATGTAAGGTTATTGACGGAAAGTTGAGTGGAAGGAAAAGTGTGGCAGAAAAAGAAAAGTACAAAGCAACATGTTAGAGGATCAAAAGGATTGTGAAGCAAAGCAAACTCATGAGCCCATGAGGTGTAGATTGGATCTAGAGTCACAGGTCCAGGACACGGCCTACAGCTGATGTGGTTCTTGGGCTAAGCCACTCCTGATCCATGAGTCCTGAACCATCAATCCATCAGCAGAGGAACAAGAACTGGACTGTTGCTCAGTAATCCCCAGTCCAATTTTCAGGTGAATTTTGCACTTTATTAGTGAATGATGATGGTTCAATGATTATGAACCATACACCTCAGCTGAATTTTGAGGTTTCTGTAGCCATAATCATCAAAATTACAAAATAAAAAAAACTAGGGGTGGACAATATCAATATACACTGCCATCTAACTTTATTCAGTGAAGGTGATATGACATTTCTAACATTTCAATGTTACATGACTACAGCTTTTGACACTGTCTGACTTTCTGGGTTTTATGTAATTTTATGCGTTTTATTTTTTTATTGTTTTTAATGGCACGATGGTGCCGTTACTCATATCCGGCGCACTTCTTACCTCTGGGTATGCTGCTGCTCGTTTCCATGGACTGGCTGTCCTGGCCCAGCTGCTCCTCGGGGGGCATGTAGGCCGGGGGCGGGGTGTCAGCTGAGACATGAAGAGCAGTTAGCAATGGATGAGACCAGTTGTTGCTGCTGGCGGCAAATGGTCTCACACACACACACACACACACACACACACACACACACACACACACACACACATCCCTAGACAATCATCACAGGATCTGTACCCCGGAAATGGTGTCAGATTCCACGTACGCCTCACTTCCAAACCACATGCTAAAGCCCTTTCCCGACAGAGATGCAGCGAGCTGAAGCAGGCAGGAGAGGCATCAAAACTAACGAGGCTCACAGCATCATTTAAACTATTAACAACCTTTTGTAGACACGTTTGTTGAATCTCTGCCACACCAAAAAAATAAAATAAAAAGTGTCTCTCCTAAAATCAAGTCAATTCTCCTGGGCTTTCTGCAGCTATGGGACGTGTCAGCAGATCTGGTCTTTGCCCTGAGCTGGCACAGACGGCAGCAGCCCCTGCAGCAGCCACACACAGACTGGAACACAAGCACAACACAATGCAGCGTACTTTAAATATCCCGATGACTAAACGACGCAATGCTTCAGCAGGTAGCATGTCCATCGTCTGTTCTCGCAAACAAAGGACAAAGGCTTCCTGCTGGACATAGTTGGTGCTTTGTGCTGCAGAAAGACGCCCTGGCTCTGGAGGACAGTGCTTAGCTGGCGTTTCCTTTGTCCTCATTAAGGGAGCCGCTTTGATTTGGATGAAACTGTTCAGACCGATCTGATCCGAGCAGCTGCAGAAAGCTTCAGACTACCAGGGTTTAAGTTTAAAATTAATAGCTTTAAAACAATCTGAAAGCATGACGTTAAAATCCAATTACAGCTCAGGTTGCTCAAGGAAATGTATCGTTACCAACAGGGTTGTCCTGATAGAAGATGTTCAAACTCATTTCCAGCGCCAAGAAAAAAAAAAAAAAAAAAAAAACACCGGGTGCTCAAAAACCATAAAACACTAAGTTTGAATTCACCGAGTTATGAGAAAAGAAATGTTAATTACAGTCTGACAATCTCACTATTAATTAGGGTCAAATGCAATTATGTAGTATGCAATATAGCGACCATTTGGTTAATAAAAACCTTAAAGACACATTTAGTAAAACAGCAGCCAACACTTAGAAGTCTTAATATTTTCCCCTGAGAACCTCGAACCACGTACCGTACCCGGCGCCGGTGTTTCCATCCAATTCTTATTCGAATTTTGAGCAAACTTTTAAAATGTTGCAAAAAGTACTGAGGGAAAGTCTGGTTGCCTCTGATTTCAGCCTGTTTGCTGTTGCGATGACCCGGATAATGGAGAATTTGCACAGACTAAATAGAAAATCCATCTGCTGGTTTGCAGTGAATTAACCAGGAGAGACAAAGCGTAATGCCATCGTAGGTTGACGCTATGCTGTAATAAACAGGAAGTAGAGGTTGCTAACTAGCACGGACCACAGATCAGTAATGGAGTGAGGCTTTAATGAATGTGCTGATTTGTTTCCTCCACAGCTGTCGGTCCACATGTACCTGTCGTTGCTTCCGGCATTATGGGAACATCCAGGAAGATGGAGGCAGCAGAAACAGCCAATCAGTCACTCGAGCTAAACGTTCACAGCGATGAAGCTGATACGAAAACTGTCTCTCCGTCTCCTCTTTAGCGCATTTACTAGGGCTGGACGATAATTCAGTAATAATGTATATTGATCGATCGACGTATAGAAAAAAAAAAAAGGTCAATAAAAAGTTCAATAGAATAACAGTTTTCCTTCCTTTTGTGTTCTGGCCTATCATGTAGGTTTATATTACATTCTCCCAACCAATCACGAAGCAGACCCAAGAACGCTCCGCCCCCTTCAAAGAGCACGCGTTCTTTTTCTTTTTTAAATACTTGCAGTTTTGGTAAAAAGTTGGTTGAATAAATGGCTGAGTTTGAATTCAGTGTTTGTGTTCTGTATCTAAAAATAAGTTGCTAAGCAACAGCATAAAATGGGCAGGGCTGCACTTCAAATATATTTGTCAATAATTATCGATCAATATTTTTTCCATTTCATCTATATGCTTTTTTCCCCCTATATATCGTCCAGTCCTTTTTCGAAAAAGTCAAAAACCACCTCAAGTGAGCGCAAAAATGTTTTGCGACGTTTGGTGATTTGATTCTAATTTTGATATTCAACCCCTTCTAATTGGATACTTCAAAATGCGCATAAAAAAGTTGATGGAAACACTGGTGGCCTGTGTGGTGAGACCCTTTACAAGCTCTGTAGCTGAAGGATTGATTCCCAAAGGTCTGGCTCACGGGTAAAGCTCCTCCCATGTTAGCAGGTGATCTACTGCAGGAAGAGTGTCTGCGGCGCTACACAGGGAAGCTGGGAGCTAATTTGGGGAAATGAAAACTGCTGTTTGTATAAAGCTTGAGACCAATTTGTATTTTTAAAGAATTCCTCCATTTAACAAGAAATTATAATCGGAATATTAAATATTTTGACAACCCTCGTTAATAACGATACACACCAAAAGCAGTTTACAGATCCTGGCTCCACACAACCATATAAAACACTTTGAACTCGTCGGAGACGTGCGTTCGTTAAGCCTTGCTGGTTGCGTAACACAACAGGGACGGCTGAGCAAAACAACAGCGTGGCATATTTCCCAGGGTCAGGTAGAGGAGTGTGCCCGGTGTACCTGGGAGCTGGAATGGACTGGAGGGCCCCGAGCTGGCAGGAGAGTTTGGATAGGTCCCGCTGCTGGCTGGAGAAGGAGGATAAGGAGAATTGGGAGAGATGGGAAAAGAGCCGCCGCCGCCTCCTCCTCCGTTGCTGTTGCCGCCGCCGCCGCTGTGCGGTAGCGGGAAGGAGTCTGGGAAGGTGGCGTTCAGGGGCATGTGCGGCTCGTTGTGGGTGAGGTTGCGGAACTGCACCAGCAAGCTGTGCTGCGGGTTGAATTCGCTGTGCCTCGGTACCAGGACAGGTGGGAGCACTGGAGGGTAGAAAGCAGAGAGGAAACTTAGCTGAACACAGGAAACATCAGTAGCTGCTTATGCTAGAAGCTAAATGTTGAAACACTTGGCTGGAAAACATCTGCACACTTTCTTTTTAAGACCCCTTCAGACTTTCCTCCCTTTATGCTCCCACTACAGAGCAAAGACTGGCCTTCGCTTAGAAAGTCACATTTTGAGATGCACCTGAACTTCGATGCAAGTTCAATGACTAACAAAACGTGAGCATAGGTTAGAAAAATGCAAAGCTCGACAGCAAGCAGTCCAGATTTGTGTGTGTGTGTGTGGGTTTTTTTTTTAAATAGCAACTAGATATCTTGTTGCAGAAAGTGACAATTTATTCATAGCACACAAAAGGTTCAACAACCGCAACTCAAATAGGCTTCATTTCACACAAATGGCAAAAACTGTGAGCTGCCAAGACAGAGAAGCTGAACTGGATCTGCATCAGCATTTACCGGCGACCGTGAAGATGCAGCAAAGTGAGCCATTTCCAGGATGTGATGTTAAAATGAAGCCAGAGGGAGAATGCGTCCACGTTAGAAGGCTGCCTTAAAGGAGCCTATCTAAGTGAGGAGCATGTGTGCTGCGCGCTCAGGCAGCGACAGACAGACGCAGATATGCTGTCGCTCACCGACTGGAAGCTTTTGGAAATCTGAACCAAGGTGACAATCTGCATTTTCTAGACTGCTGTTTTAGTAACACTGCTGGCAATTATCACAATATTATTTTTACAGCAACAGTAAAAGCAGTTTTACACTACTTTCCCACACAGTGTGACATCTCCCCTGGTCCTAAATAGAAATAACCACTGCCTACTCTAGGAAGGCAGGAAAAACTTGGTTATTAGAACTCTAATCAAAATAAGCTAAAAATCGGTATCACAAGTATAAAGCTTTGCAATAACCCAAGTTTGGCCACAAAACTCATCTCCATACTCTGAGCTCACAGCAGGTAGAAAGCTACACCACACCGATACCCATTCACTCGCGTAACATAGGACTTTTTAATCAAAGTTTGATTTACGGCTCAATTGGAAGAGACAACAGATCCAAGAGGGTCGTCACGGTACAAAAATATCTGACTCCACAGACACTTAGAATATACGTAGAGAAACCTGACACCCTTTTTGACAAGCTGGCTACATTTCTTGAAGACAGATTTATTTCTGGTTAAGGGCAAAAAATGTATTACAATGTAACCAATAAGTAGGTGTGTGTGTGATGGTTTTGTTGCTTAACTACTAATAAACTGAGCTCCTAGCTGATTAACTTTCTCTGCATAGATTCCTACCGCAGTAGAACTGGTCGCTGCGTGGTTTAGTCGCGTGCCTTGGAAGCACATCTCGACGGGGGAGCTCAAACTGACAGAACCAAGTCATTGGGGCTGCCGGCGACCATGAAGCTAATACCTAGCGCTAGCTTATGTGGTCTGGGAGGTTCGCTACTTCACCACTGCAGACACCGGAGCTTTACTGACCTTTGCTCTCAAAGACCAACGTCCTAGCGCCAGCATGTGGCGTTAGCTTGCAGCTAGCATGCAGCATAGGGAAAGTTCCTCCAAACAACGCGTCCGTTTATCTTGTCTATAAAGAGGGTCACCTATGTTTAGTGTGAAGCAGATCGTTGAGCGGCTGCAGGGAGGGCAGTGGCTGACTTTCTCTGTTTTTGCAGCGCTGCGGTCAGAAGAACTGCAACGATTTGGGCAAATGTGAACAGGAAGTATCTTTCAATAAATATTTTTTTTCTCCCCTTTTGTCGTCGGACACATCGAGGTATCCATTGTATCGACAACCCTAAAACACGCTAGTCGGATTTCAGTCAAATATTCAGGACGCCTATACTGACCTCGACATTAAAACGGAGCAGCTCCTTAATTGAAGCTCAAACCACGATTAGAAACAAACACGTTTTGTCTCATCTGCTCTCTCCACCTCCCACCCCAGAGGAAACTCTGCAGAAAGCTTTTGTTGAAATACCGTTAATGTGCAGTCTCTCCTGACCGACATGTGATCCACATCCTTGAACCAGTCAATAAAGAGCTGGCAATCTCAAACGAGCCCAGTGTCGGAAAGCCTGTCCTGTCAGGGTCATTGGTTACTATATTTATGGGCTGTGTGAATGACATTAGGAGAGCAGCAGCGAGGTTTGCTGGGAGTTCAGCCTGAGTGGTTTACACAATTAGAAAGCCGCTCTCCGATGCCACACCCATTCTGGAGTGCCTGAGGCATATAATCTAATAAGACGCCTAGAGCTAGTGATATTGATTTTCTGTGAAATGGAAGAGGCGGGTTGGACAGGCCTGCATGATCCCAGCCTGCTGACCTTTGTGGATTTGTTTACCAGCTCTTCGGTTCTCCAACCTAGAAAGGATCGGCACACCTCAGAAAGTAAATCAAACTAAATCCTTATTTCTCAATTAGAAATGTAACAAAAGGATAAATTAAGGCAGTGCAATAGTTTAGAAATATACTGTTTATACTGATCAAAAATATCTTCAGGAACTATCATTTCTTTTTTTACAGTTCTAGTCATAATTGCAGAGGTATCGTTTTTCCTGTCTATTCAAATCAAGTCCATAAGCTGCAGCACCTAAACGTGAGGCTAGCCAAAGAAAAACCCAAAAACAACATCTACCCATAGAAATCCTTTGTATTTATCATTTAGCGTTTTGTAAAAATCGGCAGCAGAAACTTTTTCCTTCTACCACCAGCAAAGCCAACCATCTTTCAGACGCCATTTCCTTGCCAGCAGCTTTAAGAAACGCTCAGGAAAAAATATTTCCACAAGAGCCCAGGTGTGTAAAAAGCCCAAATCAAAGCAAAAAAAACAAAAAAAAAAAAAACGGTCTGAATCACGGAGCTTTCTGCAGCTCTAAAATAAAAGATAATTTTAAACTGTCAATTCACCTCCAGCAGCTCAGACTAAACTAAACGTTAATCAACGTTATTAAACGGTGTATTTTGAAGGGACAAAGTAGGGCTGGGTGAAATGGCTCAAAAATAAAACCTCTGATTTTATTGAACCAAATGTGATTAAATAGATTGTTTAACCCCCGTTTCACAAAAATAAATTTTAAAAACTTGCTTTAATGTGAAGCATTTCGTCTGGGAGTCGACCTGAATTCAAAGTGTAAGCTGTGAAACAGGCTTTAGAACAAGATGACTGCCCTGCCGTTGTAAACAATGAAAATATAACTAAAAGTTTGCTGCTAGTGGTTTTACACAATGAGCTGAGAGCAGGCTTCACTTGTGGAACTTGTTTTTTTAAAGTTAAGTACGTGAGTAAATTAAGTTGCCTCATTTTATAGTAAAGGGCTTAATCTTTACAATATATGTTCCTAAACATATATTCAGCGTTGGATGCTATCCTCTTCACTTTAGCCCAATCAGTGCATTGGGAAAACAAAAGTCCAGATTTTCTAAAAATCTAATCTTCAAAAAACTGTAAATTCTAATTGTCTAAATAGATTGATGGTTCCCTACAGCAGTGATTGAAAAACAACAACCCTTATTTCAGACTTTCCAGACTGATGCTGTCCCGCTCTGGGACAAATAAATAAATCTTGAGGGCGAATGTTGACAGAAGTGGGAAAGTAGCCTCTTAGGTTTATACATTTAGCTACAGTCATGGTGGTAATCAGCAGTGATCAGTAAAACATGCAACAATGTGTCAGTAAATGCTGCAGAGGTATTATACCCTGAAATGCACAGATAAATATGTGACATGTCTACAGAATCATTTTGTGATACACATCATTTAGGCTAATATTTAGAGCAACCCAAGCAGTTTTTTGTGGTAATACTTCAGAAAAACTTGAACTTTGAGACCCAAACATGGACATATAGAAAAGGTGCTATATATTAAAGATTATTATGCAATTTTTTTTGTCAATATACAACAAACTGGCCCCATCAAATAGTTTTTACTATCCAATTTAAGAAAAAAAAGATAGATAAGAAAAATCAAACCAGAGGCTTAGATTGAAAAGGCAGCCTAGGTCTCCTATGATGGCTAAATAAACGGTGGGTTAAAGGGAACCTGGATTATATATGTGTAACTTTGAGTCTTTTAAGCCGTTGTTAAAGAGCCAGGGGGAAATTTATGACTTTGATCCAACCAGTTAAACATTAGCATAATAAAAAAATAGGGTGGGTCATATTGTGCACACTGGTATTTTAATGGTAAAAAAATGGAGCTAAATGTTGTGGCCACAGCAGAGATTCAGATTAAAATCAATCGCTGGGCCGAGTGCAGCGGGATCTTTCAGACCAAACTCAGCTGGGCTCTGGACTACAACCTGATAACACCAACGTTGTCGAGCATTTGCTCTATATTTGCTCCGCCGTCCTCGTTTGGCTGCCCAAAAGCATTTAGTCTGTTAAAATGTTCTGCACCGCCCTCATCGTGCTATGAAGCTGCTGGTCAGCATATTTATCGGCTCAGACGGACACTGAGGACCACCCAGAGGTTCTGCTCTCCTTGCACCGAGCTGCTGGTCCTGCCTCAGCGTTGCATCAATCCGCTACTCGCCACACTGCGGCTTGGTCACTGTGGGTCTGTGACTTCCTTTCTGAGGTGAATCTGGGTGCCCTTAAACCCAGCGTTGTGTGTCTGGACTATTTCTCTGATCACAAAGAGGAAAAACAAAACAACCAGATCACAGACGGACAAGCAGGTCGAGGCGATTTTAAGTCAACCGTTTTCAGCATCATAGAAGTGTTAAAATAAATTCAGAGGAAGTAGAGAGATGGAAATCAAAAAATAAAATGAAGGAAGTTCCTTTTCTACAACCTGCTTAGACGTGTCTGTGATTAATTCACACGGCATGGGGGAGAGAGAGAGAGACGCTTTCAGCTGAGAAAAGACGTGTAAAGAGAACAGCAGAGGCTACGTATGCTATTAAAAACGATAATATTAGTGTTAACCAAGTTCTATTAATCGTCAGGCAGTCATGCGGGCAGCTGAATAGACAGAGTTCCCTTAAACCCACCTCTGATGTAGATTTTGACTGGCTGAGACACCAAAGCTCACGCAGAACGCCGGGGAGGTTGTCTGACGTTCAAGAGTCAGAAAACTATGGCTAAATGTTTTAATTTCTTTATAGCAATTCTCAGCAGCAGCGTTTAAAATCACATGCTGCCCTGAACTCAAGCAGCCCTTTGGAAATGGATTTCAGGTCCTTTAGAAATAAAATTAGAGGTGCTAAGGCTGCACTATAACAACCCAGATCGTTGTACGTCATGACTTTTTGCTTCTGTTTTAGAAGAACAGTATAAATCTGACTGCAGCATCTGCTCTTTCACACACACACACACACCTGCTTTGCTCTAAATGTAAATAAAGTAATACTAGGCCAGCTAGAAATAAAATGGTGTTCTTATATTCCTGTAATCTTAAACCCTAATCAGAACTGGTGTGAGTTTTAGAAAAAGCAGAGATCAGAAATGAGCCATGAAGCTCCCTCTCTGGTGAGGAACCTTCACACAGTGGATGTGGTGAAACTAGGCGGGCCGGCGGCACCTACCGGGGCTCTCCACTCGCTTGTAGTGGTACGGGTTGATGCAGACCTCCTTCTGTTTGGAGCCAAACGGGTACTCGCACACCTCCAGGGGCTTGAGCTCGTGGTGGGACTGCAGGTCGGGCCACCGCCACACCCTGCAGTAGATGACGTGAGGGAGGCCCTTCCTGTGCGACACCTGCAGCCGACCGTCCAGCGACCGTGGAATGGTGACACATTTGCTGGGCTGGCCGGGGCAGCTCAGGGCTTTCTCCAGGTCCTCCATGGCGCCCTTCTTCTTCTTCAGCTTCTTCACCAGCGCATCCACCGCCTTTTCGGCCCATTTCTCCTCCTCGTCCCCTTGCTTCCAGCCCAGCAGCCGCTTGACGGCGGGGCTGGTGAAAGAAAACAGACTGGACATGGAGGTCATCCTGCCAGCTGGCAGCAGCAGAGGCCCTCTGGAGGTTCTTGGTGAGCCCGGCTTTGTCCGAGGAGTTCGCTGACGACCACCGGAGAGCAAAAAACGCTCTAAAAAGAGTCTGGGTGTGGGATCGGCAGATCAGGCGGCTGGAGGGTGTGAGTCCAAGTGTGGCAGAGAGCGGGAGGCAGGCAGAGATGATGGGTGGGGTGAACGGAGGGGAGGCTTCAGCCTTGTCTGACCAAGGACAGGAAGCAAGGGAGGACCGGGAGTCAGCAAGCAGGACGCAGCTGCTCCTGGTCAGGAAGGGCCCTCCAGCAAGCTGTCCGGAGAAGGGTCACCAGCGACGATGGGAAGAGGAGGAAGAGGAGGAAGAGGAGGGGGGAGCGAATGGTCCGAGCTGAGATCAGAACGCAGCAGCGGGTCTCACCGGCGAATGTCTGACACGCGCTTTAAAGGGAAGAGGACATGGCTCAAAGACTGCCAGCTCCTCTGGAGGCCGCCGTCCCGCTCAGGTTAGCGTCACTGATCAGATCCGCCGCGCTCCTGCAGACGTGGGAGAAAACAGACAAAAACACCAAGATTAGGAACACGCTGGTTTTCAGGAAAGTGTGGAGACAATGCAGAAAGCTTTTCTAACATCTAGAAAAACTCAGCTCTTTACTGAAAATAACAAAATAACACTTGCTGAGGCTCATGGGATACGGCGGTATGATAAAACTACCCGCCATCTGAACCACACACACACGTTTGGAAGCAAAAACAAACAAAAACACGCGTTGCCAAAAACCTTGGGGGTACTGCACAGCCCCCTTAACTTCGCTGTTAAAGCAGAGGAGCGCGGTGTCTCCGGTCAGACCATGCATCGATACGTCGGCCTCCACTCAACAGGACGCGGAGCGGAGCGACCAAACGGGGGTCAAGCACATGTCGCCCCCGGCAGCAGAGCAGCTGTCTGAGGGGCTCGTGAAACCGGGGTCAGCCTAAAAGGATGTGACCATAAGGGCCGTTTCCTCCTCCATCTCATCTCTGCCGGTCTCTCCCCTCCCAGAGCACAGCTGTCCGGCAGCACTGCTCCCACTCCCACTCCTCATTGTTCTACGCCTGCATGAAAGCAAAGGGAAACTAAAAGGAGGGAGGACACGAGTGGAAACATCAGCAGCCTGTGAACGTTATGATTTTAGTTTGCCTTTAGGGGGCCGCTGGTGGTTCAGCCGCTGGTTCTGCAGAGCCTGAGCAGACGTGGATCAGACTGGCTGTTTTTACACTGAAGGATGATTAGAAACTGTGAAAAATATGTTTCTTTTCTTTGTCAAATACATTTGAGTTACAAGAACAACTCTTGTGACAGTGGTGAAGGAGACAGGGAGGTTCGTCCTGCAACTGATGGGTTGCTAGTTTGATCCCCCGTTCCAACAATCTCAGTCGTTGTCTCCTTGGGCAAGACACTTCACCCATCTTGCCTGCTTGGGGGGGGGCTCAGGGGGTCCGGTGGCACCGATGTATGGCAGCCTCGCCTCTGCTGGTCCGCCCCAGGGCAGCTGTGGCTACTAGGGCTGGACGATTATTCAATAACAATATATATCAATGATAGAAAAAACAGTTCAGTAGAATATCCTCCCAGCCAATCACAACACAGACAGGAACCAAGCTCCGCCCCTTCAAAGGGTTCAGAGAGCACGCGTTCTTTTTTTCTTTTTTAAATACTTGCAGTTTTGGTAAAAAGTTGGTTGAATAAAGGGCTGAGTTTGAATTCAGTGTTTGTGTGTTCTGTATCTAAAAATAGGTCATGAAGCAACAGCATAAGATGGCTAGGGATGCACCTAAAATATGTTTAGAATTTGTTCATAATTACCGATCAATATGATTTTTATTTTATCAATATGCTTTTTTCCCCCCTATATCCTCCAGCACTAGTGGCTAGTAGCATAGCTCACCACCGTCTGGGCGTGAATGACTGTAGTGTAACACACTTAAGGGTCTTCGGCCTTGAAAAAGCCACATTTACCTTTGTCTCTCCATTTTCAGTCTAAGAACCCATCAACCAACAGCAGGTATTTTGATGCCTTTTGTGTCAGTCAGTAAAAACTTAGACATATGCTTGGATAAATGATCATTTGTAATGCAACTTCTGATGGACTGAAAACTAAATCTGTCTTAGTGAGTGATCATTTTGTTAATATTATTGACTATGAGCCTTCCAATTTAAAAACAAAACAAAAAACAAAAAAAAAACTTGACTGCATTTTTACTGAAACCTAAGCTGGTCAAAATCTGCCAACCTGGCCAGATGGATAATGTGTAGCAATCTCCGTTCTGCATATTATCAATCTGGGTCTGTGCCCATCAGACCAGGGAAAGGAGGGACCTTCAGCTGAACTCTCTGAGCTGATTGGGCAAAGCGACACCTAGAACCCGCCCACCCAAGGTTGGTTTTAGCCAATCATGGTATCAAATTACAACATAAGCAGCAGACATCATGAGAAACCACAAGAAGGTAATCGAGGCACTTCTTGTTCTTTCAAAGATGAAATTGTAGATTCTAACAGAACAGATGTGATAGCAGCAGCTATGCGTGCGTCTTCCTGCGCTGCCATGTTTATGTTAGTTCAGCTGTGGGCTCGGCACCTCTTGCTTTCGTCACAGCTGGTTTGTCCCGCCTTAAACCACAATACTATAACGTGATTGGCCCGAACCATTCTTGGTTCGTTCACAAACGGCTGAAGCAGGAGCGGTAAGAGACGGATTTTCGTGTGTTTGTGAACGCACAACTAACTAATTTAGTTGTGCGTTCTAACTAATTTGGCTTGCAGGCATAGTTAAAAATCTGAATCTTGATGTCAGAAGTTGAAACAGAAATCTATGTTGGCCAGAAACAGCCAGATTGGTGCATTTTTAGCTGTTAGTTTTCAGGCACATCAAACAAAAAGAATAAATGTGGGCCTTTACCTGTCGATCCACGGTCAAAAGAGAAAAACGGCTAACTCTGATTAAGGGTGTGCTTAGGGACAGCCTTGAATGCAACACTCTGGATTTAAAGCTACTACCTATGTGGTAAAAACCTGTGACACTTTGATCACTTTTAAAGCCTTTAGAAAAAACACAGAATCTATCAATAGTGGAACTGGTAGGTCAGACTTAAAAAAAAAATTAAATCAGTGTTGGCAAGAAAAAGCTCCGATCTTTAACACGTTTACATCTCAACCGTGATGGTTTATCTCGTTTTATCTATCAAAGCCGGCGATGAAATGAGCCTCAAAGGCATATTTCCGCGGACACATTATTAGACACATGGCTGGGAGGAGGACACAACAGCACTCATCTCCTGATTCACTGCAGCCTCCCCGCCAGATGATTCATAGGCTCGGCCTGACCATCAGCAATGAGCCAGAAGAAGGCGTTTCATCTACAGTCACCAGCATGTGAACAACTACGAAGCCCGATCAGAGAAAGATGAAGCCAGGCAAACAGCGGAGTCAGGAGAGAGACAATTATTTTAGATTCATGACAGATAAGGCCGCGCCGCCAGCTCCTCACAGAACCGACATTTTTTATTTATTTTAAATCACCAGCACGGACAAAACTTTTAAAAACCTTCCATGTCCATCGCTCCCTGTTTAGCGGGGAGCAGCTGATCACTTGTACCGTGTGGGGGGGAGGAAGGACAACACGGATCTGATCGGGTCAGAGCTCCCTCCGCTCTCCCAGCCAGGGACGGAGAGGCAGCGGGATCTGAGGGAGGCTCGTCTAACGTGACACAAAAAAAAGTGGTGGGATTTACCTGCTGCGGCAACGCCACATAACCACAGCACCAAAAAAAAAAAATAAAAATTTTTAAAAAATATGCGCAAATGCTGCCCAGAGCGTTACGGTGAGGATCCCCCGGGGAGTGTGCGCTAAACTAGCCTAGCTTTCATCAACGGGACGGGAGTTCAGCGTAAACTTAATGTCAGCCGCTTCCCACAAACTAAACCACATCTACCTAAAGAATGATGTCCAAGAGTCACGTGTTGTCTGAAACAACCACTAAGAATAAAAACCCCGGTTATTCGCCTCCTGCTTCTTGCCTTTCCCTTTTCCCGTCTTTCTAGAAACTTTTTAAACTTGTAAGTGACGCAAGGCTAACCTGTGCTAGCTGCTAGCCTAGCCATCCACAGTGGGAGCGAGCCGACGGACGCCGCACCGATGAAGCTTTACTTTCAGCCACGTAACTCAGAGGCAAAAGAGTGATTTAATGACTTACCTTCACGCGGAGCTCACCGCCCATAACTGGGGTCTTTCTTCTGAATATATATTCCGCAGTCGCAACTTTTCTGCTTGTAAATTACGCTTCGCTTCTGCTGACTCTTCCCTCCGACTCCTCCTCACGCCGTGTCCTCCAAATCCAGGAGGCAAGTAGGGCTGGAGAGACGGAACGCGTATCACTCCGCCACCCCTAAAAAAACTAGTTCCCAATTTACCTTATCGCTACTGGAGAATTATTCACGTTTGCCTAAAAACACGACCCACTTACATTAACTACAGCAACATTTTTTTTTATCTTGCTAATTATATGACGTCCAGAGGTATATTTCAAATGATTTACCCGAGCCGTGATTCAGAGTGCCTCAACTTAAACGTTTTCCCTCCAGCTACATTTACAAGGAAATTAGCGATAAAACAGTTCCAAACGCTACGAACAAACTACTATGCAAGAAAGCAACAACAATGCGGCTGTGGTGTTTGTTTTTGTGCGTTTCCGTGTTGCGCGTGAAGTCTTACGGTGGTCGTGCTGAGGCTGTGGGACGTCTCTCTCGCACAAGTTGCTGCTGGCTCCGCTCAGTCTGGAGCTCTGTGGTTTGTTGTATTGTCGCCCTTTGTTGTCAGATGTTCGACAATTCAACAATTCCCGCGTCGCTAATCCGTTTAATTTTAATTAATCCAACTAGCATCTCCGGATTCGCCGCCGTTCTCGCAGACGAAACTCTTCTCACGGAGCGCGTACTGCTAGGAATGCGGACTCTCCATTCAGCCTCGGGATTCCGAATATAGCGTGGCGTGGACCGGCCGCTAGGGGGCGGCCGTCCACCCTGTGAACAATTTCTGTGGATCTAATGGCTTTTCTATTCCCTAAAGTTTCATTTGAAACCTGTTGAAATATTCATAATCCGAGCCGATCAAAGATTGTATGTGGCCATAAGCAGAATTTGATTTCGGGGCCCCAATTCCAATTTATACCTCCCCCACTATTCATCAAAGCTAAATGTAGTATTTTTATCCTAAATATCTGGTTTCATTATCAACTTGAAGCCTACAAAACAATGTCCAGAATACAGAATGTGTTTCCCCCGCCTCAAAATGGGTTACTTCACATTAGGCTACTTCCTAAGTTAAAAATAAATAAAATTACTGCAGGCATGAGTGCATCACTGAAGGAGCGCTGAGGGATTCATTCATGTAACACCAAAGTAATTCACATCGTTCACAAAGGAACTGACTGATACCAGACTTCTTGGACCCGGATACTAATCTTATTCGAGCCTAAGACTATTTTTTGCATGCTTTAATGTTTATTATTTGAAAAAACTTTAAATACTACTACGTCTGTGTGTCTCTGTGTGTTCTGTTATCCGTGTACATCCTAAGCTGGTATCTGTCTCAAAATAAATGTCACCATGGTAACAATAAAGATTCTTGATTCCTAAATAAGTAGCAGTAAAAACATTGTGAAGGCAGGTTTATTTCTCCAGCTTACCCGTTTGGTGCAGACCCCTGTGTCGGGTGGGTCGACTAAATAGTAGGGGAAGAGGGGTCAAGTATATTTATTGATTTATTGAAATTTATTTGTAGGTAGAATGTGGATGAAAGGATATTCCTGCACACAAGTAGAAGAAATGATCAAATGTTAGCTTCCCTAAATTATGACTTAACAATTATTTGATCTAAAATTTACATTAGTATGCTCTATAGAAGTTTTAATTCTTTTGAAATTAAACATTACAAGACTCTTGTTTTAATAAATTTAATTTATTAAACACACCTGGGAGACCTCTGCTGGTCTGGAGAGAGCCTAGCCAGCAGTTTTCTATCCATCTATCTATCTATCTATCTATCTATCTATCTATCTATCTATCTATCTATCTATAAATAATGTAAATTAAAAAAATTCTTCCACCAAATGTATATATTTCTCTTTAAAGCAGCTTTATATTGAGAGCAAAGCGGAGCCAAAATCAAAGTCTTTGTTTGTTCTTTAGAGGACAATGTACAGTCTTTGCTCTCGTCTCAGCCAGTTTTCCCCTTTAAGACTGATCGTCTTCAAGATTAAAATTCTCATTGTTGACAGTTAATTTGTACATACAGATATACAGCACAGGATAACTGTTAGTAAAATTATTAAAACAGATTTTAAGGACACACATACATGTCTAGTTCTGTAAAAAAAGATAAAAGTATCCAAACCTCTAACAGACAGCCCAACCACTTACAGTACCAACTCTCTTATGAAAGAAACAAGTTTGGAAATATGCAACACTCTCCAGTACAGATCAGACTCATTTACACTTTCATATTTATCTTATACGAGTTAAAGTGGCTGCACTTTCTGATGAAGTGTCACTTTTTCCACCCCGCACTGAGATTTTAAGACAAAACATTCACACAGAATTGTGAAACGTCTGTTTGCAATTTTGCATCAAAAAAAGATGTCCTTTAATACCAAGTCGTGGTTCTCTGCAGGAATTCTGTTCAGAGCTGAGAGCTTTGAATAAATCTTTGCTGGGAAAGACTTGATCTTGGATAAAGCCTGCTCAATGGTAAAGACAACCACTTAAACTAGAGGGAGGTATTGTCTCCCTCAGAAGATGTTCCTTCTCGGGAGTCTGCAATGCCTCGTTGGCCCTCTATTCTTTTCTTTCATTAGTTAAGCCGTTTGAATAATGGCCGTCTAGTGGGCAGTTTGCTCAAAGAAAGGATGAGAAGCTGCTTTCGCTGTTTCTGATTAATCACATGTCCAATGAGGGCAGACAAGGCCTTTCAAAAGAACGGCGTTCCAGCGATGGGAGCTAAGACAAAGCATTTCAATTTCAAATGGTGCTGCGTGCTTGGAAAGAACTGAGCGTCGTGCACAAACTCAGTTATACCTAAAATAAATGATTTAAAGTCAAAGCGCATTCAGATATGTGGATAACTTATACAAGTGTACATTATCGTGTTAAAGCAGTCACACCAATTGATCTTTTTCAAGTTGTCACGCTAGTTTTAGTGTATTTATCTTTGAATTTTATGTGGCAGGTAGAGCACCAAGAAGGAGGAGGAGGAAGGGCAAATTAATGGTGCAAGTCTGCTATTCACATCATATTACCTTTTTTTGCCACCGATCTTCCATTTAATTTAGGTCTAAACTTTGATCCAACCCAATTTATAAGCCTGTGTTGCTCTGGCTGTATGTTTAGGGTGTTTGTGCTACCAGAAGGCGAATCTCTGCCCCAGTCTTTGCAGCCGCATTCTGGTTTCACTGTAGCATTGTCCTGTGTTTGGGCCATCCATCCTGCCCATCAACTCTGACCACATTCCCCATCCTGGTCTAAGAAAGGCGATCCCACAGCATGATGCTGCTGCCACCAACACCATCATTCCCTGTGGGAGTGGTCTGTTTAGGGTGACCGTTTTTAAATGGATGCCAAAAGGTTAAATTTTGCTCTCATCTGACTAGAATAACTTTTTCCACATATATTTCCCTATAAGGTTTGTGGAAAACAGCAAACGTGACCTCTCATATATCTTAGCAATGATTTTCTTGTAACTCGGAAAAGACGAAATCTTTCAAATTTTGAAAGATTTGGCAACCTACGGATCTCTGCAGCTCCCCCAGAGTTCCCGTGAGGCTCTCGGCTGGTTCTCTGATAAACGCTCTAGTTGTCCAGGCCGATTCTGACCCAACCCTCACAGCAAATGTATTCTCTCACTTGTCTGCTGTGTTCCTCGGTCTTCTCGAAGCCGCTCGCTCACCAGCTAACCTCTGAGGCCCTTTATGAACAGATGGATTTATACTGAGCTGACATCATACACAGCTGGACTCCGTTTCCTGCTTCCTGAAAGTAATGTGTTGCACTAGATAGGAGTAAAGGAGCTTGAACGCACATGCATGCCACACATTCAGATTATTTGACAAAAAAAAAACACTAACAACCCTTATGTCATTGCTGTTCGCATTCACAATAAGGCACTACCTTGTATTGGCCTCCAAACTCCTGGTAGTTGATGGTTGCAATGTGGGATGTGAAAACTTTTTTCATGCCATTGTACCTCTTTGTATATTTCAGCCCATTCTGTTCCATGTGGGGACGCCTGGGAGCCGCTTCCAGTGAGGAGACGCTCCAATCAAAGTGAGCTGCAGTTTTCTGCACAGACGTTTACACACAGATTCTCAATGTCACACGCGCGCTCATCCCCCCCTGTCCATTAGATCGCTGTGACAAGTGTACCATGCGAGCTGCGTCACGCATTTAAAGCTCATCAATACGCTTATGATTTTAAGTCTTTAACAGCATCCGTCTGCAATTTTTAGGCGATACACGCTTGTGACGGTTAGGTTGTCGTCTTCGAGTTGAATTCTTCTCTTCCATCGGCGCGGGCGAAACCAGAGAACCGTTAGCTGCTTGATTAGTGATCCGTGCGCCAACTCAATATTCATGGAGGACAGAGAAAATTTGTACCTTAGAAGTATTTAAAAGGAGCAATAAGTGATCCTGATACAACGTCCGCTGCGCAGATGAGACTGAAGAGGACGGCGTCACAGGGATAAACCAGAACGCAGAACTTCAGCACCAACTCCTCCTGTCAGCTTCAAAGCACGGCGGCGGAAGGCTGATGATTTGGGTTCGTTTGGCAAGACGTCCCAAAAAAATACTGTGTGGACGAATACTGCATGAGGCTGTCTGGCAACTGAAACTGGACTCGTAAAGATGAGCTTTCACGCCACACAAAGGTAGAGTAATGTTTTAAAAAAATGGAATGAGTCCATGTTTCACATCATTTCAGCTGAGCTGACGATGTCTCCTCTACACAACATCATTTAACACATCACCGTTCCCCACCGCTCTGGACCGAGGGCTGTGCTCATCACACGATGCCGGAAACCAGCATTTAAAAGTATGCGTTTTATTTCCTTCTTCAAGATCATCGTGACAAGGAATGTATTATAATTATATGTATTTTACAGAATTTACAAGGATTAAACAAATGTCAGACGACAATCACAACAAACCATAATGTCGAATGCTGTCAGAAATCACACTGATGAAAACAAAAACAAAAAAACACAAAAAAACTTAAGAAACTAACCCATGTCTCTCCAGAACATTCCCCAAATCATTTCCCCCCCGCCCACCACCAGCCAATGTTCTCCAAGAGCTCATTTGAAGCTGCGCTAAAATCCACATCCAGCGGCAGCCAGATGTGCTTACAGCGAAGGAAGGGATGGGCGTGTAAAACTCAGATGACGCGTGACGCCACAGGAACCGACAGGATCAGATTCATGTTTGCTAACCACCTTGTTTACGACGGTTTAAGCCACACCAGTCACCAGAATCTGATTGTTGAAAGTTTTTCATTAACAGAGTAACTTGACTGGGTGCTTATTACACTAAAATAACGATTCAGCTCCCGAAAAAACCCCGACAGAAATCATACGTCCCACACGTTTCCAATTCACTTTGGCATTAAATGCTTAACGATTTGCCATACCTTTTGGATTTTAGATACGATTGCCATCATTTTTCAGCCCCGCGCCTTTAAGTCACTTACCTAAAACTAGCCCGAAACTAAAGATCCTGCTGAACAACAGCTACAAAAATAAAGCATTTCAAGATTAACGCAGAATTTTATTCTTGATGGTTCCGGCTTGAGGCCACCGTATTTAGCGGAGCTAAACATACACCATGTCAGACTGTAGCCGGCTAGCATGCTGAGCTTATGCTCCCTCGCTCGTACACAGAGGTTACGTACGGTGGAGACAAAACCTGAAAAAGAAAATGGAAATTGTTGACTTTATTTTATATAGCTGTGAGACCCTTTTTAAGGTTCTGCTTTGTGTGTCCTGCCTGTTGTCCACTGATTTCCGGGACAAAGTCAAGCCCCCTGTGACCAGAAAACAGGACAGAAGCATGTGAGCGTGCGGGTCTGCCTGTCGATGCCAGGATTTAACACAGTGCTGAAATCACACTGTTTCGCAGACGGGTTGCTCTGGAAGAAGAATCTGATAAATTCATATTTGTAGGTGTGACCACTTTAAAGTAAATACCCTCAAACGGCGGAGACGTTCAAGGTTTAGACTGAGATAAAACACCTCCATCCCCTGGAAGCAGAAAAAAACCCCACATGAATGACTTTAAGATTGCAGCAAGACCAGTTTAACCGAATGAGATCCTCAAGAAAAAGCCACATAGAACCTGACTTCTATGGTTTTTTAGAAAGAAAAAACAAATAATAATAATAATTTTGACAGAGCTTCAACCATTAACCTATCTGGCTATTCATCACCCCCGCGACTGCCATCATCGATAAAAATCTTAAAGTATTGGTTTTGTCTTGACATGGATTACGTCACTTTTGCATAGCCTTACGAGGGAGAAGCATATTGTTACGCTGCAGCCAGCCTGAAAGGAAGGATAACATGCATAACCCCCTCCCCCCCCCAGCATTAGCCAGTTTATGGATGTGAAGTGGTCGCACGTTTTTGTCCTCATAGGAGACGATCATCCACAGCGATGAACTCTGAGGATTTTGTCATGCGCTTGGTTCGACGTTAAAGCCAAACTTTCTGGCTGTGGAGGAATTTTACATCTATGTGTATTTGTCGCTGCTAAACAATTGTCTTCAAAAGCTGTTAGCTTGTCAGAAACGTCAACAATAACCATATTCGTTCGCTCGATGACATTCGTGCAATT
Organism: Fundulus heteroclitus; assembly: GCF_011125445.2. Lineage (NCBI taxonomy): Eukaryota > Metazoa > Chordata > Actinopteri > Cyprinodontiformes > Fundulidae > Fundulus > Fundulus heteroclitus. The sequence goes on along the minus strand of NC_046383.1, from coordinate 32,708,297 downwards.
ATATTGAAGTTCTGCATCAATTAGTGGCAATCAACCGCACTAAAGAAGAGAGCAAAGCGCCCCAGGTACCGGAAATGGAAACAGAGGCTCTATACGCCTAGATGTCAGCAAAACAAATAAAATAAAAGAACAAATAGCGACTACCTGCAGATGAAAGTAGACATTCAGATACGTTGTTTGAAAAGGCAACCATTTGTTCTTCATTGGTCAGACGTTAAATCAAACTAGATGTTTCCTGCTTGGGGTTACGTGGGTGTAAGCAGAAATTAAACCCATTTGCAAAATGCAAGGATAATATAAAGGAACGTTTTTGGGAGAATGTTGTTACTGCCCTTCAAATACAGAAATTCACATACACCAACGTAACTGTGCTTTTATAAACTATGTGGAAAAGGCCCAATGGCGCCGTCTCGTTTAAACAGTATTTCCAGGGTAAAGACTTCAGTTTTGCTGTAATGAAAACAAAACAAAAACAAAAAAAAAACCTGAAAGGGTGAAACTAACACATTATGTCAGTTTAAGTAGACTCTTGTCCTGCTTTTGAATATTTCCTCCTCATAAATGAGCTGCATTTGGTCCACAGGCACGGAGATGGGAAAAAAAATGACACCTTTCCCTTTTGTTTGCTGAACCAGAACCTCGTGAGATGGGTCCGTTTTCATCTGAGAGTGTGCTGAGCGCCTCCTAAAGCGGACACTTGTTTTTACAGTAACCGGTCACGTTAAAGGTTCTTGGCAACAATCAGGTTTCGGTCCAGTCACACAAGCACTGATCTTTAAAAAAAGAAAAAAGAAGCTGAACAATGTCTAAAACGATAGAGAAAGTCCGGCTAAAACGCTCAATGGACAGACATTACAGCAGATGAAGGCACTGAAAGAATGTGAGAAATCCTTGGTTACACTGGACTACGGTGGACCCATTACTACGTTCTCCAGCATCACAGATTCGTTACAGAGTACCATGGAGTACATTTGTGATTCCAGAGGCAAACGGCTGGTGAGGCCACGGGGAAAACGTCTCCTTTTGGTGCCGGACACTATCTGTCCTGGTTGTCCGCCCTGAGCCCAGAGTCCGAGGCGTCCTCTGAGGGAGTGTCCAGGACCGGGTTGACGAAGCCTTCGAACTCGGCGTCTCCGCCGTCCTCTGGGTGAGTACTCACGAAGTCGTTCTCCCACTCCAGAGCGTTGGAGTCCTCGGAGGCCGAGGTCGGCCCGCTGTTGGCCGGTTTGCCGCCGGGCCTCAGGGCCGCGCGCAGGATGTCCTCCTCGGTCCGGGAGCGCTCCCAGGCCGGCAGCGCTCGGTTGATTCCTGAGAGGGAAGGACAGCGTTCACTCCAGACCTCTCCAGCCCATCCTTTTGTTCCACCATCTACATTTATTATGCACTGACCTAAATATTCTATTTTCCACATTGTTACAGCCACATACATCACTGTATTTTAGATGTTTAGATGATAGGCAAGACAAGAAAAAGTACCACATGAAGTGGTACTTCATGGTTTTCAGCTAAAGCAGAAAGTTGTGGATTCTGGGCTAAGTCTCTACCAGCCTTGCACGTGTTGTCTTGAAACGGAAATCATTGCCAGTTTCTCTTTCAAACGGTGCTTTTCAGATCAGATCCACAATCAGAATCTGGTCTGACTGGGCTATCCCCACGCATCCTGACGCTACCACCACACATGCCGTTTTACAGGTGAGCCACAAAGGTTCACGACGGGGCCTAATCTGATCGGATTATGCGCCGCGACCTCCTCCTGGCTTCTGGCAAACTGCGGACTTTATACAACCGTCTTCTTGCGGTTCTTCCATAAAGGCCGGTCCAGTGGCCAAATTCTCCCACCCGGGGTGACGATCTCCGCAGGAGCTTCAGAGTTTCTACGAGGCTCTCGGCTGCTTATCTAATTAATGCCCCGCCTGCCCGTTTATCTGAAGAGCCGCGTTTTAGGATAGAAGGGCTGCAGCTCTGTCCTAAGATTTCAGTTTTCAAGAATAATTTTGGTTGTGAAACACGAAACCGTGAGAAAAGAAAATTCAGAGCAAACAAAAAATTTAGCTAAACACTATTGACTGTAGTTTTCATCTGGCCATGATAGGAAATTATATATACATAGATGAAAATCGATCTTTGGTTATATGAATTGATCTTTAGGAATTATTACGAGAATGGATTCAGAATTGGAAAATGTATTTTTATAACACAGCCCTAAAAAAAAATTAGAGTTAGAATAATTGGAAACAATCTCAATGCGAATTCTTAACAGCGTTAAACAGCGAAACAGGATCGCTATAGTTAGCTTCAAGATTTTTCTCAAAACAACATGTTTAAAAATGTTAGAGAAGTTTCAGCTGGGGGCAAACATCCCGGCTGACTCTTAGAGACCAGCCATTAAAAACAAGAAGGCCTCAGCTTATTAAACATAAGCAGATCAATCAACAATAAAGCAAAGGTCCAAATCCAGTTTAGATATAATCTGTGTCAAATAGGGCTGGACGATATAGAAAAAAAGCTCATCGATAAAAAAAAAAAAAAAAATGCATATTGATCGATATCGATAATTATTGAAAATATTTAAAACCATATTTAATGTGCAGCTCTGCCTGGACATTTTATGATATTGCTAAACGATTTTATTTTAATAAAGAACACAAACACATAATTCAAATTAAATCTTTATTTAACCAACTATTTTAACCATAACATAATTTTTTTTAAAGAAAAATAACTTAAGAGACCTGAGTTATGTTATTAAATAATGACCAGTAAAATGACCAAAATAAATATACCAAATAAATAAAATAGCCTATTTAGGTGGGAATAGTAGACTAGTTACTTCTCAGGTTTCATAATTGAGACGCAGGGCTGAGGTCCGAGGTTGTGGCATCTAAGGACAGCGCGGGGCTGCACAGCTCGCGCTGCTGCAGGTGTAAACGGCTTATGTGATGAAACAAGTTTGTTGCGTTACCAGACTTTGTTTTTACCGGTTCCTTGCAAGTTTTACAAATCACTGGTTTATTTCTGTCAGACTGGTACAGAACTAGTAAAACCCCGTTTTGGAACAATTTCCTCCACCGCTCCTTGCTGCGACATATTCATGTGCTCTGTGTTGTGGTTTGAGAGGACGGCGCTTTGTGACGGCGTGCCTAGGTCTGCGATTACGATTGGTTAAGAGGAAGCAGTGACTGTAGCATCAACTAATATGATAGGCTGAAAGGAAGGAAGGAAAACTCCTTGTGTTATCGACCCTATTTTTTTCCTATCGCGCCACACGTCTATCGATTGATATATATTGTTATTGAATTATCGTCCAGCCCTAGTGTCAAATATCAGATTTATCTTGGGAATCAGCAAATCAGCTATTTGTAACAGGCTGGAGGTAAAACAAACAACACAGCAAGTAAAGACATCAAAAATAAAGTGGAGCTCTTACCTTCCTCATCCTCCCACTCCAAGTCGAGCGAGGTGCCGTCGTCGTTGGTGGAGCGGGTCTTGGTGGTGAAATCCCAGCTGTACTCTGTGTTGGGAGTCAGCGCATTTGTCTCGGAGGGAAGTCCTGCACACACGGAGACAATAGTTCGTAAAACACGCCGTCTCTCTTCTAAAATCCGCCGAACGTGCAAGAATGTCGACGACATGTCGACGAATGTTGCCTGACGGCAAGTTTTTAGAACGTTAGAAGGTTTGATTTAAAATACTCACTGTTGGTCCTGAAAGCGTCGGACTGGGCTTTGACATTCTGGAGGTAGACGTCAAAATCCTCGCCGGAGTTTGGTCTGTGAAAAGGCCAGGCAGACAGTCACAGAGAGAGCGAGTCACGGAGGGTCCAGAACTGCTTTTGGGGTGGCCTCGTCGCTGCCCCTTTAATTCACCTGCTGTCATTAACACCAGAACAGCCCACGCTGACCAACAGCCCCTTCTACCACCGACCCGACCAGATCAACACGACAGGAGTTTATTAAAGTCTGATTAAAAAGGGCATGATTTCTGGGGAGTTCTGGTAGTGTTCTCTATGCCACAGCAATCTCCTGTATTCTCCATTTGCCTCAAATAAGGAGTTAGCTTGAGAAACAGGAGCCTTTCTTTCTAAAGAAAACATCCTGGCCTGGTAAAAATCTCCTAAAAGCCCTATGAGAGAACGTTAAGGTCTGGTGGGACCAGACATAAACCTTTAGCCAAGTCTGGCACTGAAACAAAGCTGCACGTCACCCACAGTTAAATATGTGGTACCATGTCCTGGGGTTATCATCCTTCAGATGGTACTAGGGATGGGTACCAAATTCTGTACGTTTATGGGTACAGACCGAATCCTGTGGGTACTACCGGGTACCAATTGACGTAAAAATCAAACGCTTCCATGTTTCGGTACCTAAACGCATCACTGTGACACTGAAGGAGTAGATGAGTAGGCGATTTTCCATGCTGGACATGAACGCAGCGTGATGAAGTCAGTAGCTACTGGTCCAGTCAGCAAAGCATGGCTGGTAGAAAGTGGTCAGAAATATGGCTCCACTTCCCAAACTGCCCTGCAGATTACGCTGACAGAGATATTTGTGACGTGGAGTGGAAGGTCAGCGGCAGGAATACTTCTAATCTGAGGAAGCACCTGGTCACTGCTGCCAATTTACAACATTTCTCGCTGTACCGTTGTGCCCTCAGGCCGGTGGCCTTGCTAGTGGCGCCAGAACTTCAAACTCACTTTCTCTGCTGGGTTTCTGCGCTGGAGCCGTCGGCTTTCCCCCGCGTCTTCTGGGCGGACAGCTGCGAACGCGAAAAGAAAAAAAGAAGACAGCAACACAAACGTCAAACGTCTCACTTTTAGCGAAACAGAAGCCGGGTTCATTCATCTGCACATGTGCCATGATTTGGGTGTGGTGCCGGCAACGCGTGACCGGATATGAGCCTCGGCAGCCGTGGGATGGGGAAGCGACAAGCAGAGCGGCTCGCCCTGGTGTTATCCCCCCAGTTTCATCTTTAAATGAGCTGAAAGCGTTCAGGCGCTAAAAGGGGAGGAGAATAAAAGAGGAGGAAGAGGAACGCTTGTGCTTCAGCACAGCAAATCCTGGACCAGTCTGGTCTTCGCCGCTTACGCTGACGAACACCGTCTGTTTCTGTCGTTATCAGAACAGCTTCAGGAAATGGTTTGTGAGGATTTTTTTTACTGATATCCACACCCAGCTAGATCAAAAGGGGAGGGCTGAAGTTAACATGTTGTCCAGTAGCTGCATTGACAAACCATGATGCTCCCTCTCTGCTTCTCCATGTGAATGTTTCTATTCAGACAGAGCGCGGTGGTCACCGAATGTTGCTTCAGTACCAGCTAAGAACCCTTTGCCTGTTTCTGACCCACTGTTTGAACAGACTGACAGTATTAACACAACCATGCCAATAAATGATCCTTTAACTACAGTCGCTTCACATAACAAACAGCCTGATGAGGACAAAAACAAACAGCTGAAAAGAGAGAGAGGGGGTAAAAGAAAAACCATAAATTAAAAAAGGAGGAGGGCTCTAAATGGCAGGATGGCCCACCTAGAGGGGCACCGGGTTGGAGGAGACGTAGCTTTAGCCGCGCGGTAAGGTAAACTAGCTGAAGGGAGCGCTCAGTGCAGCCTCACCTCCTTCATTTTTCGTTCACGAGCCAGCCTGGCGGCCTCGCGCTGGGCAGCATTTCTAGCCTCCTCTTCTAGCCTTAACTTCTCCTCTTGTGCCTCTAACTGAGCAGAAATAAACAAACCAAACAAACACAAAACAGAAAGTTACAAAACAGAAAATAAAGCAATGCTGCAAATGAAAAAAAAAAAAAAAGGAAAAACAGAATGAGGCAAAACAAGACTGAAGCATGAAATAATAAAAAAAAAAAAAAAAAATTAAATAATGGGAGATGGACTTCTAGGAGAGAGAGCGGATTAGACGGCTCACCTCCGCCTGCAGCTTCCGGTCGATCAGGACCTGCTCGTCCGAGATGGCGGCGTAGCGGTGCTCTCGCAGGTTCTTGATCTCGTCTTCGCTGATGGGCCTGAAAAAGCGAAACCGGAGAGCGACAACGCCTCAGAATGTGAAAGCTGAGGGGATTGTCGGGGTTGAGCCTGCGGAGTCAGAGCCGATTCCTTACCTCGGGCAGGGTAGCGGGCTCTCCGCCTGCAACGCAACACACAAACACGAGACTTTCAGCTGCTTTTCAAAACCCCAGAACAGAACGGCGTCCGCTCTGATCCCCGTCATTAGTTTTCATGCATCGTGAAATGACAAGCGTCGTCAAAAGACAGGCTGATGGAAGAGAAAAGTGCCCCCTGGGCTGCCGGCGCCGTCCTGCTTCCAATTAGACATAACTAGTAGTTGTGAAGTTGGGAAAAAGTCACATACATATATTATATCTAGAAAGTTTGCCACAAGACACAGCGAGCTTGTGGAAGAAGCTGCTCTGGTCAGATGAGACTCAAATTAGACTTTTTGGAGCTGCACATCATGCTGAACGCACCACCCCACTGCAAAAAGGGAACTAAGAGTAAGTAAAATCTTCTTGAAATTGGTATATTTTTTCTTAATTTGAGCAGCTAAATAAGACCATTTTCCAATGGAATTAAAATGTTTACCCCTAAAATAAGATAATTAGACATCCTGCACTTGAAATAAGATGATGAGATAAATTGTTCTTATTTTAAGTGCAAAAATCTTATTCCATTGGCAAACAGTCTTATTTACCTGCTCAAATCAAGGAAAATGCACATATTTCAAGAACATTTTACTTACTTTGAGTTCCCTTTTTGTAGTGGGAAGGCAGCACCATGCAGGGACGGGCTCAGAGTTGATGGGAAATGCAGGGAGCTAAATATGAGACAATCCAGGAGGAAAACCTGTTCAGGGCTGCAAGAACATATAAAAAACTAGAGATCAGGGTGGAAGACCAGCTCCCAGCAGGGCAACAACCCTAGCTATAGAACCACAGCTACAACGGAGGGGTTTAGATTAGGGGGGCCCTCCTCACACGTCCAGCATCCCAGAATGATACAGCTTCGGCCCGCCGACACATGCAGTCAATTACAGATGAGCAGCTGTTTTTTATTTTATTATTTTTATTTTACATTTTTAGGGAAAGACTGTCGTCAATGCAAGGTCTGACAAAAACAATATTTAACGCAGAGCTAATTCCAGTGACAAGTGATTCTACAATGTACTGAGTCTGCATTAAATATAATTTTCCCCCACATTTTACACAATTGCACCACTTTGCGTTTGTCCTGTCAAGTTAAATCTCCAACACTCAGATAAAGTTTTCTGGGTGTGGGGTGAAAAAAAAAAAAAAAAAGCAAGGCACTGTAATTGATACGGAGAACTGATTAAAGAACATACGACGTAAAAAATAATAATAAAAACAATCAAGGTCTGACTTACCTCATCGCTTTCCACTAGATTTTCAAACTAAAAAAGAAAACAAAAGAAAAGACACATTAAAGGTAAAGTTGCATGGAATAGTCTTGATCCAAAACAAGAGAAAATAAAATAAGTGCACAGGTCATACCTCTATTGTATAATGCTCTCCTGTAGTAGTACTTCGGAAGTATTTTGACCTGAAACGTATTCAGAGGAAAAGGAAAAGATGTGATGTCAGCATATAGACACAGCAAACAGGTTCACAACTTCTTTTGATCGCGTTAAGCTTTCATTAAAGTTGCATAAAAGCCCCTTTTTATTTATATTACTCCGCCTTTAATGGTGAATCCTCTGATCATATAAAGCCTGTGACACATGTGGCAGCAGCATCAGTGGGGTGAAGGAAGGGGGTGGGGGATCTTAAGGCAGCCAGCAGGTGACTTAGAGCTCAGTCATCAATTATTTACACTTAGTTTGGTGACAGAGCAGCCTGCAGGCAACACAACAACCACACAAGTTTGTGCTCTAAACCCAGAGAAAGGATCGCTGGTGGGGAGAGGCGTCACCAAAAAGCCTCTGCTCAGGGTTCAGGGTGTCAGAGCAGCCACTGAGCCCGGCTGACCCCCACTTTGTGTCCCAGCTGTCAACAACAGCAGGGGTGGGGTCTGCTATCCTCCTGACCGGCTGCTGGTTCAACGCCAAGCGGGCAGCGGCAGGCACAAGCCGGCCCGGTCCGACGCTGAAGCCTTCGGCCACGATCTGCGGCTATCACTCGTCGACTGGACCCGCAGCTGCGTTACCAGTGGCCGGACCCACCGGGTCGGAGGATGCTTCCAGCTAGCTTCGGCCAGCTAACTCCTCCCTTTACCTACCCGCCTCCTCTCTGGATCCGGTTCGCTTCCCTCCGGAAGAGCCCCACGCAGTAAGCCCAGCAGTTGCCCATCTCATTGTCAGGTACCGCCGCTTTCCCGAAAGCTGCTGGCGCATCACAGCGACACCATCATCGTGAAGTCCGGTCCTCCCTGATCCAACCACTTCCTCATCCCTCCTTGCTCTCTGGCTGCGCAGCGCGCACAGCGGCCACGGAGGAAACAGCACCCCCTGCCGTTCCCAGCGGAGTATGGCAGCGGAGGGTCCTCGCTCTTTCCGGTTAGCGATGCTGTCGTCATCGTGTAACAAGCAAAACGTGAAAGGTTCAGTGGCTCTGCATGTTTTTGCAAGGAACTGTTTATCAAACTAACAAGCTAGCCCTGTTTTATTTTTACTTTTTTTAAAATAAAACAATTAACATTAAACAAATCATTTTATTCCCCCCCCCAACTTAATTAGTAAAAAAACTTAAACTCCATCATACAGTGTTAACATAATGCGTTTTATTGGGAGGGTTGTGGTAAATATGGTGCCTCAGATAGTCTTCACTTGTTGAGGAATGACAGCAAAAGATTCAGTGATATTAAAATGAACGTTTCTTGTGACTTTTGTTTTCACTGTGGGTTGTTACATGATTTTCTTTTGATTATTATTATTATTATTTTTTTTTACCATTGCTTTAAAATTTGACCACAGCAATAGAAACTAGGGCTGGACGATATACAAAAAAAAAAGCATATAGATAAAAAAGAAATCATATTGATCAATATTGATAATTATCAATTACTTCAAAACCTATACTTTAAGTGCAGCCCTGGCTATTTTGTGCTGTTGCTTAGCGACCAGTTTTTAGATACAGAACACACAAACACTAAATTCAAACTCAAACCTTTATTCAACCAACTTTTCACCAAAACTACAAGTTTTAAAAAAAGAACAGGCGCTCTCTGAACTCTTTGAAGGGGGCGGAGCTTGGTGACGCAAAAGGAAGGAAAACTGTTATCCTATTGAACTTTTTATTAACCCTTTTTTTCCCTATCATTGATATATGTCAATCGATTGATATATATTGTTATTGAATTATCGTCCAGCCCTAGTAGAAACTTAATATTGAAAGACATGCTCAAGCTACTAAAACGTTGCAGGAGTCCAACAGAACTTCTGCATCATTGTCTAAAAGATTATTTCTCTTATAGAGTAGAAACAGTTCCCCTGCATCACTTTTTTTTTTTTTTTTGCTGCTTCCGTTAGTCTGTGTCCTCAGAGCCAAAGAGGTATTCACTGAGGTCGTCCTCAGCGGGCATGTTGTCCACGTCGGTGAGCTGGACTCTCTTGACAGCAGGCATGTGTCTTGGCATCAGCTTCTTTCCACTCTGGCGAAAAAAAACCAAACAAACATAAAAACAGTGAAGGGTGCAGCTTTGTGTCGAGGCCGTCCGTCCAGATCATTAAAAAATGAAGTCTTAAAAATGTGGAACGCAGACATACTGTTCAAACAAACTCGTTATGAGTGTTAACTTGTTACGTGTTTATTTGGAGCGTGTCAGCAGATGCGTTTCACATCACTGGACCAACATTTTGACTGATTTAAAAGAAAACAACGACACATGTTTAGAGATTTTTCAGAACTGAAGACCTACTATTTTCTTGGAGTCAGCCAAGGATCTCTCCAGATACCTCCTCATCCGTTCCTTCTGTTTCTCCCTCTGCTCCATCAGCTTTTCATCGCGCATTCTGCATCAGAGCGCCGGCAGAGAGAGAGAGAGAGAGAGAGAGAGGGCTAAGAGACAACCCTTCCACTGCGCGTCTCGTTGAGTTCAAACATCTGCATGCCTACACATCCACATCCTAATTGCTAAGGAGGATACCTGCTCCTCTTCTCGCTTTCCTTGATCTTCTTCATCATCGCCAGTCTTTCTTCAGGCATGCTTTCAAGGCTCTGCAGCAGCGATGCGATGCGCTTCTCGATGTTTGCCACCTTCTCCAAGGTGCTGAGATTGGTCGCCCTGTCGTCCACGCAGCTGACATAAACCTCTGCCACCTTCTCACCGAGGGCGTCCAACATGACGTCCTGCAAGTCAAACGCACCAAGACATTGAGTACCTAAATGTTGCCATGCGAGGGCCAAGGCGTGATCAAGCATCATTTTTAATGCGGAGGAGTTCCACATTGTCAGCCTTGCTAACTTTAGAGAAATGTATCTGAGAAAATCTCTGAAGTTACCAGCCTCACCAAGCAGGGGTCAAGTCCACTGACCTGGTTAAGGGTATCGAGGATTTAAAAGGTTACAGTCAGGGGCGGTTCTAGACAGGGGCCGACAGGGGCCAGTGCCCCTTTAGAACTGGTTCTGACCGCCGAAACAACAGACATATTATATAAATTTCTTACGATGATATATGCTGACAAAGATATTGTAACTTATTGGTCACATGGACCAATTGTATTGTTTACCTTTACAGTTTTACTCTAACAATATTTCAAAAGTTAAGTTGTTTCACGTTTAGCTCGAGTCACAATGAGACAGGATCAGGGCTCTGCAACCTGCAGTTCCAGAACCTCTTTGGCTCCCTTAATATATTAAATGTTGAAATATTGACCCGTTTCACTCCCCCCCCCCATCTTTTGTTCAGTGCTCCCTTGAAAAAACATCGGGCCCCTCTGCTAAACTTGGTGTAGAACCACCACTGGTTACAGTTGTAAAACGGTTTAAACTTTCCATCCGTTACAGGTCCGAGTTGGTCCCAGACACAGGAAGTGAACTCTAGATTACCACCCTTCCAGCTTCCCCTTCTATAGAGGCTCAGGCTATGGAGAGAGCGACACCTACTGGTGCCACCTGTTACACATCGTACCAATGAGAAAATCTGTGCTTTTTGTTGCTGTTTCGTTCATCTTCTAACGTCATCCATGGGGCTTTCTGTGGAACTTCCCCGCGTATGGAAGTATTGTTTGGGAAGATGAAAGCGCGTGGACACGAAGGTGGGCGGTGGACCACCTGGTCCAGAGCCAACAGCCAGAGGAGGCCTCCACCCCTGGGGGTTGTGCAACTTCGTCAGTGACTTAATGTAACCAGCTAGATGAGCGTCGCCGTAGGCGTCGCTGTCCCTGGTGCTGCTTCATCTTGCATGCTGGTCTCGCTAAAGAGACAATAAAGCTCTTCAACAACATCCCGATCCCCAGCAAACAGTTTATTTCTCGTTCTTCTTCCCAGCAAAGCCGTTCCTGCAGTTTAAAGTCCATAAAAGACAAGTTTCCTCTGGCCGTGGGAACAAGAGAGTAGTGAAATGTCACCGTGCATCCAAACAACCCCACCCTATCTGTGACACCATGAAACTGTGGTAGTTTGAGCCAGGGTTATTATATGATATTAATCTCAAACTGGTACCTAGAGGAATGGTCCTGTCTTCAAAACAGGTTGTAATGGTTGTGATACATTTTTGCTTATGCTGTTGAAATCTGTGCACCGATGGCTGACTGTAAAAGGATATTATTGGAACTACAGCAGTCAACGGTTGATATTATCCATGCAACGGTATAAACAATTGTTGCTTTTCAGCTCTAAACAAAAGCAGTGGGATCACGTACATCTATGTTTGTTTTTATACCGTGACACCATGAAACTCTTTTTACATGGGAGCGGTGCACTTATGATCTGGGTCACAACTACATCAAGCAAAAGACATCCTAACCCCCCCACCCCCCCTTACCCTGTTGGGTTCTCTTTTTCCTACTTTTTCCTTCTTCAGAGCCCTGTCACTCTGAAATATGCACCATTGAGCGGAGGTTCTTTTAACGTGAGCACACTCTGCATTTCCAGTGAATGAAGATGTGGTCAAAGGTGCATTCAGTGTCCTTACTTGGTCCTCTGAGCGGAGGCAAACATGAAGCTGAACCATCTGTTCGAGCTTTGCGCCTCTCGCCTTCTCTTTGCAGAGTTTCTGGTCCAGCTCTTTCATCTGCAGGGCTACCTTCTCTTCCTCTTTGTCTCTTCTCGCATTTGCGGATGTTATTAAAAAATAAAAAGAAGAAGAAGAAGAAAAAAGTTAAATTCCTAACTGAGCAAATGGTTAAAGTATGCTGGAGAAGACAGTGCTTACATCTTCCTCCTGGCTGCCTCCACAGTCTGCCGCAGCTCCTGCAGCGCTCCTTCTACCTTTGCAGAGTTTTGGATCAGAGACAGGTTCTGCTCCGTCAGCTCCGTCATCAGATCCACAAGCTGCTGGGGATCCGTGAAGTAAAGCTCTGGCTCATCCTAAGCGAAGGTGAAAACTGTAGATAAATACTCCCACTCTAACTAAACTAAATATGACTTCCTGCACAGGGAAAACTGACCTCTGAACTGTGACAATCCAGTGTGCACGTTTTCTCTCTGAAACGTGAAAGAAAGAGCTTTTAAAAGCATTTGGTGACAGCAAAAGTAGGATTAGAGAACATTAACTCTGTGTTATTATGGACCTATCAACCCAAATATATAGTTTTAAGATTTCTTTATATATTAGATACATGGTTTAGAAATGATTCCCAATATTTTACCACAAGAGGGCGCTGCAGACAAGGGGCCATCTGTTTTGTTATCATTAAAGACAGTTTTAATTGGGAATTTGGGTAATGGTAAACCCACTTCTCCTCCAGTGTGTGAGTGTGTTGGCAGCAGCAAAATCTACGTGTTCACATCCTTAGATGCAGGGTTAGTTTCTATGACAACAGAAAATCATTTCCTAAGTATTTAACAGGAGGTGGAATAAAAGTGGGTTGACGTTTCTGTTGCATCTCCCACCATAGTTAATGTGTCTCATACTTTTCACTGATTTATTACTATATCTCTCCCAGCCAATGACGTCCAGGACACGCTGCAGTCCTGTTCTGTTTCTTGGCCATGGAGATCCATTTAGTTTTGCCGCTCTTCAAAATGGGGCAGACAGGAGAACATACCATTCACCAAAGTAAGTCACTAAAAAGAGGGGTCAAAGGTCCAGAGTCCACTTTTTAGATTCATCTGACAGTTTTTATTTGATCAGATTATGGTTGTTGTATTAGAAATATCAACCTAGTTGGGTTCTATTATCTGTTTATTTCCCTTTTTTTAAACCACAAGACAATAAAGTTTGGAGCTGGACTGAATGAAGCTGACTTCCTATTCTGCAGTGAGGTATTGTGGTTAAAACCCACAATACCTACAAACTGGGGACTGAAATACAGATCCTTTAAATCACAGTTTGGAATCAGTTATGTGTTGCAGCTGTAACGGCACAGACGATGAGTGGAGTTGCCTTTGTCCAAAAAACCCCACCAAACAAACGTCTTTTTTAAGCGCAAAACTCAAAATTGGCTCCTCTCACACATGGTGCCCCTAGAAGTGAAGGAAAACACGTAAAACCAATTTTTTCCCAACAGACACATGGGGCGTTCAGGGTCACCTTGTAACTTTTGGTACTAAATGAACCATTTAAATTAAACATACAGCCAAAACAAATAAGTGTGGGGGTACCCGTGAACAGGGAAACACAACATTAGACACACAGCATTTTTATCGGACTAAAACGACGTCTGTTTCTCTCACCTTCACCAAAAACAGGAATATCAGACCATTGTACAGCGTCTAAACCAGGTCAAGAATCTCAGAAGTGAAAGGATGGAAAAAAAACCTGAATTGGCCTATTTTTCAATGGCTATTTATATACTTTTGGTAGAAAGTTGGTTAAATAAAGGGTTGAGTTTGAATATATACATATATACTGCATATTTAGGCACTCAAAAAACACAATACTCATTAAGTTTGACATGTGGCCATTGTCCTCTATATCAGTGGCTCCTAGCCCTGGTCCTCATCGTACCCCTGTCCTGCATGTTTTAGATGTGCCTGTTGCAGCTCACCTGATTCAAAATGATTGCATGAGCTCCTCAGCCACCAAGGGCTGCAGAAGCCTCTTAATCACGTATAAGTCCGGTGTGCGGCAGCAGGGAGAAACCTAAAACATGCAGGGCAGGAGTACTTGAGGACCAGGGTTGGGAACCACTGCTCTGAATAGAAATCAATGTAAAAAAGACACCTTTGTATTTTAGTAATTGCGATTTTTGTCTCATGAATAACAGAATAGGAACCTAAGCCTGGAAATGTAAGCGTTTTTCCATCTTCGGCTGTCATTTTTACACGCTCATCCAGACTTAAAGTCTAACTCTAAAGCCAAATTCATTGTTCCTTCTCCAGACTGTATAGAAACCTTGTTGCCTGGCACTGCAAACATCTGCAGTCAGAGAGGAAAAAAAAGCTAAAGTTTAAAACAACTGGAAACAAACAGGAACAAGAACTGCAAACGTTTCTGGGTCTTCATACTGTTCTAGATGATGAATTTACTCCTGAAGTAATCACGTTATGGCAGTTGCCGGCCTTAGCTTTGTGTGTTTTATTCATAATATCCAAATCAGAGTCCCACACTAAGACACATTGTGCCCCACTGATGTCTTGCAAAATTGAACGTTGGACCGGAGCAAATATAGAACAGCCAGTCATGATTAAAACCCTCAATCTGGACGCCTGGCTGCCAATTATTACATTTATGGTATAACTTTGATGCAGCCTTCTGTCATTTCTTCATAGAGATGATGAAGGATTAGCGAATATAATAAATGTGTTGATCTGCTTTAGTGGGCAGGTTTTTTTGTTGTTGTTGTTGCCGCAGACTTTTCTATGAAGGCTAAGATACTGAAATCCAACATGCATCATTAGGACTGTCTCTTGATTCCTTACTATTAGATTACAGTAATGATGTTGTCTCCTTTTAAACCCCCCCTATTGAAACGTCGCCATGTAAAGCGCAGCGAGCGCCTGCCGAGGCGTTCCAAAGTGCGTTTATGAGCGCTTACAGCGTGTCACTCTGAGCCGAGGATAACCTGGCCGCTCTGACGGGGGGCAGCTTTCTGCCGGAGCCCGACTGCTTCCTCTCCAAACCTGAGGATGGGCAAAGAGGAAACGCACAGATCAAGAACAACAACAACAACAAAGAGTTAGATTATATATTAATCAGAGAAATGCTAGCGCGTGATTCCAAATACCCGTCTCAATAAGCTCCCCGTTCTGGACGTCCTGTCCAGCTTTCCCGGGCGAGGGGTCGGTCTTTAAAGTCTTGGTCTTCTGCTGCTCCTGCCACTCTGGAGGAGAAAGCCTGAACAGGAACTCTCTGTATTTCTGGTATTCCATCAGAGCGTCTTCGTACTTGTCCAGTTCACTGTGAAATGATGAGAAAAAGCACAACACGGTCCTCTGTTTGTGGCTCTTCCCTTCTCAGATACTTCCACGCACCAAATATGCCCGACAAAGCCCAGTAGAAGTATCTATAACCACGAACCTCAACGTGTTTTATTAGGATTTCTGTGATAAACCGACACGGCTGTGAAGCTGACACAGTACATCACCCTGATCACATTTAGGTGGCAGCATCATGCTGTGGGGAGGCTTTTCCTCCGCCGGTCAGGGTAAATGTTAGCCTGGGTGCCATTCCGAACTTAGTCCCGCCCACAACGTTTTAGGTCGGGAAGTTCGGTCTGGCATTGCTCAATAGTAGCGCGAGTATGCTCGCCCAATATCTGGCGGGCCAATCAAATTGTCGGGGCGGGCTTTATACGATGATGGACAGATGATCAACAGTAACGTAATCAACCACGTCACCAAAGCGCGCTTGGGTTGAATTAGTTTACAACAACGACGGCTGCCGCTGGAGAGTTGAGGTGTGTAGATTCTGCTGTTAGGTCTGTTCTAGAAGATATCGACAGGTTCGTGTGTTGAAGAACTCCTTGGATCCTTACATTCTTTTTGCAACACCGGCAAAAATCGTTAACGCTCATCTCCTTATGCTAGGCTAACAGTTGAGTTCCGTTGATAACAACTATGCGTCGCTTAACATACGTCACACACTCCGTTGCTCTTATTGGTTGTAGGTCTATCCAATTGAGTGCAGAGGAATTTTTTTTCCTGGTTCGTTCGAAACACGTCCCATAATCACAGCTCTATGGAGCAGTGTCAGACTCAAATTCTCACTAGAATTGAGTATGACCATGTCAGGCTAGGTTAATGTGGTTGTAACACGGCAAAACATGAAGCATGCACAGCTACCTCTGAATGGTCCCTATCTCAGCGGTCAGCTTCTTAATTGCGGCATTCTTCTCCTGTCTGGCTTTTTCCTCCCGCTCGAAACTGAAACCAGGCAAACGCGCATTGGTCAGAACGTGGCGTTAACGCGGCTCAAAGCACATCACAACGTTTGTCGCGCGAAGAGACCGTCTATCGGTACTCACAGCGTTCTGGCTTCGACTGACTTCTTCTCGTTCTCCCTGAGGAACTCTTCAAACCTGTGGTTGTCTCTCTCGATGAGCTTCTCCAGCTGTTTCAGCTTTCTCTCCTCTTTGGCAGCGGCCCGCTCCATCCTCTGTATCTCCGACCTTTTAGTCATCAGAGAAAGCTGAGAACCAAACGACAGGGAGAAATGATCGCAGCTAGACTCAGTCGTTTCTTTGCGATTTTTTTTTTTATGGAACCTTTGGCTGCTTTCGAAGCGCTTCAGTTGCGTCGAGAGAGAAAACAAATCTGGACCGTTACTTTTAGCATTTGGAGACATTTCAGGGTAAATCTGAAACAAAAACCTGAAGACTCCGGTTTACCTCAGAAGCCAAAGGTTTCCCTTATTCAAAGCTAAAATACTCATGTTTTCAGTTTGACATCAGACCAGACAGACTCTGGCTGTAAATCCAGAATATTCACCTCCAAGACTGCTTGCTGCCGTTCCATGAAGAGCAGGTCGTGTTTACTTGCTTTGGTGATCTTTTCTGCAGAGAGAGGAAACACAGCCGCTGAATTCGGCGTGAAGTCACAAAGTTGCGAATCTTTTTTTTTATTTTATTTTTTTTACAGATGTGGACAAATGTGTTGACACCCATGGTGGAATGCGTAAAAAGCCTCAAAACAGGGATCGTTGATGACACCTCTGTCTCTCTTGGTTGCCCAGTCAGGTGTCCTTTCTAATCCTCGCTTCTCTTCAGCTCGACGCCCAGGTTAGGTCAGGGGACGTATTAAAGCTGTGAAAGCAGTTGATTTGACCATATTTATTGGATCATTATCCTGCCGAAAGACGCATTTTTAAGATTTTCCATTAGGGTCCACCATAGTTTTATATAAAATGGCCTGGCATCAAAAAGGGTCCATGATGCCATGCCGTCTGAAGCTTCCTGGGGTCATCACAGATCCTTACCCCTTACTAAACATGGACCCAATAAAGTAAGCATGAGTTTTTTTGTTGTTGTTGTTGCTGCATATAATCATCCTCTCTTTCACGCCAAACCCACTTGGAGTGTTTGCTTCCTGAAAAGCCGAATGTCAGTCTTATCTGACTGAAGCGCATATTTGCAGGTACAGTCCCTGTGTGCCCTGACGGTGAGCTGTACGTATTTTCTTACCTCCTTCATCGTTCTGCTCACAGTGCAAGGTGAAATGAATACGGCCCCTCCTCCGGCCTAGGGGCAAATGGTTAAAGAACGGGCCTTTTGTGTCGGTTCGTCTTTATATGTCAGGGAAACAAAGTTAGGTGGAGTAGAAATAACAACCCCCCCACCTCAGTTACATTTATTTTACTGAGACATTTAAAACCAGATGTTTTTAACCACTTTTTGTTTTGTTTTGCTACTGCAATGAAGGATGGATTTTTTTTAAAGGCTTTTTACACAACTTTATCACAGGAGCCAGTAGATAGGTCTGAGTTTACCTCCTTTCATCGTGGTCATCTTCAGCCCATGCGTGCTCGCCGTTTGTTTAGGAACAGCTGCTTTACTCTTGATTTGCCTCAGACTTTTCTTCTTCTCGTTTTTCTCCTCCTCCCCATCCTCCTCCTCCAGCTCTCCCACCAGCTCATTCTTCAGCTTGGCCAGCGCTCTCGCAGCGTGGGCTGCCTTTTCTTCAATTGGCAGCGCCAGAAATTTTCGCATCTCCTGAGCACCAAAAAAATAAATAAATAAAATGTAAAAAAAAAAAAAGAGGTAAGGAGGAGGGGGGGCATGCCTTCAATATGACTCGATTCCTTTTTGCTGCAAACATGGCCGTGCAGGAGGGGAGCGCAGAGAACAGAAGACCTGGAATTGTAAACACAGCTGTGATGATGCACACACAGACCTCTCTCCGGCCCACCGTTTGCTCTGCATTCAGCGCAGAAACGGTGTTGTTGTTTGGCACCTGGTATGGACTCTGCTGTTCCCTCCTCCTCCTCATTTCTGCAGACGGGAAATAAAGGAGAGAGAGAGAAAAAAATGCATATGCTTCTAGTAGTGTCATGGTCTTATTTCTACGCTCAGGATTTGTAACTTTATACCTGCTTTTTGTAATTTGGCAGCAACGTCTGAACCCGTAGCGCTGGCCGCTCCTTTGGCTGAGAACACAGGATTTAGCAAAGTACAGTAGGTGTGCTGACACTGTAAGTGTGAAAGCTTGGCATCCGACCAGAAAACCTACGAGGATGTGGTGAAGACATCTTTACTCCTGCCGTCCGGAGATACGCCAGCTCACCTCGTAATTCTGCAGAAGGTTTGAAAAAGGCACACAAAGCATAAGATAGAAAAAGCATTTAAAAGAAATTTTCCAATCAAGACAGGGTGTTTTTATTAATTATTATTTATTATCCAAGTATTATTTGTACTGTGTTGTATTTTATTTCCTTGCAGATGTGTATCATTGTTTCATATGATGTTTTTTCTATGCTCGGCAATACAACATAATTCACTTTGTAAAATATATTTTCTTGCTAAATGTTACATCCTTGTGTAAAATGGATCCCACCGTGGTACACTTGAGTCCCTTGGCCTTAGAAAGGCTTTTTAAAAACTTTTTCTAGGAAGCTATATGTCAGTGATTTACATATTTTTTTTGTCTATATATATTTTTTTAATCAGGCCATGATGTGTTGCTTTTTGAGATCGCTTTTCACTTCAAAAATGAGAAAACTTTTTGTTTTAACATTTTGATATATAAAAATGACGATTAAAAAAGTTCCAGCGTGATAAAGAAAAAGCAAAACTGATAAGTGGAAATTGCTTTGGAGTGAAATAGTTTACATACCGCCTATTCATATACTAATATCAGTTAAAATCGATTCGTGGCTAGATCACCTTTCTAATAATGGCAAATTCTTAGCTGGCCTGCCAAGCTAACTTTAGTTTCTCTTTTTCCTGAACCACCATCAGAAAAACATTTCTGTTTAGGATGAAGGACCCTTCTTACTCTTGTTGAAAATAACGAAAAATGATGACCTACCATGTGTCAGTGTTGCTTAAAAACGGAGGAATTCAGCTGCTAGCTTGAAGCTACGAAGGGATTTGTGTTCTGTTGTCATGGCAGCCGGTGCCTTTGCGGTCCCCTTGGAAATTTGTGCACTACCTCCGTGCTGTGCTGTAACCTTCAAACTCACGGGATTTAAATGACTAAAATTAACCTAATGACGCAGTTTGCTGTTTATCATTACCTACAAACAGCAACAAAACATTGATTTTCAATCCTTTTTAAAATGGCCATGACAAAGTTTGTGTTACTGGGGGAATATACTGAACCATAGGATGTTTAAATCAATATCCCTATTTAACGTCGGTTTAATTTTTATTTAAAGTGAATCTCCTTCTTTTGCCCATTTAAGTCTATTTTTTCTCTCAAAATAAAACAGTTTATATTCGGGAGAAAAGCTGTTTGCTTCTGAAGTCAGTTGAAAATATATTTATCTTAATAAAACTACAAGGGAAAAGCTGCTGTTCGGCTTATATTAACGACAGCCACTTTAAACCATACTTCAGTTTGCTGTTAATAAAAATAAAACCCACCATCATGCGATGGTGCAGCTCCTAAACAAGGAAGAAAACGATAAAATTCAAGACAGATTGAAGTTCTCACCAGAACATGTGGAATATTGTCATAGCAACTGGTGCCTTTGCACTCCCTCTGAAATATTGAGACCACCTCCATGTTTTCAGCAATTTTAAAACTTACATTTAACCAAAGTCTGACACAGAGCAAATGCAACTAATCTGCAGAAATACCAACTTCTTGTTGCCATTTGTTCAGGTACTGTAATATTTTTTTTTTCTTTGCATCTTAAGCTTGTCCTTTGAGGACCATGTTCACTTTCCACTAGATGGCATCCCACTGTTACACTTTCAAACGGCAGAAAACTCATAATAACCTCCTTCGATGTGTGCAGAGATGGAGTTTTCAGGAATATTCCAGTTTGAAAGCCTTGCGGCGGCAAAGACACGCGGGCATGTGGTTTACATAAGTAGAATCCGAAACAGTTCTCACTTCCTTCAAAGTGTTGATCACCAACACTTCTCTTAGTCTATGCGGTGTGCCAGAGAATATACTTAGAACATCATACTGTACCTTGCATCCCACGCATCCACACATGACCCCGCGCATCTCTGCTCAACGCGGCAGCCCACGCACTACAGTTGCTTGTAGGAAATCCCACTGTCAGATTGTTGGGTCAAAGTGTCACTCACTCACACTCGGGAGAGCGTTGGCTCACGCAACAGCAAAGGCCACGTCGTTGTGTAAGGAAACACTCATATGTAAGAAACTGAATCGGGAAGAATCTGCCAGAGAGAGTTTTTCTTCACATTCTCTGCTTCCCTTCGTACAATGATTGGCACAGAGAAATGGAACAATGTTCTGTTTTGGAGTTCTTTTAGCGCCTCTTAATCAGTGAGCTGTTTCTCCAGCGTCGCCATTGTTCTGCAATAAAGATAGCTGAAAACGATATAAATGCAGCTGGTGTCTTTTATAGCAACGCGTCAGCTCTTTGAGGATTACAGCTTGTTCTTCCTCTGCTCATGTAGCCCGGATATGGTGGATATTTGGCATTATGTAAGATGTAAACAATCAGCCATGATATGCTTTTCTCTGAGCAATTGTCTCCCTGCCAACTCCCGTAATATTCAAAACCTGAAATGACAGGATAAACAGGAGAGTGAATTATTCTAGTGACATATTTTCTCTGGGTCAGCGGAATAGCCAGGGAGCGAACGACAGGTTTTGTCTTTTTTCCTGCTCCGGTCTTGCGCTCTGTTTTCAAGGCTTGCTGAAGAGGGAAGAATAAATCTGATCTGCTGTCATGAGACAAGTACGGGCGTAAAAGTCAGAGCTGCCGTTCTGTCAGGCAGCTGTTGAGGCAGACTGAGCTGCTGAGGTTTTCAAACTCAGACAGCATTCATAAAGCAGCCACACGGTTGCCCTACATGCCTGAACTCGTAGAAAGCTATTCCTGCGATAAACCAATAATAAGTAACTTCATTTTGATCAGACTATTTCTGCATAAAAAAAAAAAATCTAAATCAAACACTGATAGTTATATCGCTGCTATCCTTCTATACTGTTATTTCTAATGTCTAAACATTATGAGAGACAAAAAGGGCAAATTCCTTTCCAACCAGGTGCCTCTTTGCAATGATGTTTGCACAGCAAATCATCTAATATTATCAAACCATGGCATTATCCTGCAACCAAAAAAGATTACATGCCTCTTTTTTTGCTTTCACTACATCAGTGCATTCATATGGTTGATACATAAAAGCTTTTTGTGTTGTCTATATTTTGGCAGGGTTAATCAAATATTACTTGCCAGAATTTAGTGAAAGGGGCATTCCCCATCCTTGACTGAACTTTTGCATGCGACCTGGGATCCAAATTATTAAAGAAACTATCCAGTTATGCATTATTCCCACTAGCAAATTAAAAATATCAGCTATGCAATGAAGTGTGGATGTTATAAAATACAAAAAAATAAAAAATAAAAAGATTTACTGAAGACAAAAAAGCATTCTGTTTTGTTTGTATTTGGATCTATGACATCACATAAATGTACAAGAAGCAAACCCCACTGACAGAAGTAAACATCCATAGCACAGAAGCGACTTTTAACAAATGTTTGACATAAACCCTGCGGCATTCAAATTACATCTATGTTTCAAGATGTTTAACATGAGTTTCAGAATTTGATCTCTATGACAGACACAGGCGGTGGATGGCAAAGCAAATGTCAGGAAGGACTCTAATCATCTCTATAACGTTAACCGGTATGGAGCTGTTTATAGCTCTGGTTTCTGTGCATATTCTCCACTCATACAACGAGTAAATCCAGTGCTATGCCAGCAAAATCTTAAATAGTTGAGTGGTTTGGCAGTACAAACTTAGAACTTCTTTTCAAAAACAGCATCTTCAAACAAGCTGTCTCTTGGTTTGCAGATTACTTGTTACTTTAGGACGCAGTGTGTTATGATGGCTGGAGGTAGCTCCACCTGTGATGTAGACAAGTGACAGGCCCCACCTGCACTATATATATCCATCTGTCATTACCTGCTCTTCACCTCGCTAAGAACATCTCTTGGAGTCAGGCTAGCTAGCTGGTGCTGGTTAGCTCTGTGTTTTAGTGAGCCCTGTTGTAGTTAGTTTAACTATTGTTATTAGCCAGGTTTTATCCCCCCATGGATCTGGCCACAGTCAGAAACCGTCTACCCACGTTCCTGGACCTGGCTTCTGGGAACAACCCGCTGTCTGCCTGCGTTACTGGTCCAGACTACGGACAGTGTCTGGACCTGGAAGCTGACCCGATGGGCTGTTTGGACAATCTCTCCACGCCATACAGGCGAAATTTGGGTTGAGGAAAAAGCAGACTGAAGGTCCACGTCCCAAGAAGCGCTGCATTTCCTGCATACAGCCCCACCAAGCATAGTTCCCCCACCCACACAATGTTTGATCTAAAAGCCCCCAGTTTTGGGCACGTTGAATGTTTATCAGATCGCAACAGTTGTTCCAAATGTTTGTATAAATGATCAAACATTTAAAAAAGACTCAATGGCCGGCAGGTGACAAATGAAGCTCCACCTCTCCGTTGGGAGGGAGAAACTTGCCCCGATCCTCTTTTTGTGACAAAAAAAAAAAGTGGTAGTGGTGGCGTAGTGGTTAGAGCAGTGCACTTGCGCTCTGAAAAGGTTGCAAGTACCCGGTTCGATCCCCTGCACTCTGCGTCCCTGAGCAAGACCCTTAACCCCAGATTGCTCCCCAGGCGCTGTACAGTGGCGGCCCACTGCTCCCCAAAGGGGATGGGTTAAGATGCAGGAGTGAATTTCTCCATTGTGAGATCAATAAAGTTCAATCATTTATTATAATTATTTTTAAACCACTTTCATGTGTTTTGTTCATGCAAAAACGTTGCCGAAAGCCATGCGTGCTCTCACACGTGGCTTAAATGTTTTGCAGCGGTCAAACACATTTAAAAAATAAATGCAGCTGGAGGAACAATTTAATCAAGAACACTCAAATAAGAAGGAAACAGCCACAAGAAAAACACAAAAGAACTGTGGTTTATCAGCATTTGTCTCATGTGACGTCACCACAGTTTGTGCTTGTGGCAGCTTACTTTTGGGACGGTAGATTCTGTTTTGATTAAATTTTAATTTTCAGCAATCTACCAAAACAAAGGGAAAGAACTGACGTTCTATAGGTGACCAAGTGCATTTAAAGTGAGTTTGTCTGATTTTGCCTAGCAGACTGGATTACAACTTCAATTTTCTTTTACAACGTAATCCTTGTCCTGCTTTGTCTTTGTTTTGTGTTATTGTTGTAGTTTTTTTTCTTCCAGTTATAACAAATTGATTTTGTCATATTTGTCGTACAAGAAAAAAAAATGCTGTTATATCATAGCGACTTTCATGTCGGTGACATCCGGATGTAATGAGTTTCCATTTTTGCACATCTTTAAGTGTGTGTGTGTAATGGTGTGTGTGCTCAAGGTCACTCCGTTAAACAGAGCTTTTATTTCAACAGTAAAGCGGGAAAATGCCTTTACTATCTGAGGGGTTGTACTAGATTCAACTCATATGTATGTAGGGTAAGTCTCAGCAATAACGCGGAGTGAACAGAAAACCCGAGATAAAATCGTGCAGCCAACATCCTGTGTGTGAATACCAGCAAGTCGCTAAAGAAATAAATGATTTTTTTCTTTCTAAAAGCAGCTGCTGTGTGACTTCAGAGAAGCTGTCATTTCTGCCTCTTTGCTGTCGAAGCCCACGCCTTCTCCAACACTGATAACATAGTTTTTGATCGCCGCCTCTTTTGTGTTCACATTTTGAGTCGTACATTCCGGTTTCTAATAATAATCTGGTCATTTGTAAGCGTTTAACACAACACGGAGGGCCGTTATTAGCAAATCCTTCGGAACATAATGAACACACCCGATTGATTATATTTGCCGTTCTGATTATCCATGCCTGAACTCTCAAACAATCTGTTTAATTGAATGAATTATTGCACTGGGAATTGGGACTTTGGAAAGACTTTTTCTAAATATAGGAGACAGTGAAGCATGCCTAATGCTGGTTTACACAGTATAATTATTTGGTCGGGAAGCGAGTTGAGCTCCAGCTTGACACAAAGCGCAGAAATTGAGACATAATTCAAATCCTCCACATGTCTGTCTATCAGCAGCGCCAGCTCAGTTTATACTCGTCTTAGGTGCAAGGCAGGTCTATTGAAAGGCTAGGTATTCATATTTTAATTGCCCTCCTCTCGAATATTTAATGCAGGGAACATGGATGAGAAACAATTAGGTTAAAAGCTTTAAGAAGAATGTGATGGATGTAGATTTATTGCATAAGGCTGACTTCATTATCCCCCCCGGGCCTCTGATGACTCTCACTGCGAAGCCAGAAAGCTGTGGCACGAAGGATTTTCTCCTGATTCCTGTTTCCAGACAGTACATGCAATTTAGTCAAAATATATAGAACCGGAAAAAAAGGAAATTATTAATACAAACAAGCTGAGTGGGTCTTCAGTGGTGCAAGGCCAGCTAACCGGTTTTCAATCATCCTCATCTAAAAGGCCCGCTGGTTGGGTTATTTAAGATAATGGGAGTGGAAGGACCTCGTCAGATCTGTAAAAGTGAAGCGAACAGCAGCAAAACAGAAAGTTGAAAGGTGTTGACGTTCGCTGTATTCAAAGACACAGTCGTTTTCTCACTGTGACAATAAATCAGAATAAGCTTTCTCATGTTTTAGGTCAGTTAGGATTATTAAAATGATCTATAATTATTAATTGAGAAGTATAGCAAGTCAAAAAATATTGATACATTTTTTTTGTTCAGTTGTTTTCTTCTAATTCAGAAGATCACTATGCTCTAAAACTGTTTTTGAAAGACCATATGGTGCTGTAATGGCTTTATAAGCTTTCTAAACAGTTGTGTTACATGGAAACACTCCCGTCGATGTGTTTCAGTGTGGATGTGTTTTAGTTCCTGCGTGACATCGCGTTTTTTTTTTTAAAGAAAATAAGACAAAGGAAAAAACAAAAAAAACGTGGACCTCCACAAGTATGGTTCATCATAGGGTAAAACGTCTCAGCTGCTTCTGTTCAAGCAACTATAGTAAGTGTAAAAATAACATGGAATTGTCCAGCTATCAAACCGTTGAATGAGGAGACAGGTCCTGCGTCCCAGGGATGAAGCGTGAACTGACCCCGGTACAGATGCCAGGGGGCTTGTGAAGATGATGGCCGAAACTAGTAAGAGAGTCTAATTATTTACAGCAAAATGTACATGTAATGTTCAGAAATAGAAATAGTTTTGAAATAAATTCTGCAAAATATCCCCTCTTTTCCGGCATTTAGAAAATAGAAATACTTGTGGTAATCTGTTAAAGGAATTCTAAACAATCCCAGAGTTATTGAATAAGGAAACGGCGAGGTGGTTAAGTTCCAGCACTTTATTGAGAAACAGAGCAGAAAGTAATCGCACCCCCACGCCTGCAGCCTGTCTGTCTGGCCTGTCTCTGACTATCTCCGTTATAGCATCCCTTCTAATACCCAACAGCAGCCTCGCAGTTAGACAAAACAGAGCCAGTCTATCCTAGACAATCAGTATTCTGCATAGTAACACGCAGGCATTGACCTTGCATTCAGCAAACAGTGGATCTTATACACAGCCATCACGTCTCCAGGCCCTGTGGCCGAGAGGCGGCCCGCCACAGTCACTGTAGGATAAGATTCCTACAACATAATCTTAACTGACCCAAGAGAGGAAAGGTTCAATCAGACTTTTATATGGTGTTTGCAAAAACAAAATGTTAATGTTCTATATCTTCAATTTTGATACCCCATTTTTTGATGTAGGTAAAGATTAGAGATCTGAGATATGACCTGAAGCACCTATTGAAGAAGTGAAGACCTCCACCATCCGTTGGCCAGCCTGGCCCTTGGCTATCATATTGATATTGTTGACTTGGGAGCTGCACGCACTTCTCACACAATTTATGCTGCTGGTTGGACATCAAAAATGTAACAGTTGTTTTTCTCCTGTCAAATGCCGTTTAATGCTGGTTTGCTTGTACAGTCATGCATATTGCATATTTTTCTCATGTCGTTGTGTAAATCGGCTGCTGTATTTCCTGTCTAACTTGAATATTGCATTTTTATATGAATATAAGGCATTAACAATAATTGTGCAATACTTTTTATTTCAATTTTTTATCTTTCTGATAAGTTCTCTTTCTGTCGCTTTAAAATGTAACATTAAATAACATGTTTTTTTATTACTGGCGACATGAGTTATGCAGTTTGTCCTATAACTGGTGCGTTAACAGTTTGATGACATGGAAGCTGGGGCCGAGCCAGAATCATAACAGCGTGCATTAATCGTCTCTGAACACACAATAGTTTGAACCATGAAGGCCACGGGTTACAGCAGCAACGCAAACTGAGGTTGCAACTCACAAACACTCAACCAAACACGACAAGGACAGATTGGAATACAAACTTTGCCTGGTCTTGTGAATAAACACTTCTTTTGATTAGGTTTTTGCACGTCCAGTGAAAGTGTGAATGATTTGATCCCAGTGGGAGTGAACAGCTGAATATTCGAGGGATCCATCCACGATTTTCAGCTTGATCCCAGCAGAATTAATCCAAGTGTAATTAAAAACTCATTAGCAGATAGAGGCCTGGTCTTGTCTTGAAAAAACAACAACAACAAAACACAGGAAATTGGCAGCAAAACGAAGGCATAAAAGCAAATAGAGAAATCCGACAGTAATAAAAGCGTGTAAAGTGAAATACAAAAGTTTTTGCTCAAATTTCAGCAGCGTTGTTCAGACAGCACTCTTGACTTTTCTGTTTTCTGTTATTATAAAACACTAATATGCTTGGTTGACTGTCGTTGGCTCCAAATACACCACAGATTAAGTTTAACTTAGCAGTGGTCGCTGTCAATATATACTGAATTATAGAACCTTGAAAGTTGATCGCCCTAAAAACTGCAGAGAATCATTAGATCCACCTCCTGAACAAAACCTCTAATGACAAAGTATAATGAGCTCTTTCACCTTGGCCCACAAATTAAGTTAATTTAAAACCAGCAATCACTCCAAATCTATAATTTACTCTGGGGCAATGACAGAGGGCTTAAATGCTGCCATTAATACTTGGATATTTGTTTTTTTTCTGTAATGGGATTAAAGAGATAATGTGATTGACTTTGAAAAGGTGGTGTCAAAAATAGAAGTCCATAATTTACCGCCCGCCGTCTTCAGAACGCTCTCCACAGTAGGAAGTGGGAATAAGGTCAATGGTTGTTGGACGCAGTTTGGGAGAGTTCAGCAGTCTTAGATCAGATCGTCACACTAACATACACACTTATCACCAATTGGTTTGGCCCTGTCTGCAACCCTGGCAATGATTGTCACCGAATTACTCTTACTCTTTTATTTTTGTTTTTCATGATTCAATAAATTTTATAAATATTTCCCTAATGAGTTTTTGTTTTAAGTTGCCTCGTTTTCAAGTCCTTGAGTTCATAGTATGGCCCAATATATGAAAGAAAGACAATAAAGTCCTTTATTCTGTAGACAGTCGATACACAATTATTCCCAAACAACTGCAATCTAAAGGCGGGTTGCTTTTCACTCAGGTCCCTCCCAGAGAGTCGTTAGTAATGCCACTATAGTAGAATTTCTAAGTCTTTGTAAAATGACTCTGGCATTAATACTGCTGGGCAAATTCATCAGATGTGTAGTAAAAACAAAAGAAAATTAGCTGCCAAGTTTTAAACATTGAGGATAGTTTTTCCAGATCTTTTTCCTGATGATAACAATACTTTTTGTAAATTAAATTAGGTTTTCATGCCCTAGAAGACCTAAGCTCTCTCACAAAAGTCAGACTTACTACAATAGTGTACACACAACTCTGAAACATTTTAACTAAGCTGTCACTCAAAGAACAGAAAGCTCAAAGAAAGTCAGGACAGTCTACAGGCAATGTGCAGAAAATGTTCACACGTTCGTAGGAGCTGCGCTGGCATTAGAGACTTATAAACAAACTGTGAGATCATTATTCATTAACGCCTTTTAAATAACGCAATACTCATTGGGAGAAAAACCAGTCTGTTCTTGCACAACTCAATTACAACGAGAATATTTCACATAGAAATTAATAAGCATAAACAAACAGACCCCCACACCTTTATAAATAACAGCCATGGATGTCAGAGCAAAGAGGAAATTAGCAAACAGCTGGTAAATGAGTAGATGCTGCAGGAAGGGAAAAATAAGTCTCTGACACAACTTCAGATCATGGAATATAGGTAGCAAAGTGTCCTACATAGGAGATGTGCTGATTCCAAATATTTTCAACTTATGCTTACAGCTGCTTCCTCTTCTAAAATTGTGAAGGGATTCCACAGACGATTTGAATCCAGATGTCAGTGACGTTCTGGCCCATATATCAACAGAAGAAATCTGGCCATCAGTCCGGGCCCTCTCCTGAGAGCCATCCTCTGAGAGTGGAGGTCTATTTCCAGTGTGCCTATTTATAAAAGTGGCTCTCTCAAAAGAGAGGCGCAATGAAGTAAGATTTTCCCAGCAATAAGGTCAGGGAATAGGAAAAAAAACATCCCATCCCATTTTGATAAATGAACTACCGGCTGCATTAAAGCCATCACCAAAATCAGCGGAATCAACTTGTAATGAGGCTTTTATTGACGTCACGACGTCAAAACAGGTCCTTGTTAAAAGCAGTAGCTCTAAAAGTATTTAAGTTATTTCATACTTCAAGGGAATTGCTCAAATAATCATTACACCTGAGCTGATGGAATCAAATTTGCTGACACTGATGTGTAATGATGTGTAAAAAGCCTTAAAAGTAACAAATCTTTTACTGCTGGAGTCAGGTATTGTCAGGGGTCTCACAATCTGTGAATCAGATAAGATGACCGATGGATTTGTTGTTAAGAAATGTAACAGCTGGAGGGGAAGGAACCTCTCCTTTGAGCTGTGGTTTACCTGTAATTCACCATGGTCTGTAAACAGATTCAAACTGATGTTGAAATATGGGACAATTCTGTATTTTAAGAGGTGTGGCAGCCCCATCCTCACTCCACCTCTGATCACAAGCCATTTCTCTCAGTTATCTTACTACAGAAATGTTTATTTTGGTTGTGTTTACATTTCCACAATAATCTTGTTTTATGGTTATTCTCTTGCATTTGATTCACTTGAATCCGACTGAGACTTTTGTTCTTAAGGGGACCACAATTTGAAAAACAGAATCTGCCTCTACGTAGAAAACCTGGCACATGTATAACTTAGTGGTGGCGCCTTCTTGAGGAAGGTCTGCATGTAGGCATGGACCAGTGATGGACCATGAACGGAGGCAACGGAACCCATAGCAGAACAACAGGACATAAGGCAGCGCGATAGAAGAAACCAGCGATGAGTAATGAAGACCAGGGAGCTTAAACGCAGGGGGACGTGTGGAGAAGGGTGTGGCAGAAACAGGTGAGAGCAATCAGGCGGAGAGGAGGGATGAAGGCAGATGAGTGGAGGGGAGGAGAGAAAAACACATAGGAGAATCTAACAGAATACAAAATGTACAAAGAATGAACCCAGAACCTAATCCAAAAATAAATGAACTATGATGGAAGCAACTAGAGAAGATAAAAACAGTTACGAAACAGAGACACAAAGAATGCTAATGCTAACCAATGGCTACATGTACACGTACAAAAGGTGCTACACGTACAAACGGCACATGATGAATGTGCACAGTGCTGCATGTTTGAGGGGATGCCATCGCTCTGTGACCAGGCAGCCACGGTGTAAGTGTGTGGGTTGGAAGCTAGTGTTGCCAGTTCTTGCAGGAGAAACAAGCAACCATCTCTACTACCTCTATCTTGTGAATAGTATAAAGAAACAGCACCAAATTCCCCTATAATAAATGTATGTAGCAACACTGCTGGAAGCCTGGCACCCAGTGCTGAGCATTTGGGGAGGTCCCTTTTCTCTTCTGTCATCAGACTCTTAAACAAACGTGCAATGAATCGTGGCTTTTTGGGTTACTTATTGTAACAAAATCAATCATATCAATATTGTTATATTAAATGTGCACTATGTTTAAACTGAAAAGCATGAATAAAAATTGGTCTCATCACTGCTGTGTAGAAACATGTTTTTTCCATCAGCACCAATTAAGTGGAGCATTTAAGGAGGCAGGAGTCAGAAGGAAGACATCAGAGCCTTGGCTCACCCAGAACAGTAACCTGACGAACCTTGTTCCTGTTGCATTCTGACATCATGCGTCGTGTTTCACCGATGTCTGTTTCCTCCCAGCTTGTTTCTGGTTCCTGACCTGGTTCCTACTCTGTCTTTCTTTTTTTTTGTGAGAAGCCATGACTACCACTTTTGTGGAGAGGTCTGTGTGGATGTTTATTGAGAGCTAGGACAGTGACATCAAAGTTGTTTTATTTGCTGCCTATTCAGAAAGGTAGAAACAAAAATAACAAAATTACTTTTTCATCAGAATATCAATGCAGTTCTTCCGGGGTACTAAAAAAAGGAGAAATGTTCTCGACTGATAGACTTAAATGAAATGTTTAATAGGATTTTTCTACGTGCGACTGTAATATTAATTCAGTTTAAAGCATTTTACTCATCTTTAACACTATCTGTAACTTTTTGTTCCTTCAATAAAGACTGATAAGTGAGTAATCAGTGATGTGGCAAAGCAGTAAGAGCAAAAAGGTTGGACAATGACAGAGATACCCAGAGTAGTAGACCATTTTACAATGATTCAGGAGAATCGCAAGAAGTCTATAAACTCAGTGACAGTTTTTTTGGTCACATAAAGTTAAAGATGGGATTGAGAAAGCTATATGTGGGAGTGAGGCTACATTGTGGAACGTGAGTATCAAAAGGAGAAGTCCTAACGGTGATGTTGCAGAAAAAAAAGTGATGCTTCATTGTTTTCCTGATGTCAAGATTTTCCTCACCCCTTGTCATCGATCAGTGCTTTCTCTTATACGTTTACCCTTGCTTCACTTCCCACCCTCGCGTGTTTACCGCACTATTGATTCCCTGCTTTGTCTCTGTGGGTTTTCTTTGAATGTCATCCAAGTTTTCTGTTTGTCAGACCTGATATTGTATCGCGTCATTGCAAGAAAAAACAATTTAAGAATGATGGCCTAATTACACTTGGGAGACTGCAAGTGTGATGAATATTTGCTTAGCGTCATGCTTTACTGGAGCCAGACCTAGGCGAGGCCCTTAAATAGTGAGCCATGAGTGATTTCCAGGTGGACCATGAGATTTTTGTCACAACCATTTATTTTATTATGCCAGGACCTTCAGCCTGAGTATGACACCTGTCAGATGAGTAAACAGCAGAGTGTCAGCCAGACATCCAAAAGTGCTAACAAACGAACTCTTTTTTTAAAGATGGGTTTGAAATCCTAACGTTAAATTTAGATTTTGTAAAAGAGATGGATGCCTTTTTTGCCTGTCATGATGTGTTGAACGTCCTGGTTTTTGTTAACTGCTCCTCCCAGATTATAACACTCATCTCCATTGCAAAACATTCTTTGAAAACTACCTGGAAGTATTTTATATTGAGGTTTAAAGATGATTTGTACTGTCTACATGAAACCAGGTCATCAAGTTTTAACATCTCTGACTTTAAAAGCAGACTGTTGGTGTGTTTCCTATATACCACACTGTAAACTAGTCAACTTTTCATCCCTGGCATCTTTTCTATCACTCAGATGCAGCTTTGTAAACTTGTCCTGCCATGAACTTTAACATTTAACATGCTAACATTGTCTGTGAAATGGACACGGTGATGTTACTGGGAATTTCCTCAAGGAAGCCAAAGTCTAACTGAGACGTGTTTTTTTCAGCCAGGGAGCTATTTAGTTTTTTTGTTTTGCTGAAAGTGTATGAGAAGAAGAGGAAGGCCTCAGTAGAAAGAAATAAGACCAGGGTGTTTTTGGAAGATTCTTTCACACGATTCCCCTGATGAGAGGAAGAGCAGGTAAGACGGTCCTGCACAATTATTCAGTAAATCTTGAAGCAATGATTGCACGGACATGTTTTTCAGCATCACTCCTGGACAGAATATTTCTAATTTTGGAAATATTCCAGAGGTGAAAAAGGAAGCCTGTTTAATATGGGATTCAAATTACATGTCCTGGTCAAGTATAACACCAAGTTTTTTTTTACCTTATCAATTTAATGCCATCCAGATTAAGTGATTTATTAAGAAGTTTATTTGTTAAGGGCTCTGGTCCAAAGATGACAACTTCTGTCTTGTCTGAATTTAAAAGCAGGAAATTTAAAGTCATCAATATTTTGATGTCGTCAAGACATGCCTGCAGTTGAAATAATTGATTGGATTTGTCAGAATTTATTGATAAATATAGCTGAGTGTCATCAGGGTCCAAGGTCCCCTTCTTGGTGTGGACTGATCATAAGAACCTTGAGTACCTGAAATCAGCCAAGAGACTGAACCCTAGGCAGGCGAGGTGGGCACTATTTTTTGGACAATTTAACTTTTCTTTGTCTTACAGACCCGGGACCAAGAATGTAAAGCCGGATGCACTCTCTCGGATGTTCGAGGCGGACGAGGAGAGTACCGGTGGTGCGGAGGGTTTTATTCTACCCAAGTCTGTAAGATGCGCTATCACAATGCTTGACCTAGAGAGAGAAGTCAGGGGGGCTCTTTGTAATTTGCAGTCCCCAGAGTCTTGTCCTAAGAACCGTTTGTTTGTTTCGGATCATTTAAGAAGAGACGTGTTAGATTTCTGTCACAGTTCTCGCTTGTTCTGTCATCCCGGGGTTACCAGAACCATTCGCACGGTTCGGACACAGTTCTGGTGGCCTTCTCTGTCTGCCGATGTACGGGAGTTTGTGGCAGCCTGCTCCTATTGTAATCAAGCAAAGACATCCAGACAACCCCCATCCGGCTTGCTCCGACCCTTACCTGTACCATCCCGGCCATGGTCCAACATTTCCATGGATTTTATTACCGGTTTACCATGTTCGGAAGGTAATTCTGTCATTCTCACCGTTATCGATCGATTCTCCAAAATGGTCCATTTGGTTCCGCTGCCCAAACTCCCGTCCGCTAAGGAGATGGGGGAGATTTTGGCACGTGAGGTTTTCCGTCTGCATGGAATCCCGACAGACATTGTGTCAGACAGGGGTCCTCAGTTTGTGGCACAGTACTGGAAGGAATTCTGTGCCATGCTGGGGGTCTCTGTCAGTTTGTCGTCGGGATTCCACCCCCAGACGGATGGGCAGACAGAGAGGGCCAATCAGGAGGTAGAGACTAAGCTACGTTTGTTGTGTCAATCGGACCCCACTAAGTGGGTCAGTCAGCTTCCGTGGATAGAACATGCTCTGAACTCTACTCCTTCTAGCACCATTATTCTGACTCCTGATCCTGACCTGTTTTGCCTTTCGACCTCCGAGCCTGCTTACTCCTGTCTGATTCTGTTTGCCCGATCTGACCTCTGGCTGTCCTGACTACCCGCTGGATCTCTGCCCCGTGTACCGAACCTGGAACCGTGACCCGACTCCGTCCTGGATTATCCTTCGGTACCTCACTGGCTCTCTGATCTCCTGGCTCCGACCTTCGACCACGTCCCCGACTTTGGCTTCGCTCTACGGCTCATCCTGCTGACGTTTGCTCTCACAGTTCTGATCTCCTGCCTGTCCTCCGACCACCGAAACACCCGCTGCTGGGACTTCATGAGCGGCAACCGCCGCAGCGAATTGACGACCCGCCTGCTGGGACCCACTGGGACTGAACTGAACATTAAGACCAGAGGATCCCGCTGTAGACACTGACGCCTCCCGCTCCGCACCTGATCTAAATAAACTGTTAAACTTGAACGGTTTGTCTGCCTTGAATTCTGGGTCCACCGGTTCTGAGCTTAACAATTTGTTTATGGGAGGCCTGTAAAGCTCAGCACAGAGCACTCCGCTCAAACACAGTCTGTTCAAAGCCATTAGGTGATGTGGTGAAAGACAGTGGCGTACACTTATGGCCGTTCTCAAAAACGGTAGCTATGGTGATCCTCTTCTGCCTGACATTCACAGTGGGTTTATAAAGCGGCAAACACCTAGTACAAGTTCTGTAAAAGTTCTGTAAGACTCACCAACCCTCAGCCATGTCTCACGTACACAGAGAAAATCCACTCCTTGGGATGTAAATAAGTTTATTTAAATGAAGGTTTTATTCATCAGCCATCTGGCTTTTCTGTTTTGTGGAAAACTGTTGAAGAGGATTTCTAACCTGAAAGTTGAGGAGGGAAAACCTTGTTGAAACATATTTAAATAAAAACAACAATAATGCTTGCTGAACAGGCTGCTCAGAGAGGCTCTCAGTACACAGTAGCTGTGTCTCAGCCAGGTTTTTGATGTGTGTTGCAGCTCGTAGAACCCAAAAAGTTAATACTGAATGAAAATGATCTAACACAATGACATTGACATTATAAAGAAAATACATTTTTCCTTCTGATGTTTATACAGTTTAAACTGCATCAACATATGTATATACACAAAGGTAAAGGTAACATCAGAAGGAACTATTTTTTCTTTGTTTCTGCTCAATAGGACATTTTAGCATGTTGAAAGGGGGAGTATATTAAAACTTTAACCTGTTAGACAACTAAATATTCCAAAAATATATTGTTTAGATTATAATGCTGATTTATTACATAGTATTTTAAGCATTACATGATTGAAAGTTTTGCTTTACACCATTAACACTGAGTTAATTCATAAAATAATGCATACCGGACAATTCTGATGATTTTTGGGGTCTCCTCTGGTGGGTTGGAGGTCTGCAGCAGCTGCTTCATTCGTTTATACCTTGGGCCGGCTGTGGCCTCAAACAACTCCCCCACAAGGAATGGGTGATCACTCTAAGAGGGACTGATAAATACGTTTTACACTAGGTTATAATCTGCAGTGTAATGATGTTTGAAAAATACAAACGTCTTCATGAAAACTGTTTCTAAAAAGGACAAATTAACCAAATATTTAAGCTACAGGACGAACTGGAGATATCGTGTGCGTTTTCTTCTACTATACACA
This sequence comes from Fundulus heteroclitus, assembly GCF_011125445.2. Classification (NCBI taxonomy): domain Eukaryota; kingdom Metazoa; phylum Chordata; class Actinopteri; order Cyprinodontiformes; family Fundulidae; genus Fundulus; species Fundulus heteroclitus. The sequence continues at coordinate 32,672,627 of NC_046383.1, read as the reverse complement.
GGTAGCATTAACTTCTTTTTGCTTTACAGTACTTAAGTACTACCATTTCTTACAAGTTATGGAAACATAGCCCACGACTGATGTCCAGAAAGATGAAAATAATGACACTGTTGCCATAGCGACATGTCCAGTTTGTCCTTGCGCTTGTGGTGCGTCCACGGCACTGGGGTTATCGGTGTCATCCAGTTTCTGTTGCAATTGTCATGGCTCAGCAAAACGGCTCGGTTAAGTGCGGCGGCTGCATCTGCTGCTGCTGGTGGGTGGCCCCGGCTGCTGTGGAGCAGAGCAGAACAAAAACATGCTTTCTGTTTCTGTAGATCGCTACACCCAGTTCCAAGCATGTAGTTGTTTTTATGATTCTGTTATTGTGAAGCACTTTCGGATTTTAATGTCTGAGCAAGATGCAATACAAATAAATCTGAATGACTTACGCTGTCAAAGAAAATGTCTGCACCACACCAAATGGAGCAGAATTGCTATTGCCCCCCCAATGTAATTCAAATCAATTCATGCCACTAAAATGAACAGATTTATTTTTATCTTTTCTTTTTAAAAAATACCATTTTGTTTTGGGCTAAATTCATTAAACTGATTATATTCTCTTTGGACCCGTTACATTGGTGTAATTTTATTTACTTGTATGATGTAAACTGATACTGATATGTTTACAGATTCATCAGAATGCTACTTGCATAAGCGCATAAAAAAAAAGGGCTCACAACATTTGCCGCAGGGCAAACGTTCTCCCACCAACATTTACGCCTCTTCTTCCATGTCCCACCGGCCACCTCCCCTGCAGAAATATTCGAATCATCTCCAGAACTGGTCTATAAATGTGTGATCGCCTCATTTAAGCCTGAATTTATCAAGACAAAGAGACAACAGTTGTAGCACTCTTTTGTTTTAGTACTGCTAAGTAGATCTAGAAAAAAAAAACACTTATTTTCTCACCAATGGATAAATACTGTTTCCAAGAAAGAGGTACAACTATCTTTGCTCACATTTCAAAATGTTTTATTGAGCACATACGCATCATGTGTAATAGTTCTGTAGGCTTTTATATTTTTCCCACTGGGAAATATATAACAAAATATTTATTGGGCTAACAATCTTAACCTGGCCAGCCAGATTGATAATGTGTAGCATGCTCCCTTCTGCACATTATCAATCTGGGTCTGCTTCCATTGAATCCGTTTGGGGAAAGGAGGGACATTCAGCAGAACGTTACCAGCTAACTGGGCGAAGTAACACCTAATGCCCGCCTACTAAAGGTTGGTTTTAGCCAATCACTGAATCAAATGAAAATGTAAGCCACAGTGCCATGATAAACCACAAGATAAGCTGGTCAACGCGCACTCATTTGGATGGTGACACTCGTGACACCTGTGGATTCTGACAAAACAGATGTGATAGCAGCGGCAATGCGTGCGTCCTCCTGCGGTTTTCTCTCGAAATGTTGCGATGGGAGCGGGACAAGATGGATTCTCGTCTGCTCGCACAAATACTGTAACAATTCTGCTTACAGGAAAGGTTATAATATTTGAATGAAAAGCATTTTAAATTGGTTAAGAGATATAACATATTTTCATCTATTATTGGCCTGCTGTTGACATGACATTCTTACTTGAACTCAAAGGTACACACACACACACACACACACACACACACACACACACACACACACACACACACACACACACACACACAAATGTAAAATAATCATTCACACGCTCAAATTGAGACAATTACAGTGGCTAATTAATCCAATTTGTATGTATTTAAATGATGTGTGTTCAAAACCAGGTGAAGCATTTTGACTGCCAGGGTAGCAGTAGAGTAGCACAATTTAGTAAAGATTTTCAGGCAGTTGAGTTTTGATATATTTGCTTGAAGTAAATATGAAAGTGGAATAAAAATGAGGCACTATGGGGGGAAAAAAAAGACAAAAGATTAACATTGGGGAATTCAAGTCATTTTCACTGAGAATCGAAAATGTCATCCTGACTCTAAAAACAGCTGTTTTTTATTAATCCTGGGGTGTTTTGGGTTTTGAATTATGAATGTGTGCTTAGATCACTTCTGAGTTCTTTATCGTTGTTTAAAAGGTCTTGACATGTTCAGTTAATTTCTGTGTTCGCTACTGCTAGAAGGATGTTGCCATATTTGTTAATTCTTTTGTGTTTCATAGTTATTCCTGTTCTGTTCTTTAAGCAATGGGATTTATTTCTCTAAGATAAGTGCTAGTCTATTTCTACTTGGTTTGAGGCAACTTTGTGTCTAGTTCAGCTTCCCTTTTGTTAATTATTTATCTTTCCTCAGTCTGCCTGTTTGCTCTCCTCAGCTGTTCAATGCTCCATGCCCTGTTCAAGATCTGTAGGTTTTCCTTCACTAAACCTCAACATGCTCATCCGAAGTTCCTCTCTGCATTTTAGAACTACTCTTGAAATACAAAACAAAACCGGTGATTGAAATGGCCAAATGTTTTTTTTGCTGTTCAGAAACCTTTATAATTTCATTTCCATAATAAAATGTATTATTTGTTTTCGCTTTTAATTTCATCAAAGTAACATAAACTTTAATGCTTTATTGCCATCCCCATCCGGTGATGGTGTTTTTTCCTCTCTCCTCTCCCAGTTGCCGTGGTCCTGCTTCCCCTGTGCTTAATCGTCTCATCAAGTCACAGCTTACAGAGACCAGTACGACTCTCCAGCATTGCCCGGCTGCCAACGTGGGCCGTGGTGATCCAGCTCTCTTTACACATTGCTCCAACTGTGTTCATGTTACTTACCTCATGGCTGCTTGTGTCCCAGAAATGTCTACCTGGATCTCGCCTTGAGCCTCTACCAGAGTAAGCTTTGGATGCTCAGGTCTTTTGCTCATACCTCAACTATTGGGAAAACAACCTCATTCATTTAAGCATGGCTAATAAAGGGAAAACATTTCTATGTAAGATGCAATTAACCAGAAATGGTAAATGGCTTGTACTTGTCCGTCCGTCCGTCCGTCTTCTTCCGCTTATCCGGGGTCAGGTCGCGGGGGTAGCAGCTTCAGTAGGGAGGCCCAGACGTCCCTCTCCTCAGCCACTTGGGCCAGCTCCTCAGGAGGAATCCCAAGGCGTTCCCAGGCCAGCCGGGAGACATAGTCCCTCCAGCGTGTCCTGGGTCTTCCCCTGGGCCTCCTCCCGGTGGGACGTGCCCGGAGCACCTCACCAGGGAGGCGTCCAGGAGGCATCCTGACCAGATGCCCGAGCCACCTCAACTGGCTCCTCTCGACGTGGAGGAGCAGCGGCTCTACTCTGAGTCCTCCCCGGATGACTGAGCTCCTCACCCTATCTCTAAGGGAGAGCCCAGACACACTACGGAGAAAACTCATTTCAGCCGCTTGTATCCGGGATCTCGTTCTTTCGGTCACGACCCAAAGCTCGTGACCATAGATGAGGGTAGGAACGTAGATCGACCGGTAAATCGAGAGCTTCGCCTTTTGGCTCAGCTCTCTCTTCACCACAACGGATCGGTACAGCGCCCGCTTCACAGCAGACGCTGCACCAATCCGCCTGTCTATCTCCCGCTCCATCCTCCCCTCATTCGTGAACAAGACCCCAAGATACTTGAACTCCTCCACTAGGGGCAGCACATCCTCCCCAACCCGGAGAAGGCACTCTACCCTTTTCCGGTTCAAGACCATGGTCTCGGATTTGGAGGCACTGATTTTCATCCCGGCCGTTTCGCACTCGGCTGCGAACCGCTCCAGTGAGAGCTGTAGATCACGCCCTGATGAAGCCAATAGGACCACGTCATCCGCGAATAGCAGAGACGCAATCCTAAGGCCACCAAAACGGATCCCCTCAACACCTTGGCTGCGCCTAGAAATTCTGTCCATAAAAGTTATGAACAGAATCGGTGACAAAGGGCAACCTTGGCGGAGTCCAACTCTCACCGGAAACGAGTCCGACTTACTGCCGGCAATGCGGACCAGACTCTGACACCGGTCGTACAGAGACCTGACAGCCCTTATTAAAGGGTCCGGTACTCCATACTCCTGGAGTACCCCCCACAGGATCCCCCGGGGGACACGGTCGAATGCCTTCTCCAGATCCACAAAACACATGTAGACTGGTTGGGCAAACTCCCATGCCCCCTCAACTGTACTTGTATAGGGCTTTAACTAGTCCACATTCATTCACGACGACCCCAAAGCACTTTACACTACAGTCATTCACCCGTTCATGCACACATTCACACCCTGACAGCGGTGAGCTATGTTAACAACCACAGCTGCCCTGGGGCGGACTGACAGAGCGAGGCTGCCATACGTACATCGGTGCCACCGGAACCTCTGACCACCACCAGCAGACAATTTGGGTGAAGTGTCTTGCTCAAGGACACAATGACTGAGACGGTAAGAGTGGGGGATTGAATTGGCAACCTGCCAATTGCAGGACGAATTCCCTAACTCCTGTGTGTGCGCTATATCGTACCTCCGGTCATGTGATCTTGTTATGGGGAATGAATGTGGGTCTGACATTCCAATAAGACAGAAGGGTAACAAGAGAACTTGTTGGAGTGAGGAAAGAGTCAAGAACCAAGGAAAGACTCAAATGAACAGCCCCTAACCTTATCAGGATCCGAACCGGGAATCTGATACCGTTGATCCACGAAGCCAGTGCGAACCGTCAGTGATGGGAATGACGTCACAACGGGTAGCAGCTTGGCACTGAGGAATGTTGACTTTAAACACTGCTGCAGTGTCAGCCAGAATGACAGAGATTAATCCAGAGGGACAAGCAAAGGGCATACACCATAAGGCAGATGTCAGCAAACAAATCCATACGATGGGCAAGGCAGGGGCACAGGAACAGGGTTGTAATCCAGAAATCAGAAACTCAGTACACTGAAAAAAGTGAACGGATGCAGCCCGTCTGCCCTGTCATCTCCTTCATGTCGTACAGCTGTTGTTTGTCCTGTTAATTACATTCCCCTTCCCTCTGCCTTCCTCTGTTATTCCTCCCTTATTTAAACTGCCAGTTCCTCTCCTTCTTTGTCGGCTTCTCCGTTATGCTACTTCCACCACCAATGTGTTTTTTTGCCTTTTGTAAGTGCCATTTGTTCCTTTAAGAAATGTGGGTTTGATGATGATGACTCCAGGCTCCTGCTCACCTTTCGGTCTGGTCGCTACACTGCAGCTCATGACCATCACGGGTGTGAGGTATGAGGCTGATGGAGGTGGAACAGGTGGGTGTGACAATATACAAAAAGAAACAGGCAGTGATCGTGACATCACAGTGACCTATTTTTTATTCCTGTTGCTGAGAATGGGCAAAAAGATATTTTCTAGACCTAGAATATACCCCCCCCCCCCGACAAAAAGCAAAATAGCAAAGCAAACAGAAAAACCTGACATTTATGGATTTCAGGCAAACTTGTAAGGACCTTTGTGTTTTGGGTCTACAATGATTTAGAGATCCCTTTTCTATAAAAATCAGACTTCTTTGATTAATTGAACAAGTTGTGTATATGGTCTGTTGTTGAGTAAGCAAAGAAAATTCCCAATTTAAGTTATTCTTGTGTTTTTTTTTTTTACAACATTTATTTGCTCTGCAAGTGATTTCCAGTTGAGGACTTTGGGGCAAGTGTTGCAAAAAACCTTGGACAGCACTATCAGCAACACTCATTTCTCAATACGCCAACATGCATTGCATGCTTGGAAACAGTTTGACAGCAGCTTGAAATGCTGCTTGAACTTCATGTAAGAGGCCTTAGGAGTTTTGATCGGTCTCTTGAGAATTGTGTTTGGTTGTGGAGGAGGTAAGAATGTGTAATTAGATTTTTAACTATTCAGAACCAAGAGTTAACCGTCGATTTTCAGTTGCTCTTAAAGTGGCTGGTCACGTATTTTGACCAGAAATGGAAAACACAAAAAACAATATATTCATCTTCAAATAAAACAACATATGCCAAGTGTTTGTGCTGATAGGGTTTACTTAGCCGTTTTTGAGCCTGAACACAAGCTTTTACCGGGCGTTATCAACAGACATAAACATTGTTGCGCCATCTGCCGGCAGTACCGCTGAGCAATCAGAGAGCTTAATGGAGAGCCAGCAGCCCGTCCTGTAATGCCTCACAGTGAAGTGACGGCTCAGCGTGGTCGATAACCAAGGCGATCTACAGGGTCAGGGTTACTTTCTTTTCACACTTCTGCTGGGCATTGCAGACTCGGTTGCCTCCATTGCTTCTCTTTGTTTACGCTTTGCACGCATGCACATTATCGTACCTCTGCTCATGTGGTCTTGTTATGGTAAATGTACACAAACAAGCTTTAGCTACTAACACAGCAAAAGCAAAAAAAACTGAAATAAAATATAATAACCCAACAGGGTATAATAAATGAATAAGAAAACCTTTAAATGCAACCAGAGTGAGCTACTGCCGTAAAGATGTGTGAAGCCATGCGTGATTAGGCCGCTTTATGCTTGAACGTTTCGCTCATTTATTTCCATGCTGGTCATGTGACCTGTTCAGTTGGACCTGCCGTGCTTTCGAACGCCATCCCTGCCTCTGACAAGAAAAGTTAAGTACTCCCGTTACTGGGAGACTTCTCAAACATGCCGTTTTGCAGTCAGAACGAACTGTAACCACCATGAGCTTCCTCTGTGCTCACGTTCGCTTTTTCAAAAGCCCCATTCTTCTTTTAAGTCTATATTTGCTAGCATGGCCCTTACAAAATTAGACCTAACAATGATGCGGAGTGACAACAGCGCCATTGTTCCATAATACGCCAGCACTTCCCACTAAAACACATACACATCAATTAGACCCCGTGACTGTAGCTCCGATGCTGACTTAAGGGCTTATGTAACTAAGACCCCCGTCTCTCTATTTTAGCTCTGTACTCAAACACAGGACACAGCAGAGGTGAGTTAGTCCTGCCTAAAACAGGTAGAGAGCGCAGAGCAGTGGTCTCTCCCTTATTAAAGAGGCAAAGAAGCGCAGTCCCCACATAAGTATGCTACAGTCATGTTAAATAGGCCAAACACCTATACTTAGAAGCTGGGATGTCAGAAAACAGGGTTCTGGTACTTTAGGGTGAACACAAGGGGACTATTTTTGTGATTAAAGTGTAAAATGAAGAAAAAAAATGTGGGATTCTGACCTAAACCTTACCTGTGATTTTCAGTCGCCCATCATCCAAGTCCTAAACTTTGCGAGGGCATCAAAGCAGGGAAGTGTCTAGAAAGAGGAAAGAGGGCACTCAAGTATTGTCAAGTACTGTAATCTAATGGGTGGGCGGGCTGACTGAAAGAGATGAGGGGCCCTGCAGAGCATAAATAACGCCCAATCACTCAGATACACAAGTGGATAATGGCTCAGTATGAGGCGTCCTTTTAATTTGGATCGGAGCGGGTTCACTTTCCATGGCTGTTGATGGCAAAAAGTGCTTCTGCCCAGCATGAGACCGCAGACCACTCGTTTCTAAATATTACTTCAGGACTCTTCAGTGGTTGGAGATCCCACTCGAATAGATCTTTTCAGAGGATAGTCGTGGATTAGGAGCTCCAGAGTCACAAGCTGATGTGTAGAAGCTTTCCTTTCTTTTGTTTGATTTACACGAACAACTCTTAAAAAAAAAGAAAAAAAAAAGAAAAACAGGAATCACCCAGCAGCATGAGGTAGTTGGTGATGGTTGCTAAGCCTGAAGGAAATATATTATATCAATACTTTTTTTCTTTGAAGGTGGAAGACTGAAACATGCTGTTATTTTTATACACATCTATGTCAGCGGAGGTGTGCCTTTTATGCTGCTGAACCCTGAGGGGAGACTGTCTCTGAATCAAACTCCACCTCCACAGAAGGGTCAGACACCGGCGTGTCAGCTACCCCAAACAGCATTCTGATCTGTGAGATGAAGGGCCAAAGCCGCTGGGCAGGTGCTTTCTTGACTATGATAAAAGCTGCGAGGTATTCTAGGACTGATTGGTTCGGAGGGGGAACCCAGTGTCAGTGGAAATAAACATACCTTTGATGGATTGTAAGGCGAGGCAATTTGGAAAACTCGCTTCTGGTGACTGTCACGGAAACCAATCCGCCACGGGGCGAAACAAACATGCTGCTGGTTAAGAAACGCAGCAAAAAAAAAAAGAAAAAAAAAAAGGCAGGGGTAGAAATGACTGAAATCGTATCTCATCAACATTGAGAGTTATGCAAAGCCAGAGGTTATTATAGTGGGGGCCTGCCCAGAATAGCTGGTTTTGCACTTGCAGCAACAGCTAGAAAAAGGTCTGTATCGAATGTGTGAAATCATTTTAGTCATATTTATATTTTCTATACTGGAAGTTAACTGGATCAGCAGAATCTGAAAGAAAAATGAACACATTTGGAAACTTTTCAAGTTCATTGTGTGACAGTCGCCAGTTGTCCCTGTTTGTGTTCTCTTTCCTTCTGCAGGGAGCAAAGCGGTGGGCTCGTCGGACTATTTGACTTACTCCCTGCTCTCACGTTTGGTGTTTCTATCTGGCCTCTGAAGGTAACAAACACAGAGGCAGGGAAGCAGCGTAAGGATTTTATTGAAAATAGTGAGTCGGTAATGATGGAGGGAACTGGGAACTGAAGACTGGGGTGACTGGGAGAGTGGACAAGACTGAGGACTAGCAGCAAGGTGAAGATGTTCACGCTGGAGGGTGGGCAGGTAGACGGAAACACCAAAGCCGAGGACGACTTTGGTGTTTCCGGAACGGAGGCCGTCAGGAGTGCCCAGAAGGCTCTTTAGAACCGGGACAGGAACCGTGACTTGAGTTCTTCCACAGAGGATAGTCCAGATCAGGAATTAGACAGGAGCGGGTACCTTCGGAGGGGACGTAAACAGGGCACAAGGACTAGAGGAAGCTACAAGGAGCAAAGGTCCACTCAGGTACCGCTCAGGGAGAGCTAATGTTCTGATACCTTCCTTCTGTCTCCTGTAACCTTAAATCCTCCCCTTGCTCGCACACTCCGTTATTTAGCTTATTTTTGAAGGAGAAAAATAAAGCTATATTGGACCTTGTCCGTCTCCCATTTTTGTTGCAGCCCCAGAGTCTGGTTGTGACAATTAGGTTTGAGTTTCTATTTCAATAAATTTGCCCGAAAGTAGTCGTTCTGCTAATTTGAATACTTATTATGAGAGATTTGCAAATAAACTCCCGGATTACACTTTTTTTTTTTAAGGAGAACGTCATATTGCATCTTCTCCAGTCCTGTGATAACGCCCCATATACATTTCTTTTTTTCCTCCTTTTTTATTACCTTTTTCTGATAGACGTTTTCAAGCGAGTTATTGTGTTTCAGAGTAGAAACTTAAGTTGAATTTATATAGACCTGCTGCAATGCTGAAGGAATAAAATACCAAAAAAGAAATTCTTCTCACAAGTGTCTTTGGACCAACACTTTTGAAAAAGAGACTGCTTAGTCAACCACTTAATCTGGATGACACTGAAGTTGGCCTCCAGCAACAAGGTGAATGAAACACACTGTTATCTTCAACCAGAACATGTCATTTAAATCCCATTTCACATAACTTTGTAGGGTTTCCTTCTTTAACCGTCAGAACATCAACAAATTCAGTGTCAACATGTTCGAACTTCTCCCCTCAGGTAGGCGCTACAGAGCACCGTACGCCAAAACCACCTGACTCAGGAACAGTTTCTTCTCACCGGCCATCACTCTAATAGCTGAACAGCTCACTCTGACAACAAAAAAAATGCTGTGGATTTTTACTGTTTATATTGTCATAGTGTATATACTGTATATTAAATCCACCTACCACATGTAGATAACACCATATATAAAACTCATTTATTCCAGCGTTACCATTCTCTGCACTCATCACACTGTGAACGTGTTGCTCATTGCACCATTGCATTATTGTCTCAAATTGCAATTCCTAATAATCAGAGATCTCATTGCTCCGTGTGATCCTAACAGAGCACTACAGTGCAGGTTTACTGGTCCTTGAGTCTCTAAAAGTAGAATGGGAGGCAGATCTTTTAGTCAAACAGAATCATCAGCCCATCTTCTGCTGCCAACACCTTCTTGTGCTCTTTCTGTGTCTCTGCTCTGTCTTATCAATTCCCCGGCCAGCCGTGGCACGTTCACACAGCTTCTGGTTCTGTTGGAGGTTTCTCCCTGACTTTTCCTCTCCGCTGTTGCTACATGTATGCTCGATATGAGGGATCGCTGCAAAGTTGACAGCACAATGCAAATGACAATCTACTGTCACTACGGACTTTTTTAGGAGAAAGAGCGTGTAAATAACTCAATGGAATCTGCTGGGTTTTCTTAGATAGAAAACCTTTTACCAATCTGTCTGTATGATTTGGTAGAACCGACTTTCTAAGGTGTTTTAAGATGACGTGTTTTAAATTGCTGCCATACAGATAAACTAGAAAAGTATGCACTTCATCCCCCTTTTCTTCCAATTCCCGTTAGGAGTTGCTAAACTATTCCTTTATGGAAAAGTGTGAAGAAAGCTGTGTCAGACAGAAAGTCATAATAAGTCCTGTTTGCAGTTTGGCATAAACCATGTAGTCAAAACAGCAGACATGTGAACAAAGGTTCTTAGGTGTACATGTAAAAGCATTAGTTTAAATACTCTGCTGTACAGAGTTTCATTTTTATTAAGAAGTTTTCTAGTGCCATCGATGGTGGACGTCCAACCTGCCCTGTCATTTTTCACTTTGACTCCTGTGCCCGTTACGTAACACTGAACCACAGCAAGTGGCGCTGAGCTACTCGTGTCCTAGTCTCATCCATTCTAACAGAGACAAAGGGTGCTTTACTAACTTCCCCTCTGATCTATTCACTCATTACTTTAGTAACAGCAGTGATCAGGTGGTTATGTATTTCGCCTGATATTCCTCTAAACTCTTTATTGTTGGACGGGTGGTACTATAAGTCTGTGTTGCTCTCAGCAATAAGACAAAAAGCTCCACATAGTTTCCTCTGCTTTTGGATCCAGTGCTTTCACCGTGTCCCTAAAATGAAAGTTTTAGCTTGCTACCCCCCCCCCCCCCCCAAAAAAAAAATAAAAAAACAACCAAGTCGCAGTGTATCAGACTATAAGATTTCCATTTTTTTTCACCTTTTGTTGTAGAGCTCCGGTTTCCTGCACACCTGCTCTCTCAGCTGTAGACCTACTCTGGTTTCCCCAAAAGGTTTTGGAAGGCGCTGTTTCTTGTTAGCGTCTGACACTGCTCTGGTGTCCCGTTGCCACCTTAGTTAGACTAGTCAGATTTAAAAGCCCAGAGTGGCTCCAAACACCATGCTGATCAGAGGCAAATAACAAGCACTCCCAGCAATATACGTCAGTGTTCCTCAGGGCCTCTGAGCCAAATTAGAGTTGGTGGACTGAGGCTCCATCCAAACACGGTGTAACTATAGCTCTTAGCTCCTGTTTCCTGGTCTTTCACGGGGTAAACAGTAAGAACTCTATCGTGGGGAGGAAAGGAGCTTCGGACTGCTCAGCCGATTTCGGACAGCCTTTAGCTCTGACGTCATCATGTGACAGAAACTCACATGATGATGCGAGTCAAATCCGGACCTACAGCCTACTACAAAGTGTATGCTCTTTTCTCTCCAGACAGTTTTGTTAGTCTCCTTGAGGGGCCCGTGTTTATATGTCATGCCACGCAAAGGATTGTGGGATTCCTTATAGCTCCTTAGCACTGGTAAGGGATCCTGCGGGGTTCCTATGCTAAAGTAGCTGCGAGAGGAAGGATAAGGTCCTTTTCCTATCTCTTTCTTTACTAACTGCACTATTTGGACAGCACTTATTATGGCGACCGCTGATGCACTTCCGATTTTGCTCAAGAGTCCTTAGCAAACCCAAAGACGTGTTTGGATGTAGCCTAAAAGCAGCGGACAAATCCTTTTCTGGTTTTGACAGGCTTGCTAGCTTCAGAGTTGCTTAACTAGCTTTTCTTGAAAACTCCATCCCATAAATGGCTTTGACAATAATCTCCAAACAAATCCATTTTTCTTCTCTGGTCATTGTAAGTTGACAAAACAGCAATAAGACCAACACGATGATATTTTTAGCTCGTTCAGCTGCAATTTGCTAGCTCTGGCTAGTCCACCCTCTGACCATCCAATCAAAGCGTGAGAATAGGCTGACCTCACCGTATGCATACTAGAGGGCCTTAGTGTCGCAACTCAAGATCTGATGGTTGAAATGACAGCTTGATCAGCACTTTATCTATGCTACAGGTCCTACAGAACTGATTGTGAAGGCCTCCAGGCAGATTAATTTCACCCCGGCAACAAATGATGCCTGAAATATAATTAGTCAAACGCTTCGCCTCTGGAAGCTGCAACCAGCGGAAAAGCTATGAAAGGAAGCACACAGACAATTTTGAAATGATTTTATAATTGTGTAAGTATTATTGGAAAAAACATAATTAACATCTGTGTTTGATTCAGACATTTCTTGCAGGTCCTGACAGCCCACCACTCTGTTCTAGAAAAAGCAATTTGCTCAGAAACTAACGAAAGGAAGACGCATGCCATTCTTTTTAGATTTTAGTCACGGATATTTTAAAACCCCATATGTCACATACCTCCACAACACAACGCCGCGCTGCTTTGTGCTGGTCTGTCACATAAAATCCCGATGAAGTTTATTGAAGTTTGAAGCTGCGTCGTGACAAAATGTGGCGACGTTCTTCTGCCATAGAACCCTAAACCCTCCCAGGATATCGGGGTCACATGAAACTTCTAACTTCTAGTTTCAACTTCAGAGTGTCACTGCTGGTGTTTATATTATATAACACTGGAATGCATTCAAAGCCAAAGGTGCGACAGAGAAGAGACAGCCTTAAGTCAAGTTGCTGATCTGCTGCTCAGGACTACAGCTGTAAGGAGGATAACCGAACAGATCCAGAGACATCTTAAGCACTTTTACTGCGTTTCTGTTTTTGGGCCACATCTTGTTTCAACCACTGCTCTATTTTTAAACCCTACGCCGTCCTTTATTTTTTTGTATAATGTGCTGAGGATTCTTTTTTGATAATTAATCATGTTCAGGTGATTGGACAGAAATTCGTGTTGGGAGAAATGATTTAGCGCTGCACTAAAGCACCGACAGAAGCTCGTCTCTGGTGTCTCGTTTCGTGTCAGTCGACGTGTCTCTGCAGCAGCATTTGTTTGGAGTCGACGGTGTCACATTGTGTCTTTTTTGGGGGGTGTTGGCGCTGGTGTGATTTCCCAACAGCTTGACTCGTGGTTCTGACTCATTAGCTTCCTGCACAGCCACAATGAGCCTCATCAATCGTAACTCCGAGCGCAGACGAGCTGCTTTCTCCCTACCTGGCCTTTTATGGTTTGCTCTGTTCCGTAATCCAACCCAGGAACAAAGCAAATGCACAAGCCCTGTAGCAAGTGCTGGTTCACAGTGAAATCGTTTTGACTCATTCACCCACTTGATTTGATCTGTTGTGATGACACGTGTTGGATTTTTGTGTGCGAACCGTCGGTTTTGCAGAGACTGAGCATATTTTAATCGACAAACTAGAAGATGAAGAAAAAGGGATGGCTTATTCATCTGACCGTCTTAAAGTAAAAAAAAAAATGGTTTGAAAAAACTAAAATATTTGAAGGGCTTCCCAGTGCAGAACATTATAAGGGGGGAAGTTTGAGAAAATGATCTGTGGACCAGATCCAATTGTTAATGCCTGATATAAGTTTTGCAACATGGCTGACATAATTTAATTTGTTAAATGCAAGAATAATGACTGAGGGAGATTCTTTTCATTTGTTTACACACGTTTTCTGAATATTTAGTAGAATTTCTGCTTGAACAGCATGACATGGACTGAATGTTTTAGGTGTCCTTCTACAAGCTTCTCACAATAGTTTGCTGGAATCTTGGCCCACTCCTCCTGACAGAAATGCTGCAAGTCAGGTTTGTCTTCCACTTTGCTTCCAAGCACCTTTTCAGTGATGCCCCTGAAATGAGGGATTTGTGACGACTATTCCAAAACACTTTGACTTTGTTGTGCCTAAACCTCTTTTTTAACTAATTTGCACCCGTGCTTGCAATCTTTGTCCATTTGGAAGACAAATGTCGTGGCAAAATTTAAAATTTCTAGCTTATGTCTTGAGATGTTGCTTCAGAATTTTCTCATAATGTTCTTTTCTTTTGATGCCATCTCTTCTAGGAAGTGCACCAGACTCCGCCCTCCCCCCCTGCACCAGATTGTTTAAAGAAAAAGTAATCTTAGCGTATGTAAAGTTCTGGCTTTGAAGAAAGTAATAGAAAAAAAAACCTCTCAAAAATGTTGCTATTGTTGTAGCATTTAGCGAATATAAATAATGTTAGTAGTCCTAACTGATCTAAAAAAGGACAATTTAAGTCTGAGCAAGACCATCACAAGGCCACACAGAAGCAAACAGGACAAACGACCATGCACAAACACATATTTATATCTCAAGGTCATTTAGAGACCTTTTATGAGTGCTTTCTGATTGTGGGAGGACTTGATCCAAGGAAACAGTCCTGACAACGGTGCCACCTTCCAACTCTTTCATACAGTGGAGTAAATATCTGTTTTAAAGTGTAATCTAAGAACATTTGTACATAACACATACTACAAATGATGTAGGTCCTTGTGGACGGCCCCTCTCATTATAAATAATGATACTGGTTTACAGTACTTGCTTTTTTGTGTTATCAGATGTCATCATCACTGACTCCTTGTGTATCACTAAAGAAAATGTCATACAACCAGTATGAGTTTCAAGGACACACAGTTGTGAAGAAATGAAAATAAGGGTTTCCTGTCATTATGGTTTGTACAAACATAAGGTATTTAAGAGTAATAGTATGTATTTTAACATAAAAATGACAAATAACATGATTATTGGTATACATAATGACTAATGAGTCATTTTTTATCTGAACTTCTTAGAGAAAATCTAAAGACAAATACAGAACTTTAATGAGAAGGTAAAAAAGTGTCATGTGTTTAATAGCTGAGATTTTCTGTCCCTTAAGCAGCGGTGCCTTAAAGAAAAAAACTATTTCAAAGGATATGTCTCTGCATGAGATTGTTGTTGTCCATAGCTCAACACTACAACCACAATGCCGAGCGACAATTCTTCAGAGAATAAAGTGGGTTTAAACAATAATAAAAAGCCCGTCGCTGCCTGAGAATATTTAAAATGGAGTGATTAAAAACACTACAACTCAATTTACAAAATTGCATGGGGACCATTTCCTGCATGCTAAAGAGAGGAAGGAGCGCCTGCCTCTGTCTAAACGCCAGCACGCATGTGGATATCAGGGTGGGGATGGCTGGCACATCTGCTAGAAACTTGCACATCATCCAAGATGATGATGTTTAAAAAAAACAAAAACAAAAGTGAAATGAAAAAAAGTAAAAGAAGCAGATGCTAATTATGACTCATCCATACACAAATGTTATTTAAATCAGTGTCAGACTGTATACCTACCGGCCACTTTATTGGGTACGCCTTGCAATGTAATGATTTAGACCTCATTTTGCCTTCAGAGCTAAATTACTGCTTTGACACAAATAATCAAATAAGGGTGTGTGACATTCCTCAGTGGCTCTGGACAATTTAACATTTGCAGCATCACAAGTTTGCTGCAGGTTCGTCAGCTGATCGGGTGAATTTAGAGGTCACATAGCAAAATCATTAGCCTGAGATGATCTGAGCTTTGTGACAATGCGCATTATCCTGCTGGAAGTAACCACCATAAAGGGATGGACTTGGTCAGCAACAATGCTCAAGTAAGCTGCAGCATTTAAACCTTGTTCAGCTGGTACAAAATGCCCAAAGTGTGCAAAGAAGGTATTCCCCACACCGTTTTATCCCCACCTCTGACAGGATGGATCCAAGCTTTCATGTTGCCTCCTCCAAAATGTAGCCCCTAATTTAAGAGCTGAAATATAGACTCATCAGACAAAACAAAATGTTCCCCAGTTTGTATTCTATTCTCCGCTTCCTGTTCTTAGCTAAGTGACAGCCATTGTGGTCTTCTGATGCTGTAGCCCATCTGCTTTGAGGTTTCATGTGTTGGGCATTCACCTCTAAAGCTCAGCAGCTGCAGACCTTGGCTGGAAAGATTTGTTATTTGAGCTAATGTTGCATTTCTATTATCTGGAACCAGCCTGCCCATTCTTTCCTGACTTCTGGCCTCAACAAGGGATTTTTGTCAACACAACAGGATATTATCTCTTTTCAGACCATTCTCTGTAAACCTGAGAGATTGCTGTCTGTGTAAATCCCAGAAGATCACCAGGTTCTGAAATACACAGATAAGCCTGTCTGAGTATTCCAGACATTCACTTACATCCCCATTCTGATGCTCTACTTGAACATAATCAAGTAGACTTTTATGTGTTGTGTCATTACGCATTGTTTTCAGTTATTTAATGTTTGATAAATAACCCTCGGTCTGTTAGGTATTGACTGGTGAATATGAGCCCAAGCAGCAGATAATCAGGACAATAGTTGAAAGGGATGATTCGAGCACTGGCGTCCTTTTAACAGCAAACTCTGCTCACATATAGAATAAAGGAGTGACAACTTCTCTTCAAGTTCATGAATTTATTAACAGACATAAATGAACATCCAGAGAATATCACTATAGAGTGCTGTTTATCTGAATTAACACTATATTTCAGTCAACAAATCCTCTCTACTAGGCTAATGAAACTCAACTACTATATTAAGATAAAAAGAAGCTAAGGAGCAATGTACCCACAAAGGAAACAAAAGGACAAATAAAATAGTTGAAAACCATCCTCAAAATGATTCAGTGAATCCTGGTTCACTGCAGATCCAAGTTAGAGAACCAAACTTAATCCTACAGATAGTGGAATGAGGTAAAATTAGCTTTACTAATTTGAAACAACACTTGGTACATGTGTTCAACCATTCACAATGTAAAAACTGAGTTAGGCAAAACATTATTTGAGGAAATAACATTTTAAGGAATGATTTGCTAAGTAAAAATCAGAAACCTTTAGGACACTTGATTGCTATTAATGCAATTATTTCTCTGGGAATTAATTAAGACTCGAATTGGTAACATAGGAAGCTAGATGGCGCTGTAGCGGAGGATCGACCGGAAATTATGTGTTTGGGCACTTCCTGTGGCCATTGTTTACATTAGCTTGAGTTTAATCCTAACGTTACACAGACAAACACAATTAAATCAACATTAATGTTCCCAATTAATGCTGTAATAACGCTCATAGCTCTATTGAACAATGACAAAACTAAATGACATTATGCTTGAAAGTTATGTTTGACTAGGGTATTGGCAGTAAGTGATCCTGGAGGCTAATAGCGCTATGCTAGCGGACATTCAGCGCT
The DNA here is from genome assembly GCF_011125445.2 of Fundulus heteroclitus. Taxonomy (NCBI): domain Eukaryota; kingdom Metazoa; phylum Chordata; class Actinopteri; order Cyprinodontiformes; family Fundulidae; genus Fundulus; species Fundulus heteroclitus. Next base: position 32,655,258 of record NC_046383.1, on the reverse strand, counting down.
AATTTAAAAAGACGTTTAATCTCCATTTGGACGTAATGAGTGGACCGGACAACACAAACAATGTCCCATCGGTGTATAAAACCCTTATGGGAATAAAGTTTGTTATAATCTGGGCTGCACAGTGCTGCAGTGGGTAGCGCTGTTGCAGTAAGAAAGCCCTGGGTTCAAGTCCTAACTTGCTCTGGGTCTTTCTGCATGTTCTCCCTGTGCATGTGTGGGTTCTCTCCAGATACTCCAGCTTCCTCACACAGTCTGAAAACACTGACCTTCTATTGCACTTTTATTGGTATCTACCTGTATCTACTTTGCCCAAGTAATAGTTTGGGTACATGTACACCTTATTCCACCTAATATAATTACACAATAAAAAGGTATTGTTGTTCAACTCAAAATGTTGTGTACTGTTATTGGTCTATGCACATTAGATCATTAGTAACATTAAAAATCAAACAACAGGGTGTGCTGGTGGTGCAGTGGGTAGCGTGACCCATGTACGAAGGCCTTAGTCCTCAACGCGGTCGACCCGGGTTTGACTCTGACCTGCAGTCCTTTGCCGCATGTCTCCCCCCCCCCCTTTCCTGTCATCCTACTGTGTTAAAAAGCGAGCAACTAGAGCTGTGAAAAATCTCCAAAAAAAAAATGTCAAACAGTAAACCAAAAGATATTAGTAGATCTTTACTAAAGTTTTCTTCAAGCAGCTTTACTACAACAGTAGAATAAAACCTTGAAATGATAGCTTTTAGTTTTTAGTCTGGCCACATTTCTGGACAGTCTGGGACACAAGGCTATAGCACAATCTACCAGATAGCACCCACATTATTTCTCTGATGACATGTGAGAAAGTGTACAGCCCTTGAATGGGCGTGTACCTAGACCTCTGTATAACGTTTATGTGAGGATCAGCCAAGGCTCTGGCTACATTCCTTTTCCCTGCTTCGTGTCCGTCAGCGCTGATTTTCCTAGATCAGACAAGTTAAAGTATAGATTTCCGTTTCGTGCGTCGTATATTCAAAAACATTCTAAAGTGCAAGTGTGGGTCGCTTGAGGGGAAAAGAGCTGGGGCCACCAAAGGTGTTTCACCGGCAACAGGGTGCGGTAGCTCTAACAAATTGGTGTTTCGGCCTCGGACCCGAAAAGCGACGTACCGCTTTCCTCTCCCGTCTTGGATTCTACACCGGAGAGAGGACACAGCCTGCGGCCGCATACAGAAGGTGAGCAGATTCCTATATCTCCAGTGTCTAATTTGCTAAAGCACTTTGACTGTGTCGTTTACTCCTTAAGTGAGCTGATTTTGCATTATTTAAGGCAGAGAAATGGTTCATTTAAATTGTTTGCCAACGTGTCGATAAGAAGTAAAACGTTTCATGCGGCTATAACGGTTTAACAGTCCGGGGGTCCGGATACCAGCCCCTAAAAATACTGTAGCCCAAGAAAGATTCCCTGATCTGTGCTCGCTATTTAACTGTGTTGAAAGATAGATTGGCTCAGGCGCAAGAAAACACTACTGGTGCTAAAACGTTTGCTCGGGAAAAACGTCAAAAAGCGGAAATCAAAATTTCAGACCTGATAAAAAACACAAAAAACTTTGTTTCAGTGCCTGCCTATCGGGAAAAGGGGTGAAAGGCCGCAGGAGGGGAGTGAACCGTCATCCTTCACAAAAAGAGGGTAAGTACAACCGCTAGAGAACTTCTATCCAAGGCTGAGTGTGTGGTGACTCCATCAGACCCTTCTGTGCAGATGCCTGTAGTAGAATTGCTTGGGGGACAGATAAGCTGTGAGGAAAAGAGGTCTGAAAAACGCAAACAGTACCGGTTACGTAATATGATCGGCCAAGCGGTGAGACTTTCCCTTCAACTCAGACTAACAGACGACACAGAGGACGCAGAGACGGACGTTACACACGACAGGAGACGTGATTGCAGGGCGAAAGAGGGTGATGTTATGACGAAGGAGAAACTAGATAAACAGGAGGAGTTGATATTAATGGAGAGGAAACGTTTAGAATTGCAGCTCCAGCTTGAGAAACTTCAAGAGGAAATAGAGGCCAAAAGGGAACGGGCAAAACAAACGGTAGAGATAGACGAGGGGTTAAAAGAGGAAGAGCAGGAAAGTGAAGCAGAGCAAAGGGGACCAGATGTGCTTTTGGACCTGGGAGCTGAAGCACAGCGAGAAACCGATATGTTCACCAGAATAGATGAGTTGGTTGAACAAAAACTTGTTATCTTCGAAGGCGACAGCGCCCCCAAACCAGCAAAATTAGAACACAGAAAGGGAAGAGGGTACACTATTTATCCTTCGACTATGCTACCGCAGAAAAAGAGAGCCTACTCCCAGCCCCCAGACGCGTCAGGCCCTAGGTACAGTCTGCGTTCTAACGATGAAGCTGATCCTTCTACACCTGTAACAAAACCAAACATGCCATTGGTCCAGGCTCACAACGCTGCCGGACAGGGGCAGACGGTCAGGTGCAACCCTTTATCATGTGCTGACGGTGTTGTGTTGAAGATCTGGCTTCCTGATCCGAGGAAAGGGGCACACCCCTGGATCATAAAATTCCTGAAGCTTTTTACTGGACATGTACTGGCTATTGGTGATGTGAGAACTGGCTTATCCGCTTACCTGGAACCGCATGAGCTACGTGCCGTTGAGGTGTTTGCTGGAACCGACGATCTGGGAGCGGCTGCTCCTTTGGCTCCGGTGGCACAACGACTTTGGGGTACCCTTCGGATGTTCTATCCGGTTTGGACCGATTCTTACCTTTTAAATTACACAGCACGTCATGCAGGAGAGACAGCTGAAGCATATGTGAGCAGAATGTTGAACGTGTGGGAAGAGCAGACGGGATCTTGCCCGTTGTCAGACACGCTGCAGAAGCTGTTCAAACAGGCGATGATAAAGGGCCAAACAGAGGCTGTTAAGGAGGACATGGAAAGAGTGGTGGCGAGTGATGCTATGGCTTTAGATCAATGGATGGCCACTTTAGTACATTACCTGGAGAGGGCCGACGAGAATGAGAAACAGACTAGCAGGGATTTGCAGAAGTTAAAGCAACAACTCTTAAATGAACAGCTGTGGGAGCTGAGAGAGAAAAAAAGTCAGAAGATAAAAGAGAATAAGACCGCAAAAACTCAGCAGGTTGCTACCCCAACGCCTGTGTTTAGCTCGCACCAATCGGTTGAGCCCTCTTCTCCAGAGGTCCCATATCAGATGTTTCAGAGGTCTCCGCGGACACCCTTCCCCAGCAGAGGTAGAAACCGATTCAGGGGGATTAGGGGGAGAAACTTTGAAGGCTGACAGAATTGGCCGAATGATGTCCTGTTCATTTGTTGGAGGTGTCATCAGCCAGGGCATACACGAAAATACTGCCCTAGTGGTGGTTCATGGTATTCAGGACCACCACAACAAGCTTTGCACCCACCTCAACAAGCGCAGGCACCTCTAAATCCCCCTCAGCAACCAGCATATGGACATCAACCTCCCAACTACAATCTAATGCCACGATACTAGGGATCCATCCCACAGGTGGTTTTAGAGGAACTTCCAGCTCCAATTTTAGACATTTTTGATTCAAGGGAAAAGCTACCCTTTTATGCTCGACACTGGGGCATGTTATTGTACTCTGAAGCTTGACCTCCTAACGTCCCATCACATCTCCTGAACAGATGTGATGGGATTTTCCGGTAACAACCAGAAATGTTATTTTTCCAAACCAGATGAATGTGTGCTTCCTTTTGACGAATCCAGCATGATTTTTCTGCATGAGTCTCTGATTCAAAAACAATGTCCTCTGAACTTCACGTGTCCTCCACGTGACTTGATTTCTGTGTTAGGGGCCACCGTGGCTTGCTCTTTCTCTTATACCAGGGGTCTGCAACCTGTGGCTCCAGAGACGCATGTGGCTCTTTACACCTTCAGCTCTGGCTCTTAAAAACTTAGACCATAAAATGCAGGGGAAAAATATTGGTCAATGTTTCTAAAAGTAAACTGCTAAATTTAGGATCCGCTTATGCAGTTCTCCAATATATCCATAACATTTCCAGAAAGAAATAAACTAATAAAGTCTATAGAATATTTTATTACAGCTATTATATTTTGTCAATAGGTTGCAAACAACTTGCTTTTTCATCATTTTGATGCCATTTGCTATATAAATCAAATGTCCAATTGAAGAAAATGCATTTAACCTAAACATAAAAATACTAAAGCTTGGTTAAATAATAAAAACTGTTGATTGTTAATTTAAAAATATATAAACAAATTTCCCATAGTATACTATAAAAACAAGCTCTTGTTTCAAAGAGATTAAAAATTTGTTTAGCTGGACCGAGGGCAAATATGGCTCTGCGGGTTGTAAAGGTTGCTGACCACTGTCTTATACGGATGCTATTTTCCCTAATGGCAAAATTGTTAGAACTCAGAACACAAACCAGCTGAGCCAGAACCCAGTTTTTGAAGGACAAAATGCTTGTGTGTGGTGGGGGAATGTTCTAAATCCTGCAGACCGTTCTATGTTAGAGGCTGTGAAATGTTGGCATGTTTGGATAACTTCTCTTCGCTCCCGCTCTCTTCCAGAGGACCCCCTTCATCTTACACTGAACTATTTATGATCCCCAGAACAGGTGTATGACATTGACAGATATCAGAACATGGAGCTAAAACCTTTGCAGGATAAATACCACTCTGATGATCCTCAGTTGTGGGCGAGTTAGTCCAATATTTATACAGGGCCACAAAGGGTCGCTACTGCAGCAAAATTACCCGAGGAATTGCAAACGCTGTACCAGTTGGAGGACAGGCAAAGAACCTGGGCCCCATGGTCAAAAAGGCTGTTGGAACCACTGATTGGCAACGGGTGCAGGGTACTTTTATGTTGTACGATCGACATAAAAATGTTGATTGTACAAATTTTATACATTACAATGTTCAGTGTTTGTCCAACTTCACTCGTGATGGCTTTGAAGCAGTCCGTGGCCAGCTTTCTGACACCTCCTTAGTGGCTTATCAAAACAGGCTGGCTTTGGATATGGGCCTAGCAAAAGAAGGAGGGGCACGTTGTATTATTGGAGATGCTTGTTGTTCTTTTATCCCAAATAAAACTGCTCCTCGAGGATCCCTGACGAAAGCTATAAAAGGATTGCAATCTTTGTCAAATGAATTAAAATCCAATTCCGGAATTGACGATAAATTTACCAATGTCATTAAAAAGTGGTCTGGAAAACGGGGGAAGCTACTTCGTAAGTATATTCTCTTCTTCTATCATTGTTATCGGCATGTTTTCTGTTTGCGGTTGTTGTTGTGTGCCGTGTCTCCTCTCGTCCAAGTGTCAATGATTCGGCTCCTTTGTGGAACAGAGCCGATGAGGAGGAGGCTGTAATCCAGCTTGTAAGACCTACCGACAATGATGTCGGACCTAAGAGGAGAAACGCCTTCCCTCAACATATCCTTTGCAATGATTTTATGATTTTTAAAATCTAAGGATTAAAACAATACCAATTTAAAGTTTTTTTTTTGCAAATCTATAAAGTACATAAGTAATAATGAAATCACAGAAAATAAAGTGCTATGCAAATGATTAAAATGGTCATGGCACATGAGATAACTAAGTTATAATGAAGCGGGTTAATTACATTTTTCAAATATAAATCAAAGTTCAAATATAAATCACTAGGTTTATTTTTGGTCTTGTACCAGATGTGTTGGATTAGATGGGAAAAACTTAGAATCATTAGCGTAACATGGTCAAAGTTTTGATTTAAGTGCCCTTATATTTGGCTATGCCTAAATGTTAGACTGTTTATTGTATGATAATCATTCCTTTTCAAGAAGGTGACCCTGCCAGGTTGGATGCCAAAGGAAGAAACTGAGACGGGTGATGAAGAGAACAACCTTTAGGGTCTACATTGACTGATTCACATGGTGCTTAGACAGAAATTTCTGCGGTGCTTAGGGCCAGTGTTTTTCCTCTGCCTTTCTTAATCACGCACATATAGGATAATTAGGGTTAGCTTGTCAAACAACACTACACTACACACCCAGGAGGCTACCGGAGAGATGGCGTTTCCGTCCTTGGAGGGGGGGAGGACGGAATCCACGTGCTAGCTGGATGGAGCTTCCTGATCATATATAGGTCTTGTATGGGGTAACAGGGTTGAGTGATTGATTTTTCTAAAGAGAGGGACAGCCTGGAGATGCTGACGTTCCACGAGTCCACCCAGATCTGGTTGGTCCTCTTTGGTGATGTGCCATGAAGGCAGATCATCACGGGGATCTGGTAGAAATGGGACGTATGAGTGGAACGTCAGTTATCCTGGGAGCGGCACGCTCACTTAGACAGTCTGGCACACAAGGCTACGGCACAAGGCTATCAGCTAGCACCCCAGTGGTGACACATTATTTCACTGATGACATGTGAGGAAGTGTACAGCCCTTGCATGGGCGTGTACCTAGACTTCTTTATAACGCTTATGTGAGGATCAGCCAGGGCTCTGGCTACATTCCTTTTCCCTGCGTCGTGTCCGATCAAGAGCCCGTCAGCGCTGATGTGTCTGTAAACATTTCTCTGACTTTCCTATTAAACAAGTTAAAGTATAGACTTCTGTTTTGTGCGTCGTATATTCAAAACACTCTGAAGTACAAATGTGGGTCGCTTGAGGGGAAAAGAGCTGGGACCCCCAAAGGTGTTTCACCGCCAACAGGGTGTGGTAGCTCTAACAGTTTCAAGAACGCTAGCGGAAGCTAGCCTGTAAGCTAGCCTGTAAGCTAGCCTGTAAGCTTCAGGTCTTTTTACTAGCTTTCCTCTAGCCGCAGCATATCACAACATATACATATAGATGCCTAAATGAATTGGGGCCCTTGTCATATGACTATGACTGTAAGCAATCGAACAAGTGTACCTAAGAAAGTGCAAAATCATTCAAAATGTCATAAAATAGCTTGAATGAGAAGCAGATCCACAAAAATGTATATTTTTATTTGACGTCTGTCTGTCAGTGCTACAAACACACAAAAAATAAACTTTTGTTTACTTTAATCCCAAAGCTGGCTTCATCCCATGGCATAGTTTTAACTAAACATTTGGTCCAAATTTGCGACCCAGTTTTTTGGGGTCAGAGAAAAGAGTAGAAAGAGCCTAATCGTGCTTCACAGAGCTCAGTTTCCAACGATTCCACAACCTGATCAGACCTCCCAGAACTTCTTCCACAGGATGATATAAGAAATGTTAGATGGTGAAATCATGGACTCATAATGTTGATGTCATTGGATGTTTTTATGACTTTAGTTCACACAAGCGAACCAGTTTGTTCATATAATATTAGCCTTTTATCTGCTAAGAAGTTGGAGCATTTTGGTATCCAAATTTAAGTTTGTCAGTAGAAGTCTTGCAATACATCATGGGGTTGTTTTACTACAATGCAAATGAAAATGATTCATTTTAAACCAAATATGGCAATAAAGCAAAACAGATATGACACTTACCTGATGAGACTGTTACATTTCAGACAGTGCAGTGTTGCCAGTGGGCTTTAAGGGTGACCCCCACCTCACTCACCTGTGAACATCCAGGGGCAGGACATAGAAACTGTGGAGAGTTTCAAATACCTGGGTGTTCACGTCAACAATAAACTGGACTGGACACATAACACCGACGCCCTGTATAAGAAGGGCCAGAGCCGGCTCCACCTCCTGAGGAGGCTGAGGTCCTTTGGAGTGAGCCGGCCTCTGCTTAAAACCTTCTATGACTCTGTGGTGGCCTCAGCCCTCCTCTACGCTGTCGTCTGCTGGGCTCCTGGCAGTGCAGAGCGGGACAGAAAGAGACTGAACAAGCTGGTGAGGAAGGCCACTTCTGTCCTGGGCTGCCCTCTGGACTCTGTGGAGGAAGTGGCTGAGAGGAGGGTGTTGTCCAAGTCCACATCCATCATGGACAACACCTTCCACCCCCTGCACCAGACTGTAGAGGAGCTGAGCAGCTCCTTCAGTGCAAGACTTAGACATCCTGTCTGTAAAAAGGAGCGCTACCGCAGGTCATTTATTCCTGCTGCTATCAGATTTTACAATGCTGCACTGTAACTGTGACCATAACTGTAATAAGTAATGTGCAATAACCAAGGTGCAATAATCTATTTAATACACTGTCCTACAACCTGTGCAATAATCCTGATGTAGTGACTTCTGCTGCTATCACCACCTGAACATAAGTCAGCCCACATGTATGTATGTATGTATGTACAAATGTATACAATGTATATGCACATACATACGCGTAGGTGCGTATGTAAGTAGGCGCATAGATATATGTATATATTTAAGTATATAGATATGTTTATATATATATATATATATATATATATATATATATATATATATATATATATATATATATATATATATATATATATAGACCACTAAGAATGTAAATGAGACATCATATGCCCATTCCTATTTCCTTTTTTGTATTTTTTGGTATTCTTTCTGATCCATTGTATATATGAAGATTCACTGTATATAACTGAATGCACCTTCCCTACTCTGCACCTTCTTGTATGAGCCGATGTGACGAGTGAATTTCTCCATTGTGAGATCAATAAAGACTATCTTATCTTATCTTAAACCTTGAAGTTATCACTCCTATCGTCCAATGTTACATAGTGCTTCTTTAAGTTTAGGTGCTTTGAAAGGTAATAAACGGTTAATCTCTTCAAATCTCAGTGGTCTTCTACCAATCTGTAAAATGTTGTGGTCGTGTTATTTTATTTAAACTGTCATAATGCACCTATCGAGAAGTTAGTCACACAGAAACCGATAATTATCTACATGGAAAATGGAAGGTGGAGGCGGTGCACCACCAGTCAATCATCTTCACATGTGTAACACCTCCAGAGAACAGAACATGCATGAAGGGCCCCCAGTTAGAGCAGGACCTAGTAGAAAGTGGTAAAAATCAATAAAATAATTTTTTTTTCACTAAATAAAAATGGTAAATGATCAACTGCTTCATAAGATGGCAGCCCAAAGCGTTGTGGTGTTTTTGAAACCATGATTGTTTTAAAACAGTAAAAATCCAATTTAATCTTGGTTCCTCTCAGTTCCTATGTTTTTTGCCTGCGTTCCACAGCAGCAACGGACAGCTGAGGAAACGGCATAGGCTGTTGTTTGATGCAGGCTGTTGGCCCACTTTGGAGTTTTGCTCAGGGACCCATGGCGGCAGTCTGCAGGGATTGAACCAGGTACTTCTGACCTTCTCACCTTCAAGCACATTGTTCTAATCACTCGCCCACCACTCTCCAAATGGGATGTCGGAAGTAGGATTCAAATCCACACCTCCAGGGGACACTGTGACCTGAACACAGCGCCTTAGACCACTTGGCCACCCTGACAGTAAAGAAGGTTTGAACCCAGGCTGGTTCTTGAAGTTGTCACTAAGCGCCGTGAGCTACAGAGCCAAGAGGTCTGGGGGAACCCTCACATTTTGGTGCTACCCAACCATTTTCTAAATCCTTCACAACCAGCTGCCTCCATTCTGCAAGAGCACACGGGCTCAGAGAGATCAAAAACAAATAATGCAGCCCACCTACTGCAGGGCATGCTGCTTACAAAGCAGAGGATTCTGTTTCAGACCGCCTCATGATGACTGAGACGTACAATAACTGAAATTCAATTAAGGACTTCTAAAAATTGCTCACTGTGACAGGCACCAAACGTGTCTTCAGGCCACAAGTGTTGACACAGCGGAACATCATGTACGGAAATTTAAACACCAGGGAAAGGTCACCGGGCGTAATAAGGCTTCTTTTTCCAAATCTGCCTGACATTTTGGGGCATTTGACTGCGGTTGAGTCAATATAAAAAAAGGCCTTGTTGTTCGCTCTGCTGTGCGAGTCTCCCTTGAAAGAGCAAACAGTAATCAAATGCTCAAAAAAAAAAAAGAAAAAAGAAAAAAAGACGAGAAACAAACAAAAAAGAAAGATTCCCTCGGACGAACGCCTGCCCCCACAAGGAGCACGTGCATTACTCATCCCCCACAGAGCCGCCTTGCTCTGGTGTATTGTGGGAGGACCGGGGGTGGGCGGCTGTGCAGGAGATTGAGAGCTGCCTTGCAAGACTGCATGACTTCAGCTCGCATAAAAGATACTGTATCAACATAATGCTTCTTCAGCTTCCCCCTCACACTGAGCAGCTTCTGTTTGAGTATTAAAAAAACAACGACAAAAAAACATGTGTCTTTCACACTCATCGGGAAAATACAGCGCGGTGGAACGCTGACATCTTGATTCACCCGCGCTTCACCTTCAGAGCCACACGCTCACGCACACACGCTCTGCTCGCCAGAAACAAAGGCGCGCACACACAACGAGTGAAGGTCTTGTTCTCGTCCCAGGTGCGGAGAAATCTGCGAAGCAGCATGTGGCTTGTCCCAGTTACCTGGGCGCACACACGCGTGCGGGGCGCGTGTGCGCGCGACAGCAACTGCGTATTGCGACAAGACTGACCCATTTGAATCCTAGCACAGGCGCTCGCCGGTGCATTCCTGAAACTAGTTCACCATGTAGGTTAAGCTGCAGCTGACACTTCCGCGCGGCAGAGATCGGTGGGCGTGGGTGGTCAGAGAGGTCAAAGGTCACAGTGGGATTGCTGGATGGCACGCGGATTACTTTTTTGCAACTACAAAGTTGATGCAAAAAGGGCCGTGCCTATAGGAAGAAGGGAAGGGGCAGTGGCACCACCGAGGCGGGCATGGGTGGGCAATGGCCACCGATTTAAATTTGCTAGGCCCCCAATTGGCCTTTAGCCCAGGGAATCTTACTTAGACATAAATTTAAAACAGGAAATGGCAACATTCAATGGGCTTCGATATTTATTTGTTAAATATTCTTGGTCATTTCTTTGCCCGTTGCTGCTTTTAAATGTCTGTCATTCAGGATTTTATGCATAACAATGACACAAAACATGAACCTGAGGAGAAAGAAAATGTATACATAGTTTTAATAGAGAAGCAGCCCGTGATAACTCTGGAGGAGTTGCAAAGATCCAGAAGATTGTCAGGAAGAAAAACATTGTTTCAAAAATGTCCTAAGAAGTATGCCAGCAGTTTACCACAGGCCATGTACGTAATAGACACAGCAAACCTGTGATGGTGTTCTGGTCAGATTATGTCAAAGTTTAAAGGTATATAGTCATGTAATATGGTTATAAAAAAAAGACCAAAAGCAGGTTGATCATGATAAAATAAGGTAATATCCAGCAAGCCTCCATATTGATTGTGCTTTGATAGTCCTTTTTGAGATGAAAAATAATTTGGAATCACATTGTTTTGCACTTTTTTTCCACTGGATCTTGAACCTTTCTTCATTGTTTCGCTGGGAGATGCTAATGACCATTAGCTGCTTCCTTGTTTTAACCCCTGCTGCGCAGGCGCACGACACGACAGGCTTTATTTGTTAACAAATAGAGCAAAAACAAAGCAAAAACACCAAAAATAACAACTAATAAGACAGCAGGAGGTGAAAATCTTGCACAAAAACTTTGTATGCAACCAGAGTGAGCTACTGACGTATACATTTTAACAAGTCAAATAACGTGAGTGTGCACCTTTAACTTTTTTGGCACCTACACGGTACATCACTCCGAGCAGAACATCACCGCAATGACACAAAGTGATGACAACATGATGCTGTTCTTCAGAGAAGACATGGAAATTAAAGGGCGGATGGACCTAAATGCAGGACAAACCTGGAAGACAGCCTGTTTGAGGCTGCAAAAGACTAAAAGAGGTTCAGCTTCCAGCAGGAAAATGGAGCTAAACCTGCAACCCAATCTACACTGATTTAGATGAAGGCACATTCATGTCTTACAACGGCCTAAAGTCCATAGCTGAGGTTCATAGCTTGGTAGCTCCACGACAGCAGGGGCTGAGTGTTAGGTTGTTTAAAAAAATATCCCTGAGGATCTTCCAGAGAAATTCTTTTCTCTTCATTGATCTTGGCGTGCCACCCCACATTTATTAGTGCCCTCCATCTGGCAAAACTTTCTGGAGGCGCCCCTGGGAGGGCGTCAGGGAGGCTGGGGCTTGGAGCAGTGGAGATGAGGAGACTGCTCCTCAGAAATGTGCTCTCGTCTATTGTGCGAGAAGGAAAGAAGGCAGCCGACAGACGGAGAGAAGAGTTGACAGAGGAGTAATGAGAGAAATAATGTGAGACAGAGAAAAGGGTCCTTTCTGGGGCACCGTGGATCCGGACTGGAGGCGACCGCCCGGTGTTGGAGGGCGAAGGTATGCTTGGCTGTGTGCGTGAGAGAGAGAGAGACTGTGTTGCGCGTTTGGCGGAGAGACCGCAGAGAGCCCCAGACAACTTCCAGCACCCTCCCAGCGCCGCTGCGCTGCGCTCCGCTCCGCTGCGCCCTGCCGCCACCGCCGCCGCCGCGTCTCTCCGAGTCTTTCTCCGGGACCCAGGCGGCTGGCGCGGTGAGATGTGAAGAGGCTTAAAGTATGGCATGCAAGGATGGTGTCCGCAAAGAAGAAGGAGATGGTGACAGCGACGCGACCCGCGTTTATTCGGACCCTGTTCTACTTTTTCTGTTTGACGACTTGGTGAGTGCGTCGCAGAAACCTGACCGTCCGGATCAGTTCAGCCCTGAAAGTTGAGTTTTTTTTTTTAATTCTTTCCCCCCCTCCTAGTGCGAAAAGCATCTCGGGACAAACAAAGAAGGATGAGAGGATTTACCCGGAGAATTTTACTCGGATATTGGACCGACTTCTGGACGGCTATGACAACAGGCTTCGACCTGGATTCGGAGGTATTTAGAGACGCGCATTTTTTGCGCACCACAGAACAAACATCATGCAATTCCAAACACGATTTCGTGCCGCTTTGGATATGATCTCACGACTAAAATGAAAACACCGAGAACTAAAATGTTCATAGGCCTACTTTGCGTGCCAAAGATAGTTTAAAACGGCATTTTGTCCGCGGAGGCGTAAAAGTGCAGCTGTTTGAACACAACGAGCCCAAAAAGGTCAGAATTGCTTGACAGAAATTCAGTTTTCACTTCTACCTACACTTATCCTATGAAAGCTCCTCCCCAACGTTTGTGCTACATTAGAAAATGCAAGCAACAACTTTTGTGCAGGGCCTGCCCAAGGTTTTCTGAGGCCCTAAGCAGAGTGCCATCCATCCCTGCCCTTCAGTTCTGCTGCATTCAGTTGGTTTCTGGAGTCAAAGCTCAGAATGACGTCACTCCTTGTTGAAACGCAGAAAAGCAGTGGGAGTTTGGTGGGTTGCTGCGGTTGTGCTGGGTAATATACATTTCCAGATTCACGGTTAGAAATACAAGAAGAAGTCCCTGAGAAAGTTAGAAGTATTCCAGCAGCCAATATGGATGTGGCACCTGCCAAAAAGTGGGGAAAAATGGTTAAACAAATGGCACACAGCACTGTGCAATCTCCCTCTGAACATGTTCCTTTAGTGTTTGAATGCATAACATTGGAAGAAATTCCATGTTATTGTCATGTTTCACTAGTGGTAGTTAGTACATGCAGCCTGAGCCCAGGTGGGACGCCGTCCGCAGGTCTGAGCTCAGACTTCGGAGACTAATCCAGTGAAGCATATGTTTACTCTTGTGGTGCTAACTGCTGTTAGCAATACTAGCAAATAACAATGTATCTTTATCCATGTAATGGTTCAGATACCAAAGAAACATGTTCACAGATAGAGGCTGTGTTCCATGTGTGCCAATGCGTTTTTTTCTTTTGCCATACCAAGCCTCAGATGTTTTACAGGTCTGGCCTCGTATTCCATACTAACCTCAGGGCTCCTAGGGAACATTCAACTTTCCCAGACACAAAGATGTTATGGGGAAATCTTGTTATGTATCAGACCAGGAACTTGGAAAATCTTAAATCTGACATCCCAAACACAAAGAGAATTTTTTTACAGACTTGGGAGAGTTTAGACTTCATTTGTTCACAAATATCCATGGAAAATTAAGCTAATTCTTCCATCCATCCATTTTCCAAACCGCTTAATCCTTCATGGGGTCACGGGCTAATTCTTGTTATCTATATTTAAAGTTTGCATGGTTGAGACCCCAGCTTAGACACAAACAGCAAAACGTATTCAGTTAAAGCATGACCGTGAGCCTGCTTTCAATTGAAAAAAATGTTTTACTTGTTTTTTTTGTACATAAATCGATGTATTTTTAAACCTGTCATTGTGCTCTTGGGGCAATAAGCCCATCATGGATCCTTAAGGGATTGCAATGTTGATCCAACCAACCAACCAAATCTTTCAGCAGGGTAAAAGCTTGTTTAAGTTACTCACGGAAGGCTAAAACATTTCAAGTGAATGGACGGATGACCAGGAAAGAATAGTTGCAAATGCCAAAAAGTGCAGTGAGCAAGTAATAAAAGAATTCAGGTCACTCTTTTTGATCCCAAGACCCTCAACTTCTTCAAATAAATAATTAAGTGCATTCAGCCTTTGGAAATCCACCAAGCACATCATTGCGTCAACATGATGGTTCTCTGACTATCCGCCCAGAAGGAATACTGTTAGCTACCGACTCTGCAGACCTCCTTTTTTTTCTCTGGGGGAGCAGCAAAAAGAAACGAGAATGTTTAAGCAGGGACAGGGAAGCTAGTTAACGATGCATAGAGGCTATGTGTGGCTGAAAGCCAACTCTGGACATGATGCCGAATGTGCCATACCCGATGGCAAACCTGGTGATTGCAGCATCATGCTGTGGGGACGGTTGTCTACAGCGCCCATTGGGAACGTTTTAAGAGACGATGGGAAGCTGGATGGAGCTAAATACAGAGTCATCCTGGAAGGGATCCTGTTAGACGCTACAAAACACTTGAGACTGAGGTTGTTGTCACAGCAGGGAAAGGGCTCAAAATCTGCAGCCAGAGTTACTAAACAGTAGTTTAGGTCAAAACATGTCATTCATGTTTTAGAGTGACCTAGTCCTAAATCTGGCAGTGAATCTGCGACAAACCTTGAAACCCTCAATTAAAGGCTAATACCTTTGTAGAAAAAAAGGGGTTGAAATAAAACATGAAGGATAAATCCAAAAAAATGGCAACATGTATATTTTTTTTTTGCATTATATGGTGCATGTTGCTCTGTAAATTGACAATGCAGCGCCTGCTAAAACGTGTCCCACTCTTAACGCTGTCATTGTGACGGCTTTGCCTCTCTAAAAGAGGGGCCTCGGTGCGTGCGTTGTGCATTTGAGTGAGGGCGGTTACATAATCCCTGTATGTTTCAGGACAAATGCATAACGCTCGGTTCAAGAGGTAAAAGTATGGATTTGGTTTTCATGCATGATGTCTGCTGAATATTCATGTTGGAAAGCAGCGAGAACTGGTTTACTGTGCAGAGCAGCCTGTCAACAGGAATGTCCGTATGCAGGCGTACACGTTCAGCTCGTCTTCACGCTGAGACGCTATATGCATTCAACGAGGGGGGAAAAAAATCAAACAGGATTATGTTTTTACATGTTTTGAGCTATTTCCCCCGTTGCATTAAGCAGACTTCTGTACAGCTCCAGAAACGATGAGCTACTGCGAGTCTCCTAAATTTGATTCTGATGGCCTGGAGGCCTTCAAACAGCTTTTAACACCTTCTTGAATAAGACGCATGACTTTCTCAGACGGGATGGAACCTCAGCCGAGGTGAGCTGGGAAACACCAATGAATATGTTGAAGGTTGTCTTTCTAATTGACCCAACAGGTCCTGTGACCGAGGTGAAGACTGACATTTACGTGACGAGTTTTGGGCCGGTCTCAGATGTTGAAATGGTACGTAGCTAAATACCAGTGCTTTCATCATGTTGGAGTCTCTTCTTGGTTTGATCAATTTCTTGTGCCAAATATATATTGTTGTCACGATATCACTGTGCGCAATGTGCATGTCTCAAAGAACTGCCTGGACTGCAATACATGTGAGCTATAATTATTCAAGTACCCCACATCTAGGCTCTCTATGCCAGAAATACAGTATTTGGTGACACTTGCTTCTAAAGAAGGATGTCAAGTCATTGAGAGACGACAACTAAGTTGCTTCAATGCATACTTTGACCAGGAGTAACGTCTTTCTTAAAAACTTGTTGTTGGACTGGAAATGCAGAATTTTATCGATGTTTTTTATCCAGTAGCTGTATAGGCTACATGTAATCAGGGTCTATGTTTGCTATGAACCTAAAAGAAGTCAGGTAGTCATTTTATTTTATTACAGTTGCATATCTTAAGTCTGTCACTGTATGTTTCTAGTTGACGGTTAATTCACAGATGATACAGATAAAAGTTACTACTGTGGGATGAATAAAGGATCCCCACACAAGGGGTCTTCAACCTGTGGCTCCGGGGCACAAAGTGGCTCCTCGGGCCTTTCACAATGGGTCTTAAAAGCTTTAGCTAAAAATGATAACGAACCATCTAATGCCACTTTTTGAGATTTTTCATGAAATTGAATTTCCAACGCAAAATGACACAAGACGTACCTGCTATATATATATCTGTAGATCTATTTTTCTTGTAATCAGGTTGGAAAATTATGTGCTTTTAGTAATTTTTACACAAATATCCCAATCCTACAGTAGAAAATATATCCATGCATCCGTCCGTTTATACATCCAGCCACCTACCCGCCCACTGGCTTCCGCTAATCCGACGGGCAACAGGTCCAGGAGGGAACCACAGACATCCCTCTCCCCTTTAGCAAAAGTACTAGCTTGTTCTTTATTTTAAAACCTAAAAATAGAAATAAAACTCAGCTTCTGATCGATAACAAATTTCCTCTGGTAGATCTTTATCAAAATTATAAGTTATTTTTTTTCCCCAAAAGCTCTGAACAACTTTTATTTAGCTAGACTGGGGGCAAAAATGTGTCTTTGGGCTGTATAAAGGTTACACACCTCTTGTCTATGCTAAAATAAGTTGTATTTCTACACAAACTCGGATCCGGCGGTGAATTTTTCACAGACTAAAAAAGGCTCTGGTCCATGCAAATATCTTCAGCAACAGTGTTATACGATTTCTGTCCTTCTCTAGCTGTCAGCTTCAGTCTGGCTTCTCCATAGCCTGTTCTATAATTAGCCACATTAGCCTCCGATAGCTTTGCACCTTAATGGAGGAGTAATGGATGGGGACGCACTGGTTTGTTTTTGCTGCTTCGTTATTTAGTAGCCGACGGAGCCTTCAGCTGATTAGCGATTTCCTGAATATATTTGTACCGCAGTAGAACGGAGCATTGTGTGGTTCAGAACATTGCACTTGGGACAAAGGTATATTTCAGGGTAAGTCGTCATGTTGTTTAACAACGAAAAAAAACCCCTCTGTAACAAAGAATTACTGCAGTTATTTGGTGGAAAACCAAATGATTCTCCCAGCGGACTCTCTTCAAGATGAACGCATCAAATCGGGCTTGTGATGTTTTTAGTAACTTGTCGTTTTTTGCCTCCATCAGGAATACACCATGGATGTATTCTTTCGGCAGACCTGGGTTGACCGGAGGCTGATGTACGAGGGCCCAGTGGAGATACTGAGACTAAACAACCTGATGGTGACCAAGGTCTGGACACCGGACACTTTTTTCAGGAACGGCAAGAGGTCGGTGGCCCACAACATGACGGCCCCCAATAAGCTCTTCCGCATCATGAAGAACGGCACCATACTCTACACCATGAGGTACCGTCTTCTACACAACCTATAACCGCGTCCTCACCATCTTATAAACAGCCTGCTGTTATGCATCAAATCTTTAGCTTTCCACAGACCTTTGCTTGTGATTACATTGCAGACACTTCACATATTGCAGATTTCCATGTCCCAGCCTTTTTAGCTGGAATAGGAGGGGTGACAGACTGTGTCTGTTATAGAGTACTAAAAGGGATTAGCCATGAAATCCAACCAAGTTTCTCAGTGTAAACAGCATAGAGCTGTTTAGAGGCGATGCAGATGCCAAACATTTGAAGCAGTCCAAAACTTTGCCTTTCTATACTTGGAATGATATGTGGCAAAATAAGGCCTTAACAAGCTAAAAGCTCTCTTAGATTGTTTTTCCTTCAGTAGTCACCATACAGACACTGGAAAAGGAAACTTCCCTTGGATATCAACGCTGACTTGCGAACTTCCCGAGGATTTAGGAAGGAGAGTTGCAGTCGGATGCCGCTGATCAAATGCACCTTAATGGCATCCATGCCAGCAGGTGTTTCGGCAGTTTGCCGTTCTGGAACAGACGGGCGTGTATTAACAAAGTGCTGAAATAGAAAGACAACAGCCATGACCTTAGGGAAGCAACTCTTGCTGCACATCAATTTACAGGCAATTTCTAAACAGCCTTTTTTCGACAGTGAGGGGAACAAGTGGAACGACTTTAGGACCAGCGCTAATCTTCCTAGTAGTGGAGATCCCAGCTCATTTATTCAGGGGTTTAGGAACCATTCAGGTGACATCTCAGACTCTGCAAGGCTTAATCGGCATGATGAATGTTAAAGTAAATCGCAGAACAGCTGAAAAAAAAAACAGAACAACCGTTCACGCTGACTGTCCAGCGTGGCGGTGGATGGATTATGATAGGATTGTTTTGCAGCTACAGGACCCCGACACCGTGCAGTCACTGAGTTAACTGCGAGTTTCAAACCGGGTCATTATCAGGTGTCCAAATGCAGCACCGAATCTACAACAGAACGTCTGAGAAGGATTCAAAAGCCAAGATGTTCCAGTGGTCCAGTCAAAGCCCAGACCTCAGCAGTGGGACCATAAGACCTTGCCATAATTTCTCAAAAACCTCGAGAGGCTCCATTTAATACATACAGAGAATGACTTCTTATGGTTACTAGGTTTTCACTTTCACTGTATTAACAATTATAGAAACTTTATTATTATATTTAAAAATAAGCAAATACATTCAGAAATTCAGTCTAATATGCTTTTAGATCTTCTTCACTGTTGCTGATATAGCCCCGTAAAATGTACCCCGGTGCGTATTTGAGTAATTCCTCTCTGTGCCGCTCCAGGTTGACCATTATCGCCGAGTGTCCCATGAAGTTGGTGGATTTCCCCATGGATGGACACGCCTGTCCTCTCAAGTTTGGAAGCTGTAAGTCCCCTTGCGTTTTTTGCTGGCATTTACCTGATGAAATAATTGTGCAACGTCTCCCGCGCGCGCCGAACAGCAGCAGGGACCGGAGACTGACAACCCTGCTGGGAAAGCAATCACAGTGAGAACTGGAACACAAATCTTTCCCGGAGCAGATTGCCGGCAGGGTTCTGTGGATTTCTGCATGTTTTTTTTTTTTTTACGGTCATTTTAGTTTCTACCGAAAACATGTCAGAGACGTTGTCAGACAAGTCTTGCCTGTCTTGGCTGCTGTCACAGCTACCAAATGCTTCACAGACCTGTTTTGTTCTGTTTTGGTGGTTTGTTTTAATGAAGGCCTAATGTTGTCTACCGGCAGAATCTTAAAAAAAAAAAAAATGGCAGGCACGCTACAGAGGCCCATTTAATGAACGGTTAGATAGGGCTGAGAACAAACGCTGTGTTTGCTTTGAAAAAACGGAGCTAATGTTGCTTCATTTTCCATTCAGTGCCTCCTGGTGTCCTTTCTCTGGAGACTCTGTGCTTTACATTAGAGGGGAACATGGCAGCTAGATAAGCAGAGGACACGCGGCAAGTGGGCAGGTGTCAGCTTTGGGGCTGAGCTGTGGACTCAGGCTAGTTTGCTGAGTTGTTTTGTCAGCTGTCTTTAGTTTGGCTGCAAAATATAAAGTAGGATTGGATTTCTGCAACTGTGAAACGAATCCTGTTCGTTCGCAGGCCAGCAAACCGGTAGCGTAAGGTCAAAATCCACTGTGACCAATCATCTTATAATGGGAGAGACGTTACATTTTTGGCTCACATGCTGAATGCCATGGGTTAGGGGACAACAAACCCTGCAGTAACCCTGAAAGCACCATTTCTACAATGAAACATGGTGGTGGCAGCATCATGCTCTGTAGATGGAGGAGAGATAAGCTCTTAGAGGCAGAGCAGCATCCCTAAATAAAACAGCCAGAGCTACAATGGGATAGTTTAGAACAAAGCGTATTTTTTCGTTAGGGAGCTGCTCTAATTTCAGATGATTGAGCCCCAGCAGTTTTACTAAGACGAATTTGCAGAAAATGCAGCTTCTTGATGTGCCGAGGCTGGTGGAGATATACCCAGTAAGACCTGAAGCTGTAACTGCAGCAGATGGTGGTTCTTTAAAGGAGGGGTTCCCAATGTAGGGGTCTGGACCCCCCGAGGGGTCACGAGACGCAACGTGGGGGTCGCAAGACAATCCACTCTGTCGATTACCCTCCAGATTTCTGACTTTGCAATGTTAGAGCCTATCCAAGTTTTAATATAGCAAATGTATGCCTTTGGGCGTGGATAACTATAAATTGTTTCTCGTAAATGTACGAATTTTTGAGGCCATCCAAGTTTTTCTCACAAATATGGGAAATTAATCTCAGAATTTATTATTTCTTTTGTTACTCTGTGGTCAGTAATTAATTTTCTTTAACCTGCAATGACCCTAATCTGATTTTTGTTATTACAAGAATAAAATTGTAACATTAAGAGAATTCTTAACATTGAGAGAATTCTTAATATTACCAGAACAAAGTCGGATTATTAGGAGAATAAAGTCACATAGTCGTTTGCTCAATAGTTTCAAAGTCCTGATGCTAATGATAAATTAATGCTGAGGTGCTAAAAAGATTTAGTATTTCCTCATATTCCCGTAATTTCCCCCACAAAAGGCCGAAGGGGGTCGCCAGTCTCTTGGCGCTGTTATTTTGGGGGTTGCAGGCTGAAAGGTTTGGGAACCCTGCTATTAAAGTACTGACTCAGAAGGCTAAAAACAAATCCACGCCAAAATTTTTTGTTTTTATGCCTAAAACATTTTGAAAACCTCGCATATTTTCCCCTCCACTTTGCAATTGTTTCTTACTTTTTATAGGTCTGTCACTGTAATTCACATAAAAGACAAAAGAAGTCTTTTGTTGTAACGTTACAAATTGTGCCAAAGTTCACGGGGTATGAATACGTCTCTAAAGCACATCAGTTGACTTTGCCTCAGAAAGGGGAGTAACTAATAAATCAATACATTTAGTCTCGTCGCTTCTTTTCTTGCGACTGAAATGGACTCTGCGCTGCAAAGGAATGCTGAGGAGCCAAGTATAAAGTGGCGGAGCGCCGCAACCAAATGACGCCATCTTTCCTTCTTTATTGTGAACAATGAAGCCCTAACTCAGCATCCGTGTTTGGAGTGAGCCTCGTGGTCAGCAGAAACACCTCGAATAAAGACGCGCCTCGAACGGAGCGGCTCCGTCTTATCAGACGGGTGCAGCGATTTGAAGATTACAACGTAAGACACAGGAGAGGAGAAGCATCTGCGCCCGCTGCCAGCCGCCCAGTGCGCTGACTTTGTGGAGGACAAAATTGCCGTTTCCCCGTTTTTTTGTCATCCTCCTCCCTCTAACCGTCCTGCTTATCCCGCTCCGCTGCCGCCAGCCTCCGGTGAGGAGGAAGCGACCGTGAATCTGATGTGGCCCGGAGCAGAGGAAAGGTCAGAGTCCCTTCCTCCGCCTCGGGACAGCACAGACCTATGCAGCTATTTTCCATAGCTGCTGTGTGTGAGCTCATTCTCTCGCTGTCTGCCTCTCCTTCAGTTTTTCTCCATCATCCCCCCCCCCACACCCTCTTCCGTCTCCTTCTCTGCTTCTCCATCTGGGCTCGTGTGCACAGGCACCGCGTTCTGCTCCATGACACACCGGAGTCATTTCATTTGGCAGAACAGTTGGTGTCCCGCCGATGTGGGGTCCCACAGGGAGCGGCAGGCAAAGACAACTGCTTTATAGCCGCGCGCACGCAGGCCGGTCAACGTCGCCCGTCTGACTGTGGGAAACATATACGAGATGAGAAGGAAAGCAAACGAATGCAAATAGAAGAAACTTGCATGTTTGCGCTGACCACTAAAGCTTGACTCACACGGGGCCATAGGCGGGCGTCCAAACACGGCACCAGACCCACAACAGAATGGCTGAGAAAGAACGTCAAAGAACGTCATGGGTTGTATTTAGTTTTTTACTTTTACTGTGATGACAATCATATACTTTGTAAATTAAGTTGAGAAATACATTCAGAAATCAAATCCCTTAGGCTTTTGGATTCTCTCTTTGTGCAGACCCTCCTTTAAACAATTCCTCTCTGTAACGCAGCAGAAAAAAAGCAATAAGAAGACTCCATCTTTGCACTAATTCAATGCCATCTCAGTAAATTACTTCATTTATTTATTTTCTAAACTTAACCCTTTACATTATATGTCAAGCACCTATTTATGTTAATTTTGAGAATAATAGCTTCCAGCTCATGAAGATCCCAAACCGATAGCTGAAAAGATTCATATTACAGAAATATTGGCGTACCGTAAACTATTTTTTCTGTTTTTATACGGTTTTTATCGAGTTATTGCATCCATGGAGGTGCAATGGTGCAACAGCCTGCGCCTTTGCTGTGGTGTTCAGGAAGCCCAGGTCTCTTTTATAGCTTTAGCTTCTCTGCATTTCTGGCTGCGCTGTCTCTGATCCTCCTCTTGAAAACACCCCGTAGATTCTCTGAAGTTTAGGTCAGCGGAGTTTGCTGGCCAGTCAGGCACAGTGATATCTACGATGGTCCTTAAAGATGTTGCTGGTACTTTTGCCAGTGTGGACCGGTGTCAACTCCGTCTGGAAAAAAAGGGATCGGCATGTTAATAAAGCTTGTCACCAGACGGAAGCGAGGAGTGGTCTAAAAGTAAAAGCAGAGGCCGATTCGTATGCTGCCTCCGGTTCAGGAGTGGGTTTACACCAGGGATATGACACCTGTGGCCCATTTCCTGCATGCGCCTGCCTTCTGTCTGTGGTGGGGCTTTTTTAAGCAGCAGTCCACAGTCCTTGTGAATCTCCCCCAAACTCTTGAATAGTCTTTGCTTCACGATCTTGTCAGAGATGCAGTTTTCCCTGTTGCTGGAGCACCTTTTTCTACCACACTTTTTCCTTCCACTCAATCTTCCATTAATATTCTTGGACAAAGCACTCTGTGAACAACCAACAGTTTTACCAATATCTTCTTTTAGCTTCCCCTTTTTGGGGAGGGTATCAGTGACGTATTGATGCTTGAAAAACATCACTGTGTGTGTGATGAATCTGTGGGATACACAGATTTCACATTTGAGCTGAACTACTCAATTAAATGACCTTTTCAATGATTTTTTTTTATTGAGACAAACCTGTAGATTCCAAAGTGGAAGTTACATAATTCACTTCAAGTTACATTGAAAGGAAATACTGAGCATCATTTACAGTATAAAATTAAGCAAAAACAGTTAAGTAATTGCTGGTGATTATCATGTATAAAATAAAATACAGACAACACGACTGATTTTACCAAGTCATCTCATTGCGCAGAAAGCTAAATTAGAGGCTAGGTCGTACAATAAAGCCTGCTGAGATCAATTTGAGTTTATAAATTGATGCTTGCAAGAGATGGGCGACTAGGCTACGGTCCATAACACACAGAGAGTTGACTAGTACCCTAACTAGTAGGGAGAGAGAATGAAATGTTAGGTGAAGTTTGTGAAATTATTTTTGAAGCACCCATCAGGCTTCCTCAGGCCAATAAAAATTTCAGGATTTCTGTAAAGTCCGATCTGCCGATTTCAACTTCGACTGATTTCTTGAGGCCCATCACACATGAAAGAAATGTGCTGCAGAAAATGAAGGAATAACAGCTTGAATCACAAATATAAATGCAATTTTCGTTAAACTAATAAAAAAAAACATCAAGCCACATGATTGATATGTTTATAGATCAAAAAGGGGAAGCAGGTCTGACTTTTGACACATTTATTTTACAGGAAAACTTTTGGCTGATTAATCGGTGCAGCTCAGCAAGCTCAGACTTTTTTTTTCCTCGTTTTTATCACAAATGGAAAAAAGTATAAGCATGCTAAAGTTTGGAAATGACACAATGGTCATATTAAAATAGAACTGTAGTAAAACAGCGTGGAACACCCACACTCTCTCATCATTGTTCTTGGGAATTTTAACACAGCAAATCTCTCCATTGAACTTCCAAAATACAGACAACAAGTAAAATGCCCCACTGGGAATAATAAAGCCCTGGATCACTGTTACACAGCCTCAGACGATGCATACAGAGCAGGCTGTGGGACATTCTGATCACTGCCTGCTTCGTCTCCTCCCAACACAGAGAAAAACTGAACCTCTGAGGCAGTGTTTGGGACTGAAGTGGCCTGATAATGCATTTACTGACTCTGTGACTGCATGCATCTGTTTGTGTGAGGACATGTGTGTGCAGAACCAAAGTGGAACCAAAGTGAAATTCCTTGTCGTATGAAAGCAACTTGACGATTAAAACAGATTGTGAAATTCTTTGGCTTCTGTGTCTCGTTCAGATTTTTAGAGTTAGCGTTGAAAAGAGAAGCTTAAAGACTCGTATCGCCACCTTCCCAAACACGCTGAATGATATTGTCAGCGCAGTAGGCGCCATCGCCCTCCGTTGTGGTCAAAGTGGACATATTGAACGTCCGATTCATTTCTAGTTCAGCTGAACAATGCATTTTTCTTTGACTGAGATGTAAATAAATAACTACTAAGGAAAAAAAAGAGAAACTTAATGATGAACAGGGAATGATGCCAGAGGACAAAAACTTTAAAAATGTAATGGTTTTTTTTTTTTATGAGGATTTATGTGACAGACCAGCACAAAGTAGTGCATAACGATCAAGTAGAAGAAAAACTATACATGGTTTTCCTTTTTTGTTGTTTTCTACAAATAAAACAGAGAAAACTGCAGTGTGCTCCTGTACTCTAATACCCCAAGATAAAATTGCTTTCTAAAACCTTTAAGACGGCATCTAATGAGTAATAAAAGCCCATCTGTGTGTAAATTAGTCTTAGTATAAATCCAGATGCTGTGTGAATGCCTCCGAGGTTTGCTAGAGATCATTAGTGAACATAAAGGCCAGGGAACAGCATCATAAGAGAATAGCAGGCAGGTTAGGGATAAAGTTGTCCGCGAGGATTAAACGGCAGCTCTGCAACATTTTGTCTTGAGGGCTGAGAACAACTCCACACCACGTTTCTATTAGTTGGTTTATCACATAAATCCTAATAGAACTAAAGGTTTGTGCTAGAAATGGGACAATAGGCGTAAATACTTTTTCTGGATCATATCGGCGTTAACCTGTGGGGCTTACAGGCTGAAAATCAAACAGCTGGAAGTTAAAAAAAAAACACATTTATTTCCCATCTTATTGGTGTGAGTGTGGCTCTCCTTTCTGTCTTCAGATGCCTACCCCAAAACAGAGATGATCTACACGTGGACCAAAGGGCCCCAGCATTCGGTGGAGGTCCCTCCTGAGTCCTCCAGCCTCGTTCAGTATGATCTCACCGGCCAGACGGTCTCCAGCGAGACCATTAAATCCATCACAGGTGAGCCGTATTAGGGCCGTCGACGTTTGCGACCGTTTCCCGCAGAAATAACTGTTTTTTTTTTTGTTTGGCAATACACATTGCATAAAACCTAAGCCAGTGATCAAATTTACCCCAAACATTTAAGTGAAAATCCGACCGGATGGGTTATATATTGTTGGGAATGCAGCTGCACCGGTGGCATTGGAAGGATTTGGAGCTTTGACACTTGCACAAACACGACAGTCTGTCAGCTGAAGCATGACTAGCGCACAGCAGCAGCCTCATGAAGTAAACATCACGGATTGAGTCATTTCACAGGCCAACTGGTTCACCCAAAAACTGATGGAGCCAAAAGCAGATTTTTTTTTTCCCGTTTTTTTTTTTTTTTGTTGCACAGACAGCTAGGATGGATGACGAGCGTAGATTTGACTCGAAATAGATGGAAGATGTAATGAGGTGTGAAACATTTGGGAAACAGGGCGGTAGCTGTCTTTTGATTATATTTACTGTCACTTTAAACTAATTTGCGTTTGTGTTGATCCCCCAGGTGAATATGTGGTGATGACGGTCTACTTCCACTTAAAACGTAAAATGGGCTACTTCATGATTCAGACGTATATCCCCTGCATAATGACAGTAATCCTCTCCCAAGTGTCCTTCTGGATAAATAAGGAGTCAGTCCCGGCACGGACCGTCTTTGGTATGTACGACTTAATGCACCTTCCTTCTCCTCCCTGTCTACTCGTCTGATGCTTTGCGAACAGAGCCGTCTTGTCTGGTGGTGACGCTGCAGTGCGTGCTGCGAATGGCACAAATCACAGCTTGCTTCTTTTATGTTTGAACAGTAAACATTACCCATGTGCTTCTCGTGCTCTTATCCCAAACATTTTAAAAAAATCAAGTAGAGCTTAACGCTCATAAACCTAGTACGAAAAAATAAATAAAATAAGATTGTGGTACCAGGAACGAACTTGTGGCAGTGTGGCCTTAACAAGCGCAAGGTCTTAGTTCAGCCAGTTTAAATGAATTAATCCATGTTCATAGTTCATCTCCTAACTACGTTCACAGCTGCAAAATGAGCTAAAAAAATGACATATAGGTCATGGCGTCATTCACCAGCATGCATAGTGATTGTGTCATGATGCAGTATTTGCAGTCTTTCCTCTGTCAGCTTAATGACATCTGTTTAATTCTCTTCTGTCTTGTCTTTGTTGATATAAACTGTTTTTTTTTCTAGCCCACATCCCAAAAAATGGACTCTCATTCACACTTTTAAATGTTCTTGAAGACAGAAAGCAAAACGAGTCTTACATTTTTGCTGATAAGCAGTCAATTAGGATTATTTTTGTAAATCTTTAGTTTTTTTTGTTGTTGTTGTTTTGTATTACAATAGTGGCTTTAAATACAGAATCAAACAGGAAATAAGCAGGGAGAGAGAAAGGGGGAAAGAAATGCAGCGAGAGTCCCAAGGTTGGAAATAGAACTTTAGTCCGCGGTTAAAGCAGTATGTGATTGAGGTTCCTCTTTAAAAAAAAAAAAAAAAAATCAGGATTCTGTTCAAGAAAAAGTGACAAAATGATCAATCATGTAAATTAAAGACAGCATCTATCCTGTTATTTCAGCTATACATATCTCTGTGACACAATAAAACAAAAGCATTTTGGCAAAATGTCCGTTTTATCTGTATTTACTATTAAGTATTGATGGTTCGAGCCTGAACCTTGATCAAATTGTTAAGTTCAATGTGAGGACAAGGCAAGGCTAATTTCTTTGTATAGCATATTTCAGTACAGAAACAATGCAAAGTGCTTTACATGATTAAAATGTAGGGAAAAAAAAACATTATAAAAGCAAGTATGAATAAAATGTAGAAACAAAATGGAAAATGGAAAATAGAAACTAAAAGCAATCATTAAAAACAGTTGGACTACAAAGTTGAACTAATGATGTTTCAGTAAAACAGTTTAACTAGAACAGTCGAAGGCAATCCTAAACAAATGTGTTTTTAATCTTGATTTAAAGGAACTCAGGCTTTCCGCACTTTTACAGTCGATGGGGAGTTTGTTCCAGATAAGTGGAGCATAGGAACTGAATGATGCTTCTCCGTGTTTAGTTCTGGTTCTAGGTATGCAGAGTAGGCTGGAGCCAGAAGACCTGAGTGGCCTGGATGGTTGATACACTGATAACAAGTCTGTGATGTATGTAGGTGCTAAGCCATTCAGGGATTTATAGACTAACAGAAGTATTTTAAAGTCTATTCTCTGAGATACAGGGAGCCAGTGTAAGGACTTTAGAACTGGGGTGATGTTCTCTACTTTCTTAGTCTTAGTGAGGACGCGGGCAGCAGCGTTCTGGATCAGCTGCAGCTGTCTGATCCACTTTTTAGGCAGACCTGTGAAAACACGGTTGCAGTAATCAATTCGATTAAACATAAAAGTATGGATTAGTTTTTCCAGATCCAGACAAAGGGCATAGGGTCCCCAGAAACACTGGCTGTGGGTGCGTAACAGCTGAACACACAGCAGTCACCAAACTCTCACCTTGGAGGGGCTCTGTTTCTGTTTCGGGTCTTTTCTGCAAAACGAACCAAAGGTCAGGGCTCCCAAAGCAAAGCAATGTCTATGTTTTGTTTCCCCCTGAATAGACTGCTATCTAACAAGGCCAATATGAGCTATGCTCACTTTAAATTTGTCATGTTTTAAGAAGCTTTTTTTTCCAATAATGTGGAGTGAAATGTTTTAAGAAACATTTGTGCTAAGTTTTAAGAAAATCAATCAGTTCAAAGTTCTCAGAACTCATCAATGCGTCGATGCCCAACACTACTAAAGAGACCATGTAGTTAACACAGGTGGCGTTATAATTTTCATGTTTGCATTTATAAAACTGTCACACAATGTAGTACATCCTAAAACAGGAGCCAGTCAGAGGAGTTGCTCTTCAGCTACGCTCTTTGTCAGACGACGGACCCTGCGATCAGATAAGGAAATAAAAAAATTAAAAATACTGACTAAAACACAGACAGACATGGCATGTTGTGTTTTTTTTTTGTTTTTTTTTTAGCCATTCAGTGACACGTTTGGTTGTGCATTTTGATATCTAACATAAAAGCGGGCCAGTTGTGATGCATATGGCCATCATCCAAGAAGTGCGCTCTATGATTCAGCTCTAGGTCACTTATACGCCTATAAGTCCAATAGATATTTAACAAGCTTGTTTTGCTGAGTAAAAAAAGATATTGCGTGACCCTCAGTGGAAACGTGTCTAGCTGTTGCACGGTGTAATAAAACCCTCGAGGATTAGTGCTGCTTTCCTGCAGCGGTCAATGTATATGTCAGTGCCCGTGCTTTCTT
Organism: Fundulus heteroclitus; assembly: GCF_011125445.2. Classification (NCBI taxonomy): domain Eukaryota; kingdom Metazoa; phylum Chordata; class Actinopteri; order Cyprinodontiformes; family Fundulidae; genus Fundulus; species Fundulus heteroclitus. The sequence continues at coordinate 32,626,413 of NC_046383.1, read as the reverse complement.
TCCTTAAAGCGCTCAGCACAACAGGGAATCACAGCGGTTATCGTTGCGTCACTCAAGGCCCCGAGGCAACGGGCTTCTGCTGTTATCCTCGGCATTTTGAATATGTGCAAGTGTTTTGTTTGTGCTGGTTTGAGAGTATAGGGTCGCCGTTTTTTTTTTTTTTTTTTTTGGATTTGTCTCCTTTTGCCCTGCAGCTGCAGTCTGCTTTAACTCCTGCTGTGGTGACCTAGCCTCAATGACCCATTTAGAGGATGGAGAAGGTTTTATCAGCAGGACAAGCAGGAGTGGAGGTTGGATTAGCTTCTTGTCTTCAGACACAGTGTCTTGCCAAAGTATCCATACTACTTAAGTTTTTAAAAAGATATCCGCATTATAACAACAAACTGCAACACATCTATCTCACTAACACGACGATAGATTAACACAAAGTTGTAAATAATCTTACTATGGATGGAAAAGGATAGTTGGTTTTCAAACATTTTCCGCAATGATTTATACGATGTAGTATGATTTTTTTTTATCATTACCCCTTTCGCATTGAAATATCTGCTATCATGCTTCACTAAATAACTCAAGCTATCGGACAGGATAAATAGCATCTATACATTATTTCTTAAAAATTGTAAACTTCTTCTCACTCGAGCTTGTACTTAACTGATTTGATGATTTATTCTATTTATTTTCTTTTTATTGCAACACCCTGAGTTTTCTTTGTTTTACATATGGGAGTTACACTGCCTGGCCAAAATAAAACGTCACCAACAAAACAAAAAGGTCACACACTCTAATATTTCGTTGGACCGCCTTTAGCTTTAATTATGGCACGCATTCACTGTGGCATTGTTTCCATAAGCTTCTGCAATGTCACAAGATTTATTTCCACCCAGTGTTGCATTCATTTTTCTCCAAGATCTTGCATTGATGATGGTAGAGTCTGCGTAAAGTCTTCTCCAGCACATCCCAAAGATGCTCAATGTGGCCAAGGTCTGGTGATAAATCCAGCTGTGAAAATGATGTCTCCATGCTCCCTGAACCACTCTTTCACAGTTCAAACAAGATTAATCCTGGTATTGTCATCTTGGAATATGCCCGTGCTATCAGGGATGAAAACATCCATTGATGAAATAACCTGGTCATTCAGTATATTCAGGTATTCAGCTGACCTCATTCTTTGAACTTATGCTGTTGCTAAACCTGGACCTGACTGATGCACCCGTCACTCTGGAACAGGGTAAACCTGAACTCATCAGACCATATGACCTTCTTCCGCTGCTCCAGAGTCCAATCTTTATGCTCCCTAGCAAATTGAAGCCTTTTTTTTTTTAGTTTTTTTAGCCTTAGATTTGTGGTTTTCTTAAGGCTACACAGATGATCAGTCCCAATCCAGGGAGTTCCCTTCGCATTGTGTGTGTGGAAATGCTCTTACTTTCACTATTAAACATAAGTTTCTTCAATTTGATTTGCCCAAACGCTTAAATGATCGCCGATCACAATCATTCAGGATTTTTTTCCCGCCCAAATTTTTTTCCTTGAAGACCATGGGTCCCTACTATGCTTCCAGCTTTTAATCATGCGTTGGACAGTTCTCAACCCAATCTTGGTAGTTTCTGCAACCTCCTTAGATGTTTTCTCTGCATGATGTACGCCAATGATTTGACCCTTCTGAAACAGACTGACATCTTTTCCATGACCACAGGATCTGTGGTCATGGAAAAGTCATTGCACCAGTTGGGGTTAAATAACGTGTTGCCAGGTGAAACATAATCGCACATGCAGTAATTATCCAATGGGAGGCTGGTACCTATTTGCTTAGTTAAATCCAGGTGACAACGTTTATTTCTGGCCAGGAAGTGTATAGTTTTGTTCAAAATAAAGAATCTTGAGTTTGGGTGTGGACTTTAAATGGGCCATTCTAACTTGACTAAGGTTTCATCTAAACCAATTCTGGCTGTATTTCTAAGGTCGTTGTCCTGCTGCGACACGCAAACAGGACATTTTGGCTCCATCCGAATACGTCTAATTATGGCTCCTAGCTCCTCTTATAGTAAGAGCTCTTTCGTTGGTAGGAAATTAGCTTTGGGCCGCTTTGCCAATTTCAGACAGCCTTTAACTCAGATGTCATTTCGTGACGGAAACACACATAGATGATTCTAGTCAAATCCAAGCCTACAGCCTTCTGAAAAAGAACTACAAAGTGGACGTTCTCTTCTCTTCGGGAGATTTTCCTTAATTTCCGTGAGCTGGGCTGTGCTCATACATCATGTCGCGCAAAGGATTGTGCCGGTAAGGGCTCTCACGAGGTTCCTATGCTGAGGGAGCTGTGAGAGGAAGCATGCTGGCTCCTTTTCCTACCTCATTCCTTACTTACTGTACTATTCGGACAGCACTTATAATGGCGACAGCTGACGCACTTCCGTTTTGGCTAAAGAGTCCTTACCCAAAAGATGTTTTTCGGATGCAGCCTTCTTTTCTTTCAATAGTGGCTGAAACCACAGGGCCTTTACAGAACAGCTGGTTTACTTATTAGGTGACTCCTGCAGGCAATTTTATTCAAGTGTATCAAAGTAAAGGGGACTGAAGCACACAGTTTTTAGTTGTTAAAAACAACTAAAAACTAGTTTTCTAGTAGTAACATGGTAAAGTATGAAAAGTTAAAGGGTTTGATTATTTTAAATGTAGCTGAAGGAGGAACATGATAAGAAGGAACATGATAAGAAGGACCTTTAAAATGCTAAATCAAACAGCCCTTTTTTGACATGAAATACACACATCATTCCTTAGTCTCTTATTGTAAAGATGTCTTCTAAGTCAAAGTGCAAAGCCGACTGAGTGATGAACTGGACTCTCGTACATGATGTACTCATTATTCTGAACAGTTTGTTTAATTGAACTACAAAAGGTCCAAAGCAAGATTTAAACCCTGACGTAGGCCGTAAACACCTTATTTTTGTTTTGTTTTCAACGTCTTATTCTTTATTTCTAGCCATTAAAACAAACTGAGCTAATTTACACTTCCAGCAATAAATCCTGCACACTAAACGAATGACCCAAACAGAACGCCGCTTTCACAGCAAATGGGATTTTACCTAAGTGTTTTTATTTTAACGGCGGCTCCCTTTTCCGTTTTAGAGTTCATTGCAACATTTCAAGCTCATTTCCTGTGCATGTTCACTTCAGCGGCAGGTCACCTGTCAATGTCAGCAAGCGGTCTTTTGACTGACAGGTAATTATATGGCGGTCACGTCTGGGCACAGACAAAGTGCCTTTATGTTGCACAAGGACTTTAAAGCACACCCTGTTCCTGTTCTGCGACTAAAGGGGATTTTCTCCAAATCACATTATTGCTATTTTGTTAATAATACCAAGGACAAGCAATGATCTACACTACAGGCTCCTACCGCACAGCAACCCTTGATTATTGTTGGTGACGCACATGACCTTGTCATTTGTTTCGGTGGTCCCTCTCTTCTCGGACCAGAAACTACTACATAAGGCGCACACATGGTGCATGGTGGATGTGCGCCTCAGTCAATGTGTCCTCTAGGTCTGTGATGTACAACCTCCCGTTACTTTTACCTTTGCTTCCACTGTGGCAGAATCACAAATAAAAACAATGGGGAAGAAGAGATATGGTTTACTCAACTCGAAGCTGGTGGTGTGGTGTTTTTTGATCCAAGAATAGCATTTGGGGGCAGAGCTTGCATGCTAGCAGGAATAATCCCAGTCAATATAAGAGAGCTGCACAGATGCCACAAAGCCTTTCATTTGTCGCTCCTTTACTTCAACGATTATGGTATTTAGCCTTGTCAGCTATGGTTGACTCACCAAGTGCAGGAAATGCATTTTGGATTTAGACATATGATTCAGTTACTTAACATGATAATAACTGATTAGCAATAGCATAAGGTGACTATCTGTGATGTGAATTGGGCCTGTTGGTTGTTTTTTGAACCCAAGAATTTAGACACCATTTTTTCCGGTTAAGGGTTTCGTCTTTGGTTCAAGCGACGAAGCTCTGGGTTCGTGTTTAATTAGGGACAGTAGGATGGAAAAGGAGATGGATAGAGGATTTGCAGCCTCCTCTGAAGCGATGTGCCGTTGCTCCCGTCAGAGGCGCACAAGTGGCTGAGCTGGAAAAATGAGACAGTATTAAATAGTTTCAAAATGTTTCTACGTATAATGTGACATTTATTCTGTGCAATTCGATTGAAATATAAATACAGTTGTTAGAAGAAAAAATACTTCTAAAAATGAACAAGGTGCAATAACTTGCTGCAAAGGTAAGTTAGTCGATGCAGTGAGGATGCCACATCTCAACTTGGCAATATCCACCCACTCTATCCTAGAAAAGTTCACCAATTCCATCAAACTGTGATGATATCTCTTGTCCACAACCCCATTCCGGTGTATCCACAAATGATTTTGTCAAATTTAGATCTGGACTCTGGCTGGGCTGTTCCAGCACTGTATCGTTCCTCCCATGAAGCTGTTCTTTAAGTGATCTGGATGTATGCTCGCACTGACAGTGAGGCTGAACATTTTAATCCCTCTTAATTATCAGCATTCCAGGAGACACATAAAAGTTTGGTTCAAAACTTATTTACATTTGTAACTATAACGTCTGATGCTACTGGCGCCTTTCATTTGGCTCTGTGACTTGGAGGAAAGTTTGTTTCACTTATGCTTTGGGAAGCATAAAGGAGAGGGCCTGCCATGGTGGCCTGTCGCCAGGTATTGTGCCAGACCTTAAGAGGTCAAACGAAGTCCTAGTCTTGATGAGTCAGGACTGTTTTGGTTTCCGGCCAAATATCTGGTCCTTCTCAGATTGTCAGGCCTGACGAGGGCCAATATTTATCTTGCCACTGCACATGCAAACCAATTATTTGGGAGTGATGTGGGGGAAAAGGCTTTTATCTTCTACCATGACAAACATAAATATTATATACTGAGTTTTTTAAACTCTACTTGGACTTTAACTGGAACTGTTTGTTTTGGTCACAGTCGGTTTTTCAGCAATAAACTGGTGGGCCTTGTGCATTACAAATGATGAATATGTGGAAAAGCACCTTATTCTCTCATTTCCACTGAAGTTCCCAGGCTTTGAATGCCTGTTTCCCACCCATCTAAGTTCTTAGACTATTTTCACTGCTCTAAAAGCCTAGGGCAGTCAGCCTAGTGACAAATAAGGAGGTGATGAAAACTGCATTTCACCTCCAGTCCAGCAGGGGGTAGTAAAAATAAACCAAATGCCAAAAAAGCCAAGCCTGACCGAGAAGCCTGGACTTTTTCCCCCTTGCAAAGGCCCTGGGAACCCTATTGGAGTGCATGGTGTAGCGATTTCTCAGAAATACCAAAACACGTTAAAGAGAGTTAAACTGTTTCCTGTGAGTGGTTTACAGTTTTTGCAGTAAATTGAAAAAAGTAGTTGTCATTGAGTTTCAACAGAATACATATGACAGGAATATGGTCAGGTCAACAAAGATATGGTTTGCTAGACAACAGTTTTCACAAACAGACCTCTCTCAATACTCCAACTTTTTTAAATGTTATTCAAGAAGACTGGCTGCTGCCCCGTTGGCAAACTTGAGGTTGTAGAGTCTGTATTACCAGCAATTGTTTCAATAATTGTGCTTTCTGTGATTTTGTAAAAAACAATTAGTTCTTAACATTAACATTTCCCCCGGGCTGAGTAGTTACACTCTAATTGAAGGTTGGATTTATCTACGGTTTCCATTTAAAGATTACACTGCTGCAAATAAATATTAATTTATTTCAAGAATTTTACACATCTTTTGAAGCGTTGCCATTAGAGGTGGCCGGCACTGTATCTCTGGGAAATGCTCAAATTACCCTTAATCTACTAGCTGTGTGCAAATGGCACAGATTTACTAACTTTTAACCCCCCCCCCCAAAAAAAAAAAAAAAAACATGAAAAAGACCCTTAATGCTGAAATAAGCACTGTAGTCCTTTTTGTTCATGTTCCACATTGCAGAGAGTAAAATGGTTCATTATCACTCTGCAGTCTGTTAATGAAAGATGCAGATGAGAGCAACATTACTGCACATGCATGGGCTATTGAACAAGTCTTGTTTTTCATTCCAAATTTTAATGTGCTGTTTTTGGAGGGGAAGTCCATTTGTAGGGAAGCTGCAGTATCCACAGCCAGAGAGAAATAATAGCACATAAATGTTTTGGAACCCTGAAACCAACACGCTTCTTCATTAATTTCATTGTGTTGAAGGAAATTTGCTTTTGGGAGTTTGGTGAAAACCGGACGTCTGAGGTCATAAATATGCACATATATAATAAATGAATGCAAACGTGTAAACTTTGTAGCATTTATAATCTGGAACCTTCTTACTTAATTGTTTCTTTTTCACCCAGTCCCACCACCCCTCCTCACTTCAGACTCTTTATTTTACCCCATCCATGCCCTCACACCCTCAGCCAACCAAGAACCAGCCACCTACCACTCACCAAATCTGGAGTACACGTGGTCCCCCCACACCAAGAGCCAAAGCAGACCTTGCAGAAAGGGCCTATTAATCCATCCCAGGGTATCATCCATATGCCCAAGATGCCCAAAGACAAGGCCAGCCCTGGTGTCATCACCCCCCACATGATGATGAAGACCACCTTCCTCCACGTTTGCAGTCCCCATCACCCAGATGGGACCCATCGTTGCCTCTCGTGTTGATACTCACCCTGCCCAGAGTGTCGCTTTGGGACTTTAGTTAATGGTTGTGTGACATCTAAAGGCTCTCGGTTGCACCAAATGATCTTTTTTTTTGGTATTGGAGTAAAGGAGGGAAATACCAATGCATGGTTTCAATTTCAGAGATTTGTTTGGAAAAAAAAATTAAAATACTCATGTGACTCAGATTGAATTTCATTTATTTATTTGCGTATTTCATTTCTTTCCCTCTTTGTCGAAGGCATCACCACTGTCCTGACTATGACGACACTCAGCATCAGTGCTCGGCACTCTCTCCCCAAGGTCTCATATGCGACTGCGATGGACTGGTTCATTGCCGTCTGCTTCGCCTTTGTCTTCTCTGCCCTCATCGAGTTTGCCGCTGTCAACTATTTCACCAATGCACAGATTGAGAGGGCCAAGAGGAAGCCAGGCAAATGTCCCCCCGTGCCCCAAAGCACGCCTGTTAAGGTGAAGGACACAGAGGAAGTGCAGCAGGTAAGCTTTTTTTTTTTTTTTTTTTTTCCTACGCCTCAGACTGGCTCAATAATCTGATCGCACTTTACCTCAAGGGGCATTTAGGCAGCAAACCCCATCGCATCGGGCTCGCTGTGTCTGGCATTTAGCCTAGACCCTCGAATGGCTGGAAGTGAGTGCGCTCGAGAAAAATCAGCTTTGCCCTTCCGCGGAGATGTTTGCAGAGAAATCTGGTTTTCAGTACGCCTTGAATTTAGATGTTCACATTTTAAATGACAGTAGTAATAGATTTGAAATTATTTTAGCATGATTTTGCTGTTAGATTATTTAATTCTAACAACTTCTGTATGTGTGCATGTGTCTGTATGTACATATGGATTAGTTTTTGTTTGTTTCTTTCCTTCTTTCCTGTTAAGCTTCTTTTTTTATTTTGTTCTGTTTCTTAACTATTTGTTACATGAGCTGAACTAACGAATGAATTTCTCCATTGTGAGATTAATAAAGTCTTATCTTATCTTATCTTGTGACCAATGTACAGTATATTGTATACGTATATGTATAATTTTGTTAACTTAGGAGCTAATTTGTTTAAATGTTGAAATTAAACACATAAAGAAAAAATTGTCATTTTAATAAAGCCTTCATTTAACACGGTCAGCCCATTTATACTGAGATCAAATTACGCAGATGTGAGTATCATGTACTACTAAGGAGACTTCTAAAGGTGATTGTTAGCAATGGGTTTTAATTGGGAGTATCATAGTAAAGTGGGCCATAAATGCACACCATACTTTTCAGATTTGTTTGTAAAGCAGCATTTGCCTCCATTTCACAATATTGTGCTAATCCGCGATGCTCCGTCGTAAAAACCCGATGACTTCCATTCAAGTTTGCGGTTGTGATGTGTTGAAACGCGAATAAAGGGGTGTGAATACTTCAGCAGAGCCTGGTAGGTGAACAGCGTGGGAGCTCAGGTACCGGGACAGTCAGAATTCACCAACATGCCGTGAAGCTACTTTCCAGCTCACATACGTCGAACGCATCCCAGGTCACTCTCAGAATTTATTCATCATGCGTTTTTATGGCGCGCTTCATCATTTATGAAGCCAGAAGGATGGGTGCCTATGCCTGGACTTATAAGTCTCTCAGCAGTGGCAACATCAAAGTGTGTATAGATCTACAGATCACTGACGCTGACACGACCCAGCTGAGCGTACAGTATGTCTGTTTTACGCTAAACACTTTAAGTTGCCCCCTCCGGTCCAAATCCCAGTGTGGCGTAATCATGCCTGAATGCAGCACAGTGACAACGGCACTTCAGTGGATTAGCGGGTTGCCACGGCAACGCAGCCCTGGTACATCTGTATAGGTTTCAGAGAGCCTCCTGCGCTGGGGGGGGGGGGGGGGTAACCCTCTGTTCCTCGAGAGGAGGCCCTGTCAGCTGAAGGCCTGGCCCACCGGCCTGGCTTTGTTGGTGGCTTCAGGTTCTTTTAGCCTTTTAGCCTTTCCATCACAAATACCAACACTCACACACACACAGCTCTCCTCAGCTCTGGACACAATACTATCGGATCCTTTCAATTTTTAGAGTGGATGGTGGGGTTGGATTATTTCCACAAATGCCTCGGTACCGGCATCACTCTCTCCGCGCTTGAAAAAAAAAAAAAAACATCAACTCTCAAAAGGATAAGCTCCTTTGGTGCTACACTGCATTACCACCCGGATGCAGCGCTCCGTACTTTCTGTCTTAAGCCTGTGTGAAATGAGTGAAATCCTCGTTAAGCGACATCTGTGATGCACGCGCTCGTTCGCTCCGCGTCCCAGCGAAGGCCGTCTGTGTGAGCGTGACCGTCGGTCTTATCGATAGCACAGGGCTGCTGCTGGGTGAAGCACTTTTCACCCAGGTCTGCCCGTCTGCGCCGGTTTAGCCTCGACTGCAAACAGCCCCAGACAAACAGCAGAAAGGGATTTGGCTAAAAAAAAAATAATTATTTTTGGTGTTCCAATGTTTTTTTTGCATCACACTGACCTTCTTAATTTAGTTTATAGAAAAAAAAACATTATTAGGTAGCTTTATGAGTCAGGTTTGCAGACTCATAAAGAAAAAGTTGAGCACCAACAAGCGGCATCCCAAGTGGAGCGATCATGTTCCAGACGGTTACAGGAGCGTCTGACGGTCAGGCAGAGCGCATGTACAGGGGAGAACATGCGAACCCCCAGCAGTGAGAGGCCAGGCTGGGATTGGACCTGAAACTTTCTTTGCTGCTAGGCAACAGCACTAACCACTGATCTTCCATACAGCCGCACAAAACCCCCCAAAATCAAATGTGAAATAGTGGTTGAAACGTATCAAAGCGCAAAACACTCAAAGGTGTTGGGAAATGTTTTTGCCAACTAAATGAGGTACACTGGACTTGGAGTTGTGTGGTTAGGCCACATAAGAGAAACGTACTCACGATGAGGGTCCACAACAGAGAAATAAAATTGGCTGTATGGATTTCCCTGTGGTTTTTGAACCAGTAAAATGATACCATTATGAATCTCTTAGGACTAACTTCCAGTAGTACGGCTGTATTTTAACATCATCGGCATCGTCGGCCACGCAAAGTGCCATCGCATTGTGTTCCCAATGATTTCGCCTCTACCTACTAAAGAATATTAGCTGTGAATATGTACTATGTACCACAACCTAAGCATTTTCTCTCTCTGGTCTTACACAGCAAGTTCCCGACACCAACGGCTCCCTGAGAAAACGGATGAACTACGTCTCCCACCAGGACGCGACCGCTCAGCCGAGAGCCCAGTCCACCACTAACGTTTCAGGCCTGGGAAGAGGAAGGGCCCTGAGAGCTTTAGCCGGCGGCGCCAACGGCAGCTCCTCCACGCTCTCCCGCTCCAGCCCCAAGTCCGAGAGCCTGCTCAGCGTGGCCTCCTCCTCTGCCCAGCTGGTGAAGGGCACGCCTCAGCCAGCGGCCTCCACCCCTGACGTGATGGCGGGCACGCCGGGCAGGCAGGGCGCCGACTCCGCGTCCCTGCACCAGCTGCTGGGGCCCAAGCTGGAGCGCATCCAGATGATGGGCAACAAACTGGAGCCCAAGCAGACGCCGTGCTCCCAGCCGACCGCCGCCGGCATGGGCGGAACCAGTAAAATTGACAAATACGCGCGGATCCTGTTTCCGGTTTCGTTCGGGGCGTTCAACATGGTCTACTGGGTGGTCTACCTGTCTAAAGACACAATGGTGACCAAGGGCAACTAGATCTCCATCTGCCAACGGGATTCATCGGTATTTCGTCTTAACCTGGATACAACAGCAGGAGGCTGCTGGTTTTGCCAAACAGTTAAATGTGCTCATTCGTCAACGGCGGATCCAGGAGAACACGTTCGCGGCGCATTTGTTTTGCTCCTGCCGAGGGACCGCAAGCATGGAAATAAATCCTTATAATTAGAATGAACTGACTCAGCATAAGAACGTCTGCACATTGGAATATTCCACTGTCCCTTTTTTTCTATTTTCTATGGCCTCGTCTGATTGTAAAGGTCTGCAACTGCCTCGTGGTCCGTTTGGCCTGGATACAGTGTGGGGATTTGTCACTTTCCTATTTTTGTACCCTGCACCGGTTGGATATGTCACCATTCGGAAATGAACTTCACCCCCAATGTAAATATATATATAAATATATATATAAATATTTATTTATTAGGTTAAAAAGATTTATATTTGATGTAAAAACTTAAAAACAGAACAGTAGGTTTAGGGATTTGCAGTAAAATGATCTGAAAGTACAAAGAGATCTGGGTGGCGGTGCATGGTCTCAGATGCCTCCTGGCAGAATGAGTGTCAAGCTGAAAAGACTTTTGATCAAAAAGTCTTAAAAACCAGGCTTAGAGGAGCTTTGGTCATGAATGGATGAGCTGTGAAAGCTTCTTGCACAGTACCTCCTTGTGAAGCATCTCCCTTGCACAAGATGGCTTAACCAATCGGAAACAACCCCCGAGATGAAATGTAGGAAAAGGAATGAGAAAGGAAGGAGTGGAGACATGCTTACAGCTGTAGGGTTTACTTCTTTACCGTCTGGTCAAGGTTCATACTTTAATTATGTAAATTAATAAAAACAATCCACATGTACAGACAAAAGCCAGAGAAATTAGAGACATTTACTGGAGGGTCGTTCTCCTCGCTTTTGTTTTGGATCCATGTCGCACTGTTGTCATTTCACTGGGAATCGAGACACAGCCCCTGATAGTCTCACTGAACCTGCTCAAGGGCATCAGCAACCAAGACACCTGGCTGGGTTTCTAATCGTCTTTCCGTCAGCCAGATGTTGCCTTCTTATCGCTGCAGCTGTTGGGCACTTAGACACCAGCAGCTCATTTCCTGCAACTCATGCAGCATTTCTTTGTAATAATGCATTTACTGCGAGGATAATTCAGGGTCTGTGAAGTTGTCATCAGCAACGTTAGCCCCCCCCCCCCCCCCCCTACCTGTGGCAGACGCCATGCCGCAGCAAGTTTGAGGTAAACTGGAAACTGTGGAGTCTGCAGAGATGCTAGCAGCCTGTATGCGTCCTGAATGGAGGGAAGGTCAGGTCCGATGAGCTAACCTAAAACAGCTCTAATAGAAAGTGTTCATATGCATGAAAAAAAACGCTGTCAGTCGATGTTAAAGGAACAACAAGTAATAATGACACCTAGTGGTTAAAATCGGAACAACAGTTTCAGTTGCTTTAATTTTCTAAAATCGGGTAAAAAGGGGTTTTCTTTAGACTGGCTCACTTCCCTATAAAATGTATCTGACCTCTCTGCTACAGATAAGGGACTCACTGATAATCACACCACAGCACATCGATTAAACAATTCTAACTACCCGTTTGAAGATATAGGAAGGACCTTCGACTGTGGGGTTATGTAAGGTAGTCGTCAGTAGTTGGCGTCTTACCTGGTATAGACAGAAGTTTTATTAAATTGGGAAAAGACCAGAAATTGTCGCACCAGGCGAAAGTTTACAGGATGTTTTGATAGAGCAGCTTTTAACTCAAAGTTTAGAATCTTCTTTTCAGCAGGTTAGGTGGCCGAATATGATCAGCAACCGCAGCAGTAGTGAGCTCCTGTAGTAAATGTCGGTGGTGTTTTGTTAAGTGCACTGCCTTATCCAAAACGTGCAGAGATCTACAGTCGCCTTATTTGGCCTGGGTCTGCATGTTTGGGACATTTTCTGACTCGAGAGTTGTCCCATCTGGTTGGATTCTGCTCCGTTTCGGTCGAACCCACTGCGATAAGATAACAGGCTGTGTCCTGACTACCGATGACAACTTCAAGGAACCTCTTTCCCTTTAACATTGCTTGACACATTTCTTAAACAGCTCTGCAACAAACGAGGCCACAGTTAATAACTGTTTGACTCGGGTTAACACTTGAACATTCAATGACCCAGATATCCATGCCGTCGCCTGCACGTCCTTTTAAACGATATAAAAATACACATAAAAAACAGCTACCCGTCTTTACTTAAGTAAAACGGCAATGCATACCTTTCACACTAAAGTTATTTGAATTTACTAATCATGAACATAAGCAAATAAAACGAAGCGCTTTCCTCCTTTTCAGTGCGTAGGAAATGCTACAAAGCCTGTGCTGATTGAGAGTAGGATAGCCTTGATTAGAAACACAATGAATTTACATTATTTACTGAAAATTTTCATCAAGAGCGTTGTATTTCCTCATCAGACAGGTAAAACTATGTTTCCACAGCTGCTAAAATAATGCAAAATACTGATTAGTGCAGTCTAGTTAGGGTTGCATGTTGCAGCTCTGTTACAAGATTGGTAACAGGTCTGAGCCTCTGTCAGTCTACAACGACTTTTATGAGGCCAGTTGGATGAAACCAACTCTGACTGGAGGGGTGGGCTAAAATTCAGCAATTATTTTTAGTGTCTCTTTTTTTCTCTTGTAAAAAGACAAAAGAAAAGATCATGGTTATGTCCAATTTTCCAGAATTCAGTGGGGGATGAGATTTGGAGCAGAAACTTTTCATCCTGGCTTGTAAAAGTAGGGAAACAGCTGCTTCACTTGTTTCAATTGTTCTGACCCCTATGATTACGGTTATAGTATCCCATCTTAATAGGATAAAATGTGAAATATGTTTTTTATTTCAACAAATTGGCAAAACATCCCGCTTTACAGAAACCCTTTCAGCTTTCCGGGTGTAGTTTTTGAAACCGCGTAGGCCCCAGTAGGAGGATGGGTGTTGCTCCTTTACTTTCCGCACCATGGCTGTTTTTATGGATATCTTTGCAAATTGGCAAATTTGTCTACCCTGTAGATGAGGGAAAAGTGTAGTAGCCTCTTTAACAGGACTTCACACCTCAGAAAGAGTACTCATGGAAAACGCTTGTGTTTGAAAAGCTTAGTTATACCCTGGTGCTGGTAACTGTCCCTTGCCTTAAGGAGCAGACGCACCTCAGTGATCACGCTAATGTCCGAATAGGACAGGAAACCTCAGAGCGTGTTATTGAAGCCAGTAAACGGCAGCGCATCCTTGCGCTGAACGCATTGTGGGATCTCAAGATCTTGTGACCCTCGCAGGCAAGCGGGTCTGTTGCTGGTAATTTGATTTTCTCTTCCTAAAGGACACCCATTATCCTGATAGCGCGCAACATGACGACGCAAAACTGTCCTCCCAGGTGTCTTCCGGTGCTGTTGTGTAATGCAAATGATGTTGTGAGAAATCATCAAAAACAAGACGATTGTGGGGTGGGGGTCATTATTAGGCTGGTGGATTGGACCGTTCCGCTCTGAAAGTCGTCATTGGTGAACTAAAAGCTCACATGTGGGTGAGTGACTAACGACAAGGAGGTGGGACCGGTTGACTGTGTCTCATTGAACATTGGTGGATGAGCGCTGTCTGCTGACTGAGCTGTCATAGGATGGGATCCGCGGT